>NW_016107502.1:2966369-3142124 GCF_001604975.1 Cebus imitator
GGTTTCACCATGTTGACCAGGATGGTCTCGATCTCTTGACCTTGTGATCCACCCGCCTCGGCCTCCCAAAGTGCTGGGATTACAGGCTTGAGCCACCGCGCCCGGCCGCTTCAGATCATTTTTAAAGAAAAATGCCATTACAAATATAAATGAAGCATGTGTGTAGTCCTTACTTTCTCACCCTGTTCCTTCCCTTTCTAGACGTTACCACTGCTCTTAACTTTGTGTTTACCATTTTTATGAAATTTTTATATTTTTATTGAGCATACATACACTAAATACTATATGATATTTTTGTGTGTTTGTAAACTTTATCTAAATTGTATCATACTATACAAATCATTTAGTAGCTTGCTCTTTTTTGGGGGGTTGTTTCTTCTATGTGTCCATTTTGATATATGTAGACCTAGTGCATTCATCTCAAGTGAATTACCATATTCCATAGATTAATATTCCATCATTTATTTATCCAGTTTCCTGTTTAAGAACATTGAGGTTGATTTCTTATTTTTTACTACCAGGGATGCAGTTGTGAATCCTCTTACACATGTATTTTGGAGGCATTTATGTTAAAATTTCTTGATGAAGGGGATTACTGTTGGAATATGCACATATTTACAGGATATAATCAAATTATTCTCTAAAATAATTGAATAAATTTATAGTCCCATCAGCACTGTATGAAAATTCTTCTTCTTCCCTATCCCTACCAGCTCTGGCTGATAGTAGATTTTAAGTTTTTGCAGTTGATGATTATGAAATAATATTTCGTTTTAACTTAAATGCAGTCAAATGTGTTGATCTTTTCTCTGATTTGTACATTTTTGTGTCTTAAGAAATGTCTCTTTATACAGCAAGATCATAAAGCTATTCTATTTTTTTTGCCTAAAATGTTTGGAAGATTGCTTTTCCACATGAATCTTGTAACTACCTGGAATTAATTTTTGTGTATGGTGTTCAGTAGGGATCAGTTTCATTGTCTTCTGTATGATGGTTTTGTTTTGCATTTTCTAGGTTACCGGTAAGAATAAGCATTTTCTCCTATGTTTGTTGGCCATGTGAGTTGTTTGTTGTTCTGTTTTGCTCATTTTACTGTTGCATTGTTTGCTTATTGGTTTATAGGAGTTCTTTATATATTACAGATACTATCCATTTTTAATCATATGAATTACAAATATTTTCTCCCAGCCTGAGACTTGTTTTTACTGTAACTGTGGTATCATATGTTGAATCCAATTGATATTCTTTTGGCTTTTTAAAATGGAATTTACTTGTAAAATATGGGCTTGATATGCATTCTGCAGTAGTCAGGGTAGTGTTATTTATTGGTTTTTTAGATCAAGTTTGCTAATTGTGGTTTTCAAATCTTCTGTATACCTGCTGATTTTTTGTCTTCTTATGTTATCAATTGCTGAATGTGTTGTGCTAAAATCTCCCCTATGATGGAATATTCGTGAAAATTGACCATACACCAAGCCAGAAGCAGGTCTGAACATGTTTCATGGAATTTCCATTATAAAAATGACATTATTTGACCCTGAATTCAATTAATTTAGACATACATTTAAAAAGGTTGCCAAAGTTACCTTCTTAAGTTTGAAATTAAAACGATTTCTTTCAAAAAAACTTCTTAAGTTTGAAATTAAAACAATTTATTTCAAAAAAATGGAAAATAATTGGAATTTAATGATAACAAGCAAGTATTGTCTAATGATAACAAGCAATGTATTGTTAATTTATCCTGCAGTTTTAATCATTTTAATTGTTATTAGTTGCATATTCATTTATTAATAGAACTGGTAGATTGGTGCATTCATTTAGAATTGGCTCTTTCCTGTGTTACTGTTACCACCAGATTAGCCATCTTCAAAGAAAATGTTATTTAGTACATGCCTAACAAGCATTTGTGTGTTTGCTGAGCTGGGATAGGGTCTTCTCCACATTTAGTTCTCCATACTGCCAGAAATAGAAGTTTCTCTCATGTTTTCTGGGTAGACAATCACATTTTCTGCAAACAATGACGATGTTGTTCTTTTCTTAATCAGTTCTTATATTTTGTTTCCTTTCCTAGTTCTACTCTATGGCCAGTGGCTTTAGTACAGTGTTGAATACAAATGTAGGTGGTAGGTATCTTTGTTTTATTCCTGATTTTAAATGGACTGCTTTTTAGTATTTTACTGATAAATAGGATATTTGCCATAGTTTTTCTGTTGTTACCATTTATCAGATTAAGGAAAGTTTCCATCTGTTTCTATTTTGCTAGCATAATTTAAATTAAGCTAAACTATGAAATGCTTTGTCTGCATCAATTTAAATAATTATGTAGCTTTTCTCCTTTAACCTGTGAAGTTACCAAACTTCATTAACAAAAATCTTAAACTCTTCATGTACTCCTGACACAAGCCAACTCGGTCGTCATATACTTATTTTAATATATTGCTGTGTTTGCTGTGCTTATATTCCATTTAGGATTTTTGCATCTCTCTTTATTAGTGAGGTTGAGCTAGAGTTTTTCTTTCTTGTACTTTGTGTCTGGTTTCGGTGCCAAGATTGTACAAGCCACACGGTGTGAGTTTGGAGTATTTCTTCTTTTTCTGTTCTCTGGAATGCATTATAGAAAGGCAGGATTATATGTTTCTTGAGAGTTTGATAAAACTAATTTAAAAAAATGTGTGCCAATTTCTGGGTTTTGTGGGTATATTTTTCATTTCAGGCTTTTTTAGTGGTTTTGTTATATTCATGTTTTCATTTTCTTCTTAATTTCGTATTGTTAACTTATATTTTCCTATTTATGTATTTTCAAGTTATTGGTATGAAATTCTTCATAGAATTGTCTTTTGAAGAATTTCTACATCTTTGCTACATCTGCAGTTATGTTGCCTTTGTGATTTTAAATATTGTTTGTGTCTTCTTTCTTTTTAAAGGTTTGATCAATGTGTTAGATTTTTATCTATTTTATCTCCTTTATTAATCTTTTCAAGAAGCCAGTTTTTGGTTTTGTTCACTCTCCCTATTGTTTGTCTTCTATTTCATTCATTCAGGCTCTTCTATTTATTATGTCCTTTCCTCCCTCCCTCCCTCCCTTCCCTTCCTTCCCTCCCTCCCTCCCTCCCTTCCTTCCTTCCTCCCTCCCTTCCTTCCTTCCTTCCTCTCTCCCTTCCTCCCTCCCCTCTTCCCTTCTTCCCTTCCTCCCCTCCTCCCTTCCTCCCTCCCTCCCTTTCTCTCTTTCTTTCCTTCTTTTCTTCTTTCCTTCTTTCTTACTCTTGTTTCCCAGGCTGGATTGTGCAATGGCACAATCTCAGCTCACTACAACCTCTGCCTCTTGGGTTCAAGTGATTCTCCTGCCTCAGCCTCCTGAGTAACTGGGATTACAGGCACTTACCACCATGGCCAACTAATTTCTATATTTTTAGTAAAGACAGGGTTTTGCCATGTTGGCCAGGCTGGTCTCAAACTCCTGACATCAGGGGATCCGCCCACCTTGGCCTTTCAAAGTGCTAGGATTACAGACGTGAGCCACTGTGCGTGGCCCCCTTCTTCTTTCTTTGGATTCAACTCTATTGTTCTGTGTTGTTGGATGTTTAACTCATTAATTTGCAGACATTAAGAAAAATAAAAGCATGTAAACTTTTTATAATTTAGCTTTTTCATTTACTAATTTCCGCCCCCCCCGCCATAATTCAACACATATTTATGTACCAGGCACCATTTTAGGTTCCATGGATTTATCACTGAGCAAAATAGCCAAAAAGCCCTGTTCTCATATCTTAAAATTCAATTATGAATTCTTTATTTTAGGAGTCATTTAATTAATCAATGAATTAACTTGAGACAGAGTCTTGCTTGTTGCCCATGCTGGAGTGCAGTGGCATGATCTTGGTTCACCGAAACCTCTGCCTCCCAGGTTCAAGCAATTCTCATGCCTGAGCTTCCTGAGTAGCTGAGATTATAGGTGTGTGCCACCAGGCCTAGCTAACTTTTGTATTTTTAATTAGAGATGGGGTTTTGCCATGCTGGCCAGGCTGATTTCGAACTCGGTGATCCACCCACTTCAGCCTTCTAAAGTTCTGGGACTACAGGCATGAGTCACCATGCTCAGTCCTCTATGAGTTATTTAGAAGCATGTTTTACATTTCCATTGATGTGGGAGTGGGTAGGTTTGTATCTTGGCTATTTCTAATGTACTTGCATTTTGTTTGGAGAATGTGGAATGTATGATGTCGATTTTTTGGGTACTTTTGAGATTCGCTTTGTGATCTGGAATGTGCCTTTTATTTATTTATTTATTTATTTTCCGCAAAGGTCCCATTTGTACTTGAAAAGAATGCTAACCAATGATCTTAAGATTCTTTTCAACTTGGCAAGTCAGTGGTTCCGTGTCAATGTCAAATAACCCTGCCCGATCTGGCATGTTGTTCAAAGTCGTAGTTAAAAGGGCCTAATTCCTGTTAAAGCCAATTCAGTATTGAGTCAGGATTGGTGCTTGGAGTGCTCTCTACTCTAACACAAGAATTTAATGAGGACCATTTCCTTTTTCTTCTAGGGAGTGTAGGGCAGAGAATCATGGAATATCAGAAAAATCTGTTAAAAGTCGTCCACAGCCAGCAGCAACCTAGCTGCCTGAGGAACTATTCAGCAGACACTTATGTAGCACTTAAGTATGCACCAGGCAATGTTCTGGGTGGCTTTACAAGTGCCAACTCACTTCATCTTCATACCAGGACTTGACAGAGTTAGTTATTATCCCTGTTTCTCTGATGAGGAAACTGGACCACAGAGAGATTAGGGACTAAGGGCTCACAAATGGTAAGTGGCAGTGTCAGGACTGAATTCAGGCCATCTCTGACCCAGGGCCATCCTCTCAGCCCTGCCACCCACCGATGCTGCCTCCCACATAGAAATTAATGCTAATTAAAAAAAAAAAACCCAAAAAACGAATAAAAGCGAAAACCTACTCCTTTGCTCCGCTCCAGACTTCCAGAATCAAATTCTTACAGAATTAAATTTTGAAATTGATACCCTGATGACCAGACAGATTTTAGAACTACTGTCAGGCTACCCTCTTCGTTTTATAGATGGGGAAACTGAGGCCGATGGGGGAAGGAATTTGTTCACTAGTTAGTGGCATATGAATGAAAAATCTGGTTCCTTGAAACTTGCTTCTCTGTAAACTCTTTGTGGGGACACTGGGGAGCTGGTGATCCTAGCAGGGGCCTTAGGAGGCCTGGCTCAGCACTTGCTCGTGGGTCTGCACCACTCATCCATCCCCAAAGAGGATGCACATCTGCTGCCTGTGTCTGACACTCCTTCTCTCTCCTCTGGCTTTCTCCTTCTGTCCCTATGTGTGTCTGTTTGACTCCCTCCCTCCCTTTCTCTCTCTCTCTCTCTCTCTCTCTGTCTTGTAAAGCCTTCTGCTAAGGAACTGAAGCAGAGATCCTGGAAGCTTTGGGGATTGGCGTAGGCTGGTGGCACACATTTTTTTTTTTTTTTTTTTTTTGTAGTGGAGAGTTTTGGAATCAAACAGAGTTGGTTCAGGTCCCAGATCAGCCACTTTCTAGTTTTGCCATATTTCTTATTTATAAAAGTGGCATAATAATTAATACCTACCTTGTAGTATCATTGAGATGCCTAAATGAAGGCATAGTTGTAAACTGCTTAGCTCATGGTGACAGCACTACCACCACCTGTTGCTGGAGGCCTCACTCTGTGCCAGGCACAGACACTGGAGCTGCAGCATTGAAAACAAATCCCTGCCCTCAAGGGGTTTTCAGTCTAGTAAGAAGTGACAGACCATGCATGAAGATAAATACTGGATAATGTGTTCACTAGCAATATGTACTATGAGGAAAAACAAAGCAGAGTGAAGCAGTAGAAATTGAAGAGGCTGGTGGGGCTGCTCTGGGAGTGTCTCTCTGGCACATGGCAGCTGAGCAAATCTGGATGTAAGTGGAGGAGCTGGTCACATGTCATGCAGAGGAAAGGATTCCAGGCAGAGGAAGCAGCAAGTGCAAAGGTCCTGAGGTAGAGCAAACTCGTGCAAGGAACAGCAAAGAGGCCAGTGTGGTGGGAGCAGCCTTGAGAGAGGCAGTGGCTGGAGAAGAAGGAAGGAGGAGTGTCTGGGCCAGGATATGGTTGGTGGGTGGGGGGCTTTCTGGATATTTTGAGGACTTTGGATTGACTCTGCTTGAGACGAGAAGTCACCAGGGCTCTGAGCAGAAGACCACAGGGTCCAGCTAACATTTCTGAATGCCCACTCTGGTTGCTTAGTGAAGACTAGACTGTGGGGGCAGGGGTGGAGCGGGGAGCCAGTGGAGGTTATTGCAGTGGTCAAGGGGAGGTGACAGTGGCCAGAACTAGGATAGGAGCCATGGAGATGGTGAGACAGGTTCAGATGCTGGCTATATTTCACTCAACATTTGTTCATGGAGTGAGAATGAGGTATGACAGAAAGAGAGAGGTCTAGGATGACTCCAAGTTGTTGACATGAACTAAAAGAATATCGCTGAGGGAAGACATCAGACATTTACTTGTGAACATGTTACCTTTGTGACAGCTGTTACATATCCAAATAGGAACGTGTAACATTCAAGGCAATCTCTTAGCTGGAGTGTCACTGACCTTTAGATGATTTTTGAACCATGAGACCCTCTGAGCTCACCAAATGGGTAGATGCAGATAGAGAAGAGAGATACCCCCAAAGGAAGCATCAGTCCGTTTGAAGGTTAGAGATGGGATAGTGATGGATGCACTGAAGTAACTGAGCAGAAGTGGCCAGTGAGATAAGAAGAAAAACAAGAAAAAATGGAGTCCCAGGCGCATGTGAGGAACATGTCTCAGGATGAGGGGAGTTACTAATGGCTCCGATTGTTGCTAATAAACAAGGAATTTACAAGGAGATTGGCCCTCAGAAACATTACTTTTCAGTCTCCTTTGTTCTCCGTCTCTCTTCTCCTTTGCCTGGTGGAGCCATTCCCCCCGCACTGTCTGCCTCCTGACCTTTAGGCCTGGCTACAGGGCACAAGGGACAGCCTTGTGCCACCACACCTACAGACCATCTAGGCTACTGACACCTCGCTGCAAAATCAGGCTATTGCCTGATGCGGGGGTTTCGCAGGAAAACTGCATGACAGGCACATGGTACCCCACACTTGGGCAATGTAAACTGCTGCCAGGACCTGAACTTGGATTCTTGCCATTTCCTGAGCCTGAATATGGCCTAAGACCAGGCCTGGATGTAGGCTCTTTGAGTCCTTGGCCATGGGGAAAGGACTTATGTGAAGCCAAGAATTCATGCCAGCCAGTTCAGGAGTATATACATATTCTTGAATTTAGCATTCACTAACATCCCGATGTCAACCAGCAAACAAGTCAATGGCATAAAGAACATAAATATCTTACTTAATTTAACACATATCTCCAGCTTAAACATAGATCTTCCTTGAATATCTTACATAAAGAAAATGAAGAGGACAAACACCTAGGAGGCATCCTAGATCCTCTGTGTTCCCTCATACCCCGTAGTTAATCCACCGATAAGTGCCTTTGACTCTGCTACTAAAATCTATCCATGATCTGAACATCTTTCACACTGTTCATACTGCAAACCTAGTCCAGAGTCCCAAGAGTTCTTGCCAGGGGTATTGCATCTCCTCCTGCCTGCTGTGTCTGGAGGCCTCATTCTCTTAGAGTCTAGTCTCCATACATTAGCTGGAGTGAGCGTTCTGTAAATCCGATCACATCACTCATCCACGTGAAACCCACCAGAGACTTCCCCCATCATAGCCCACCAGGCCTCACAAGATCTGGCTCCCATCTCTCTTTCCTTCCGTGTTTTACCTTATTCACCACTCTTGAACTACATTCACTTTTTTTCCCTTAGTCTCGCTCTGTCCCCCAGGCTGGACTGCAGTGGCACATGATCTCGGCCCACTGCAACCTCCGCTCTTGGGTTCAAATGATTCTCCCGCCTCAGTCTCCCAAGTAGCTGGGATTACAGGTGTGCACCATCATGCCTGGGTAATTTTTGTATTTTTAGTAGAGACAGGGTTTCTCCATGTTTCCCAGGCTGGTCTTGAACTCCTGGGCTCAAGTGATCTGCCTGTCTCGGCCTCCCAAAGTGCCAGAATTACAGGCACGAGCCACTGTGCCTGGCCTGCATTCACTCTTCTTTCTGTTCCTCACACATTAGTGCATATCCACCCCTAGGTCTTCAGCTGGCTCTCCTTTCTTCTGGAAGCCTCTTTCTCAGTGATGCCTTTGGCCGCCTGCTCCTCACTCTGCCCTCGCCTCATCACCCTCTCATCCCTGGTGGCAGTGACCCATCTTCCTAACTTCATCTGTGGAATTTGCCTCATTCCACCTACCAGGACCTGCAATGGCCTTTTTTATTTGCTTATTTCTTTGCCGACTGTCTTATTTCTCTGCTTTAGTATGTGAGCTCCTGTGAGATGGGCACTCTGTTGGACTTGTCATTGTCATATGCTCTCTGTATGGGTCAGCCCATAGCACTTAGTAGGTGTTCAATAAATGGTTGCTAACTGACAATCTGAAGTTAAAAAATTATTTTAGGCCTAATTTCTGATTTTTATTAAGTTTCTGATTTTTATTGGTCTTAGTTTTTATGCTGAGGATGGGGTAACAATCCAAATGTAATCAAAGAGGTGATTCTTCCTGAGCCTGTGAGTTAGTTGAGACCTACAGTGAGAGACCCTCTTTCTCAAGGGAGGGGTCAGAGGCTGTGCCCACCCTCCACTCCCAGCCTATGTGTTCTTGGCAATCCATGCCACAATACAAGGTGACACTTGGGATGCTTAAGGTCTCCCTGGGACAGGAGGAAGCCTTGGACAATCACTCTTTGGAACTCTTGCCCCAGGATGACTTGGCTGATGCCACAGCTGGCATCAGAAGAGCCCAGGCCCAGAGCAAAGGAGGCATTCACTGTGCTGAGGTTGCAGACTTTCAGGAACCCGCAGAGCCGGCCAAGTTGTGTTAACGTGAAGCTGGCCAAGAGCTTTGATTGCCTCGTTTCCTCCTGAACATCCAAAGTCAGTAGCAGCTGTGGATCCTCCAATGTCAGGGCACCCAATCTTATTTGGCTTTGTCTTTTTAAGAGTATGTTTCTTCAGGCAAATCCAAAGTGAGAAAATATAGAGGCTCAGAGTAGGGAAATTCCAAAACCAGGGGTTTCGATGCTGACATTGGGACTGGATTCTGAGTGGTTTTGAGACCTTTGCCACTTTCAGTAGTGTGTTGGTGTCCCCTTCAATCCCATAAGCTCGGTTGAGAATGCCAGTGTTAGGGAGTGACTTCATCATTAACTCCAGGCAGTCAGCTGATTCTCAGAACCAAAATCTGCTTGAGTCTCTGCAGAATTGACTGCTCTGCTGTGCCTGCTTGTGTAGGGTCTGTGGAGAGCCAGCTTCTGCGAGTAGTCTGAGACTTACACGTGTCACTGCTGCACTCACACTGCCCACATGGGGCAGTCACCATAGGAGTTTGTCTTATGTCAGCATCTTTCATAAGAAACATTTTATCTGCCTTGCTTTGGGAGACATCATTTCCCATTAGAAGACTCAAAGAAGGGAAGTCAAATGCAACTATTTCTTGAGTGCTTACTATGTGCCAGACACTTGGCTGGGGACTCAATAAGGTCACAACACAACTTAAGCTGAGCCACAAGGAAGATGAAAGACCGTGGAAGGACAGGTGTCACTCGTTAAGCCTATCCAGTGCTGTTGGTTTCCCTACAGGAGTCTGCATCCACCTGCTTGTGTGTTACGCTGGGATGGAAGGAAAGCAGACCAAATTCACAGATCCTAGGTGAGTTTGGAAGGAAAGATAGAGCCAGTCACAGCAGTGAGCCAGCATCAGTGAGAGCTTGGAAGCAGGATCTCGTTCACCAGGTTGCCATAAATGAACCAGGAAACCTGGCCTGGATGTCACATCTAGGAGCTGAGAGACCAGGCCCACATTTAGAACAGCAGATCCTAGGTTTCAGCAAGACCACACTGAAGTGAAGCCAATTTATGCCTCCTGTGCTAACAACTTCATCTCTCCTTGTCTGCTCCTGGGCTTTTACTCTAAAATGATCTCTTTTCTTTTGCATTTATGATCTCTAACTCCTCATATCTCCTGTTCTCTAAACAAAATTATGTCAAAGATTCTGCCTTCATAATTAAACTCTCCCTCAAATATGTACCTGCCTCAAGTTCCCTTGCCTTGGTACCAACCTCTCCCCTTTCTCAGGACCGTTCTTGAAATTCTCACTTTGGTTTCTTCACCTTCCATTGGCTTCTTTAATCATCTTGTAATTTTTTTCCCCAAATCTCCTGAAACTGATCTCTCTAGAGATCACTAGTTACCTTCCTAATCTATAATTAGTTATCTTTCTAATCAGTGCACCCTGTGGCTTTCACCTTCTCTTTCCTCATTCCTCCACGCCCCCTCCTTTCACGCCTAGTGAGATCGTCAGACTTGCACTTCTTGTGCACAACAGCAGGGAAAGGACATAGGAGGCAGGTGTGCTGATTGTCCTGCGTTAGGTAGGAGACATAGTCTTCCTTGGCACTTGAGAAGCTCTGACAAAAGACACTCCCATGAGTCAGGGTTTTGTCTCTAACTAAGTGGAGGAACATGAAGGCCTGAGTTAGAGGCACCCTAGGCTTAGATGAATGGGATGCTGCCCAGGCCCTTTTGCACTTTGACCTGTTTGCAGAGTAATAGGCAAGTTTGGATTAACCCATGTACCATTGTTTCTTACGTTTAGATAAAGCAGGGTGCCTAATTGAGATTTTCACCTTTTGGGTCTCAGCTCATTATATCTGGGTTCACAAGGATTTGAATAGATGCAGATAGGATTAGTCAATATTTTAAGCCTCCCTCAAAAGGGAGCACCAGAGTTAGACCTTTGTTTGAAGACAGCTGGGGCTTTAAGGATTGACTGGAAGAAAATCCTTTGTGAGGGTTATAGCTGAGGCTTTGGATTAATTAAGAAAGCCCTCTGATTAGAGCAGAGAGGGGTGACCAGTCCTGCTGGTGACGGGCTGTCCTTGCTTCGGCCTCTTGTAGCACTCAGCCAGCCTTTGCCTCCTGGCTCCAGTTCAGGCCAGGCTTCCTTCCCTTTGTTAATTTCCCAAAGCACTGAACATTTTCAAGCCATCCCCGTTCCCCAAGAGAATGGTTGAGCTCAGCTCCACTGCTCAGGCCCCGATCTGGAGTATAGCTTTGGCATATTTTCTTCCACAGTTGTTGTTTGTAGGTTTCATTTTATTCTTCGTTTCTGTCCCCCCACAATGTCCTAAAGTCTGAACTAGGAACCTGAAAGAAGAAGAGAAAATACAGTTTTTCAGTGGTCTTGTCAGATTTTACAGTGTGTTCATGATGCTAATTCAGCAGTCCTTATCATATGTACCTTTCTTTAATTCTTTTAAATCTCAACACAAGGTCAAGGCAAAGTCAGGAGAGGCAACCAGCTTGCGACATTGGACTAGACCTTCTGGTGTTGTAGTTGTTGTTTTGGGCAGTCCTGTATTTGCTGTGTCACCTTGAGAAACTTTCTCTCCATCTCTGGGCCTTGTTCCCCCACATACTGAACAGAGGTAATTGTGCTGGTCCCCTCCCTGCCTCAGAGGGAATGAGAGGATGAATGAGATCATGTCTGTAAGCATGTTGAATTCCTTGGAGAAAGGTGCTGTGGAAGTGCACAGATGTTGGGTATTTGTGCAGCACTCCAAGTTCTTGGAAACAGGGCCTCATGCAGAGGACACCTTGCATGCTGCTAGCAACTGGCCTGGAGCCAAGGCATCCATAATGTGCAAGAGGGACTGGGTGTCCCCAAGCCTCCATCAGGACCCCACCTGACCAGCCCAGACTGATGGATGCCAACTCTGTCCATAGAGTTTCTTAAGCAAGGAAATTGCACATGCTTCATTGGAAGTATATCCAGGGTTTCAAGAATCCTCCCTTTAGGGAGGTCTTCCTAGTGTGGAGCTGCACTAACTCCCACTTTATTTTGTCCTGTATTCAATGGGGTGAAAGAACTGCAGGGCGTTCATTCATATTTACTTAGCGACTTTTCTCACCAGGCACAGGATGAGGTGGTGAACAGTGTAATCCTTACGGAGTTGTGGGACTGGTGGAAAATAACTCAAGGGTGTAGAAGAGGAAATGTGTGTAATTCTAATAAGTGGAGACAGCACCTTGTCCGACCCTTTGGTAACCTAGCTTAACTCAGTTGGTTAAAACACTGTTCCTCAACTATTCTCAGTCCACGATGTGCCAAGTGCTTAACTCAGTTGGTTAAAATGATTTTCTGTATTTTCTAGATGGCATCCCTCTTTTTTCTCACTTTCTCCTTCATCCAGTGGGTGTGCATCACCCTTTCCCCTCATCTGTATTAGGGCACATGCATGCACACCCACATGTCCTCTGTTAGGGCTGGGATCTTTCACCTGTGCTGTCCAGCCTGTTTTGCAAAATTTACCCAGGTTTCCAGAAGCACTAAGTGGAACTTGGTGTACGCACATGAGGCCAAAGTGACAAGGTGGACTCGTAATGTTTCCATTGTCTGTGTGAGGAAGGAACTAAGGGCATTGATGAAATGGGTATTGCAAGCCCTTAGGACAGCAGGGCTCCCACCACTGCCATGAGGCAGCCTGTGAACATCAGCGCAGCTGGTGTCCTTGGGTGGCCGCTTGCTGCCTGCCTTGGTGCCACATGCCCACTTCTCAGAGGGGCCCAGGGAGGGAAGGGTGGCCTCTAGAGTAAAGGCCCCCCAGCCTTCTTTTAACAAGTTCCTACACCTTCACCGGGATTAATTGCTCCCCTGTGTGCTTCCATGATCCTTAAATGCACCTCTATTTTATGATGAGTGACGGCCAACTACGGTTTGTGGCACTCCTTAACAGTAGGAGTCTGTTTCCGCTCATTGAGGGAAGGAATCGTGCCTGCTTTATCTTTGTCTCCCTGGTAATTCAGCACATAGTATGTGCTTAATAAGTATTTGGGAAGGAAAGAGGAATATAGGAATTTTATACACTGAATTTCATCTAAGGGGAGCTCTGGAAATTCCAGTCCATGATATCAGTTAGCACCACAGAAAATAGGGGTTTAAGAAAGATGCTGATGGTGTAGGCAGTGGTCCTGCAGGGTCGGCAGGTTTGGCTGACAGCCTGTAAGAGCACAAGTATGCTTTCCATGTTGTGGGGGTGCAGAGGGAAGTGCAGAGAGCTGGGAGGAGAATGGGACCTTACTGTTCTCGAGAGCTACCCGGGACCTGCTCTTGGGGAAGTTTGCCCGCCCGCTTGCTAGGAGGAGGTTGTCCCCCTTGCCTGGGGGCTGGCTTGTGTCTGCTGCCTGATACCAAAGCTGATCCTTTTCAGGATGGGAAGCAGCCAGCTGGTTTTAAGAGAATGTTCTCTTCTGCCCCTTGAGGGGAGTGCTGCTCCAGCTGCAGGGCTGGGGAAGTGGCCAGCCCTCTGTGAGCAGAGCAGCTATTTCTAGAAGTCAGGTGGATGAGAGACGCCTGAGTTGCCACTCTGTTGGCCAAGCCAGGCAGTCGGCGGTCATCCTGTTTTTTAATTTTGTTTTGGTTGGTTTGAGACAGGGTCTCACTTTGTTGCCCAGGCTGAGCGCAGTGGCACGATCACAGCGTATTGCAGGCTTAACTTCCTGGACTCAAGTCACTCGGCTCCCCACGTAGCTGGTCTATGGATGGCATGCACCACCATGCCCAGCTACTTTTTGTATTTTTTATAGAAACAGCCTTTGCCATGTTGCCCAGGCTGCTCTTGAACTCCTGGGCTCAAGTGATCTACCCGCCTCTGCCTCCCAAAGTTTTGGGATTACAGGCCTGAGCCACTGTGCCCAGTCGCAGGCTCTTCCTGTGGCTTCTCTTCTCTGTTCCCGTTAGGAGGAGGTGGAACGGTGAGGGCAGCGCTGGGAATGAAGGAAAGGACTTGATCTCGGTGGGAGGGCCAGGCTGTCCTGGGACCTTGCCCTTCCCATCCTTCCCTATAATGTAGACTCATGGAGACCTCTGGGGCCATGCCAAGAGTCTTGTTGCTATGCTGTAAGCCCCTGCTTTCCTAGTACTCTTCCCCAGTCCTCTGGGAATGGCCAAGTTCAGAGACAGCCCCCTGAGCCTGACTATCTGAGGACCAGGCCCGTCTCCAAGTGGCCGGGCAAATACTTGGACCTTTCTTGGCCTTTCCTTCCACTGACTAGCCCAGGAGTGGACGGTGCTCATGTCTCATACCCAAGCCAAGGTGGGCATAGGATGTTTCTGGGTCACATGAGTCTGCTGTGTCTAGCACGAAAATAAGCCTGACTTCTTGAGAACCTACTAAATGCCTAAGAACTAGACCTTTTACCTAAATTAGGTCATGACAGTAGGTTAATGTCATACATTGCATAGAGGAAAAATGGCAGCTCACCAAAGCAAGTCATGTGCCTGAATCTCCCAGGCTAATAAGCAGTAGAGCCGGAATTTGTACCTAGGGCCCTTGACTCCAAAGCCTGTACTGTCAACCACTGTTTTAGCACCAGCTTCTCTCTGAGGTCTCTATAGGGAAGATGTAAACAATATGGGCTGCATTCTCAAGGGAGTCATGACCAGAATGGGGGTCAATATAGCGCATAGGAAAGAGGCACCAACAATATCTGCAGAGGAGGCTGGCATGCCGCGTCACACATGCTCAGAGGTTTAGAGGGGAATATGGCTTGATGGGGTAGGTTTCCTAGATGAAGTGGTGTTTTTCAGCAAGACTTTGAAGGCTGGAGCAAAGACAGGTAGTGTTGCTGAGAAGAAGCTACACTCTGTGGAGGACTGACATTTCTAGATGGACAGCCGCTCACTTTCAGCCAAGACCACTTGTCCTCCCCCTGCCCCCAGAGAAGGGCAGCTCCCCGTACAGTGCCTGAGGTCTGTGCACTGACTTCTTGTACTCATCTGTTTCCCCTGCTGCATGATCAACTTCTCCATGGCAGAGATCTCCTCCTGCTCATTATTAGATTGCCTGTGTAGAGTCTGTGGCAGGGACTCAATGAATATTTTTGAATTGGTGCCCTGATCCCTATCTTCCTGAGGAACAGCAGTCCTGGTGTTAGCTGTGACCCAGGCTGTGAAAACCGCATGGCAGCTGGCATTTCTGGTGTGGCTGCTTGCTGCCAGATCTTGGTGCCACATGGTGAGCAGAGAAACCCCAGGGCTCGGTGGAGGTGTGGGACTGAAACCTGGGATGCAGGGCTCTAGGGCACGTACTTGGCCTGCCTGTGCTTTGCCTGTGACTGCAGTGGTGGTAGGGAGGGAAGTGGATTACAGTGCCCCCTGCACTCCCTCCTGCCCCTGCACACATCTGCCATGGTGAATTACAGATGTTGGGACACTTTGCTACCCAGGAAGGACCCAAATGGAGCAGACTCAAGAGGGAGATGAAAGGAGGAGGGGAAGCAAGAAGCTGGGAGGCCAAGCCTTGGAAGAGCCAGGCTACCTGGTCAGGCCAGTATGCTCACTGCCCCATCCTCCAAGCCCTGCTCCGCCTCTTCCAGGAAGCCCTCTCTGCCCTCCCCTGTCCTCACTGAGTTTTGCTCCTCCCTCCCCTAAAGTTCTCCTAGCCCATCATCTGTTTGACTTTCTGGTGACTCTGTAGTCTACCACAGTTTCGGCACCAGGTTGCTTCTAAGATTTCTTAGGGAAAATGAAAGTAAGTAAACAGTATGGTGACTCTGTTTTCTGAGCTAAAAATTGGGACATGGACATGTGATGGGACACGAGACTGGATGTGAACTGCTGTTCAGAAAAATATAGTGTATGTGGCCAACACAGAGATGGCTCCATGGCCCTCCTCCAAGGTCTGATTTGCCTATTTAAATCTGTTGTTATTTGTTCATCTGTTTTTTAACTCACTTGTCTAAGCCTTGTGTCTTCATTTGGATTAAAGTCCCTTGGGGTTTTTTTGTGCATCAAAGGGTGTACATTGCATTTCCTTGTTTTTTGTTTTGTTTTTTTTCCTGTTTCTCAATTTTTCTTTTACCCCAAAATAAGATAATTCAGGCTCTTACCTGAGCTCTGTTTTCCATCTTTAATTGTGGAGTTACATAGAGAGAAGGACATAAGAAGGCTTATGAAGCGGGTAGAGCTGGAGGTAGGATGTCTTACAATCCAGGATTGGCATCTACTTCAGAGTGCACGGTACCCAGTCTCTGCCAGGTCCAAGAGTGTGGCAGAGAAGAGGCAGGTTTGGGGGTGTTGGTGACATCATCACAGACCCCAGTACTCATGGGGTCCATGGACCCCAATACTCATGGTCACCACTCCTCTGCTTTCTCCTGAGTGTGGAAAAGAACAACCCAATGTCATCTTGTGCTTCTGTCTACTTCCAAATAAGATCACACTTTACCCATTCCACCCAGTTGAGCATCTGTCTTGAATGCTCAAAGATATCTGCTGGATGGTTGGCACCTTAAAGTTTCAGATCCACAGTTTATCTCTTCATTTCTCACTTCAGTTGGCATGGCAGTAGACATACAGCAGCAGCTCAAAAAATCCTTAACACACAGGGGGAGAAATGGCTGAGTTCTCTGTCACCTGTTCCTGAGCTCAACTGCTTTCACACATGGGGCTCTTCCAGTGCCTAACACGGTATTTCTTATTTGCAAGCCATGACCTGAGCTAGACCAGAAAGTTCCCAGGACATTGGAACTGAACAGTATGAACTGCAGGAGCTCTTAACCTTGCCTCCAGCTGGAACCCTTGCCTGCCATAGCACAGTTCTTTTTATCTCAGACTCATTACTCCCCAGGCCTCCAGCCCCAGTGTCACCATTGACCTTCCATATTCCTCATCCTTTGCATAGCCCCCCAGCCTGAGACAGACAGAGAGAGAGAGAGAGAGAGAGAGAGAGAGAGAGATCAGATAAAATAGTTTATAATTCATCAAGAGTCCGTAATTCAATCCAGTAGAAATACTCATTTATCTCTTAAAATCTCAAAAGACCAGACACAGGTCTTAGGATAAAAAATTCAAGAGCCATTGGTCTATATGCATCTCTATGCATTCATTTCTTCCCTTCTTCCTTGGCTAAAGGGAAATTTGATTAAAGAGAAGAAATTGGTACCATTTTTAAAATAAGCTGAAAGGGAAAGGAATGGACATCTTATTTTTTTCCATAATTGTCTCCAACTATCCCTTCTACTCTTCTGTTTTCCAGAAGAATCTATTCTTATCCTCTGGACCCATGAAGAGAGCTTCCAAGATAGACCCTTCTGCTTTCTTGGGAGCTTAGTGAAAGGGAAGTACAGATTTGTGGGTCAAATAGGGTAATGAGAGAAAAGTAGGGCCATCAAGGAAAAGATGTAAGAACTTAATAGCCTGTTGACTCAAAAAATAACCACAGAGGTCTATAAGTAGTAATGGACTCCGGGGAGTAAGAAGAGGATATGAAGCTGAATAAGGAAGGAAAAGGTTAGAGGAAGAGAGTAAATTTCCTCCAGGGCGGAAGTGACCCAGAGAACAGTAGGGCGTTTGTTCATTAACTTTTAAATGACTTGCACTTTTAGCATTATTCCCAGGGATGCGAGTGGGAAAATGAATGGGGTCAGGATTTCTCAGCCATCAAGTCTCCTCCATGCCTGGCCCCAGCTCCAAAAACTCCTCAAGGACCTTGTCTCCCAGGACACTCTGCTTTGGCCTCATCCTGGTGGGAAATTGACTACACCTTGGGCACTCTGCCCCCCGCCAAGTCTTTTCTCCAGTGCCCTTGAAACAGAAGTTGTGAAATTCACGACTCATAAAAAATGTGAGCGGTAGAGGGGCCAGCCTTACATTTCACCAATCCTGCCCTCACTTTTCAGGAAATAACACTGAGACCACACAGGGCAGGTGACTTCCTTGAAATCAGATGGCTGGCAAGCTACTTCTGGCCTATATCTTTTGCCTGAAATGCTGTAGCTCTGGGTTTACCTGGAATCTCTTTCCTGCTTAGCAATCACCTTCCCACATGGAGCAGAAGGCAGTGCCCTGTGCAAAGCCCTATGTGCAGATTGTGTGGCAAGAACCAATGTCAGTAGGAGAGAGGACACTGCTATTACCAGGGCCTGGGATAAGTACCCATGTCCTCCTTCATTCTGCTTTTGCCTCACCTTGAGTCTGTGGCAGAAAAACTCTTCTGCTCTTCCCTGTAGAGCAGGTATGTCATTCAGAGGTTGGTTCTTATAAAAGATTAACCTTGTCTCCCTCCTATACCCTAAGACCACCTGTGAGTCACCTTCCATTAATCCACCTCTGACCAGATTCCAGCAGGTGCCTAGCTGCCACTTATCCCCTGTCTGCTTCATATTGTTCCCTGGGACCTTTTCTTTCACCGTTGTATGACCCTGAATTTATACAGTCTGAGTTGGAAGGAAGGGACAATTTAGGGGCTTCCAATAAAGTTTACATATTTCTGGCAGGTGCTCATTTAGTGTGTTTGAATGCTTCTAGGGATGACAGATTTACTGCTTTATAATGAAGCTTTTTCCTCCTTTTGATCAGGGAGCCTACAGTTTCCACAATTCCTACGGCTGCTCTCTGAGCCCACACAGAGAGGGCTGAGCCAGCTCCACAGGGCCATTCTTCCGATGTTTGAAGGCAGCTGTTCCGCCTTGCTTGAGCATCTTCCATTCCTGCCAGAGCACTCACACTTATTTTAGCCATTCCTTAACTTGACGATGTTTCCAGACCCTCTCCTAGTCTGGTCCCTCTTTCCCTTTTTTCAATATCCCTCTTAATTGTAGGTCCCAGATAAAAACTCCCAAAGTGGGTGCAGCTGGACTCTTTTTCTTTTGACTTTTACTTTAAGTTCTGGGGCACATGTGCAGAATGTACAGGTTTGTTACGTAGGTAAAAGTATTCCATGCTGGTTTTCTGCACAGATCATCCTATCACCTAGGAATTAAGCTTAGCATCCATTAGCTATTCTTCCTGATGCCCTCCCTCCCACCATAACCACCCCTAACAGGTCCCAGTGTGTGTTGTTCCCCCATATGTTCATATGCTCTCATCATTCAGCTTCCACTTATAAGTGAGGATATGCAGAGTTTGGTTTTCTGTCCCTGCGTTAGTTTGCTGAGGATGATGGCTTCCAGCTTCATCCATGTCCCTGCAAAGGGCACAATCTTATTCCTTTTTATGGCTGCATAGTGTTCTACGGTGNTGTAGACTCATGGAGACCTCTGGGGCCATGCCAAGAGTCTTGTTGCTATGCTGTAAGCCCCTGCTTTCCTAGTACTCTTCCCCAGTCCTCTGGGAATGGCCAAGTTCAGAGACAGCCCCCTGAGCCTGACTATCTGAGGACCAGGCCCGTCTCCAAGTGGCCGGGCAAATACTTGGACCTTTCTTGGCCTTTCCTTCCACTGACTAGCCCAGGAGTGGACGGTGCTCATGTCTCATACCCAAGCCAAGGTGGGCATAGGATGTTTCTGGGTCACATGAGTCTGCTGTGTCTAGCACGAAAATAAGCCTGACTTCTTGAGAACCTACTAAATGCCTAAGAACTAGACCTTTTACCTAAATTAGGTCATGACAGTAGGTTAATGTCATACATTGCATAGAGGAAAAATGGCAGCTCACCAAAGCAAGTCATGTGCCTGAATCTCCCAGGCTAATAAGCAGTAGAGCCGGAATTTGTACCTAGGGCCCTTGACTCCAAAGCCTGTACTGTCAACCACTGTTTTAGCACCAGCTTCTCTCTGAGGTCTCTATAGGGAAGATGTAAACAATATGGGCTGCATTCTCAAGGGAGTCATGACCAGAATGGGGGTCAATATAGCGCATAGGAAAGAGGCACCAACAATATCTGCAGAGGAGGCTGGCATGCCGCGTCACACATGCTCAGAGGTTTAGAGGGGAATATGGCTTGATGGGGTAGGTTTCCTAGATGAAGTGGTGTTTTTCAGCAAGACTTTGAAGGCTGGAGCAAAGACAGGTAGTGTTGCTGAGAAGAAGCTACACTCTGTGGAGGACTGACATTTCTAGATGGACAGCCGCTCACTTTCAGCCAAGACCACTTGTCCTCCCCCTGCCCCCAGAGAAGGGCAGCTCCCCGTACAGTGCCTGAGGTCTGTGCACTGACTTCTTGTACTCATCTGTTTCCCCTGCTGCATGATCAACTTCTCCATGGCAGAGATCTCCTCCTGCTCATTATTAGATTGCCTGTGTAGAGTCTGTGGCAGGGACTCAATGAATATTTTTGAATTGGTGCCCTGATCCCTATCTTCCTGAGGAACAGCAGTCCTGGTGTTAGCTGTGACCCAGGCTGTGAAAACCGCATGGCAGCTGGCATTTCTGGTGTGGCTGCTTGCTGCCAGATCTTGGTGCCACATGGTGAGCAGAGAAACCCCAGGGCTCGGTGGAGGTGTGGGACTGAAACCTGGGATGCAGGGCTCTAGGGCACGTACTTGGCCTGCCTGTGCTTTGCCTGTGACTGCAGTGGTGGTAGGGAGGGAAGTGGATTACAGTGCCCCCTGCACTCCCTCCTGCCCCTGCACACATCTGCCATGGTGAATTACAGATGTTGGGACACTTTGCTACCCAGGAAGGACCCAAATGGAGCAGACTCAAGAGGGAGATGAAAGGAGGAGGGGAAGCAAGAAGCTGGGAGGCCAAGCCTTGGAAGAGCCAGGCTACCTGGTCAGGCCAGTATGCTCACTGCCCCATCCTCCAAGCCCTGCTCCGCCTCTTCCAGGAAGCCCTCTCTGCCCTCCCCTGTCCTCACTGAGTTTTGCTCCTCCCTCCCCTAAAGTTCTCCTAGCCCATCATCTGTTTGACTTTCTGGTGACTCTGTAGTCTACCACAGTTTCGGCACCAGGTTGCTTCTAAGATTTCTTAGGGAAAATGAAAGTAAGTAAACAGTATGGTGACTCTGTTTTCTGAGCTAAAAATTGGGACATGGACATGTGATGGGACACGAGACTGGATGTGAACTGCTGTTCAGAAAAATATAGTGTATGTGGCCAACACAGAGATGGCTCCATGGCCCTCCTCCAAGGTCTGATTTGCCTATTTAAATCTGTTGTTATTTGTTCATCTGTTTTTTAACTCACTTGTCTAAGCCTTGTGTCTTCATTTGGATTAAAGTCCCTTGGGGTTTTTTTGTGCATCAAAGGGTGTACATTGCATTTCCTTGTTTTTTGTTTTGTTTTTTTTCCTGTTTCTCAATTTTTCTTTTACCCCAAAATAAGATAATTCAGGCTCTTACCTGAGCTCTGTTTTCCATCTTTAATTGTGGAGTTACATAGAGAGAAGGACATAAGAAGGCTTATGAAGCGGGTAGAGCTGGAGGTAGGATGTCTTACAATCCAGGATTGGCATCTACTTCAGAGTGCACGGTACCCAGTCTCTGCCAGGTCCAAGAGTGTGGCAGAGAAGAGGCAGGTTTGGGGGTGTTGGTGACATCATCACAGACCCCAGTACTCATGGGGTCCATGGACCCCAATACTCATGGTCACCACTCCTCTGCTTTCTCCTGAGTGTGGAAAAGAACAACCCAATGTCATCTTGTGCTTCTGTCTACTTCCAAATAAGATCACACTTTACCCATTCCACCCAGTTGAGCATCTGTCTTGAATGCTCAAAGATATCTGCTGGATGGTTGGCACCTTAAAGTTTCAGATCCACAGTTTATCTCTTCATTTCTCACTTCAGTTGGCATGGCAGTAGACATACAGCAGCAGCTCAAAAAATCCTTAACACACAGGGGGAGAAATGGCTGAGTTCTCTGTCACCTGTTCCTGAGCTCAACTGCTTTCACACATGGGGCTCTTCCAGTGCCTAACACGGTATTTCTTATTTGCAAGCCATGACCTGAGCTAGACCAGAAAGTTCCCAGGACATTGGAACTGAACAGTATGAACTGCAGGAGCTCTTAACCTTGCCTCCAGCTGGAACCCTTGCCTGCCATAGCACAGTTCTTTTTATCTCAGACTCATTACTCCCCAGGCCTCCAGCCCCAGTGTCACCATTGACCTTCCATATTCCTCATCCTTTGCATAGCCCCCCAGCCTGAGACAGACAGAGAGAGAGAGAGAGAGAGAGAGAGAGAGAGAGATCAGATAAAATAGTTTATAATTCATCAAGAGTCCGTAATTCAATCCAGTAGAAATACTCATTTATCTCTTAAAATCTCAAAAGACCAGACACAGGTCTTAGGATAAAAAATTCAAGAGCCATTGGTCTATATGCATCTCTATGCATTCATTTCTTCCCTTCTTCCTTGGCTAAAGGGAAATTTGATTAAAGAGAAGAAATTGGTACCATTTTTAAAATAAGCTGAAAGGGAAAGGAATGGACATCTTATTGTTTTCCAGAAGAATCTATTCTTATCCTCTGGACCCATGAAGAGAGCTTCCAAGATAGACCCTTCTGCTTTCTTGGGAGCTTAGTGAAAGGGAAGTACAGATTTGTGGGTCAAATAGGGTAATGAGAGAAAAGTAGGGCCATCAAGGAAAAGATGTAAGAACTTAATAGCCTGTTGACTCAAAAAATAACCACAGAGGTCTATAAGTAGTAATGGACTCCGGGGAGTAAGAAGAGGATATGAAGCTGAATAAGGAAGGAAAAGGTTAGAGGAAGAGAGTAAATTTCCTCCAGGGCGGAAGTGACCCAGAGAACAGTAGGGCGTTTGTTCATTAACTTTTAAATGACTTGCACTTTTAGCATTATTCCCAGGGATGCGAGTGGGAAAATGAATGGGGTCAGGATTTCTCAGCCATCAAGTCTCCTCCATGCCTGGCCCCAGCTCCAAAAACTCCTCAAGGACCTTGTCTCCCAGGACACTCTGCTTTGGCCTCATCCTGGTGGGAAATTGACTACACCTTGGGCACTCTGCCCCCCGCCAAGTCTTTTCTCCAGTGCCCTTGAAACAGAAGTTGTGAAATTCACGACTCATAAAAAATGTGAGCGGTAGAGGGGCCAGCCTTACATTTCACCAATCCTGCCCTCACTTTTCAGGAAATAACACTGAGACCACACAGGGCAGGTGACTTCCTTGAAATCAGATGGCTGGCAAGCTACTTCTGGCCTATATCTTTTGCCTGAAATGCTGTAGCTCTGGGTTTACCTGGAATCTCTTTCCTGCTTAGCAATCACCTTCCCACATGGAGCAGAAGGCAGTGCCCTGTGCAAAGCCCTATGTGCAGATTGTGTGGCAAGAACCAATGTCAGTAGGAGAGAGGACACTGCTATTACCAGGGCCTGGGATAAGTACCCATGTCCTCCTTCATTCTGCTTTTGCCTCACCTTGAGTCTGTGGCAGAAAAACTCTTCTGCTCTTCCCTGTAGAGCAGGTATGTCATTCAGAGGTTGGTTCTTATAAAAGATTAACCTTGTCTCCCTCCTATACCCTAAGACCACCTGTGAGTCACCTTCCATTAATCCACCTCTGACCAGATTCCAGCAGGTGCCTAGCTGCCACTTATCCCCTGTCTGCTTCATATTGTTCCCTGGGACCTTTTCTTTCACCGTTGTATGACCCTGAATTTATACAGTCTGAGTTGGAAGGAAGGGACAATTTAGGGGCTTCCAATAAAGTTTACATATTTCTGGCAGGTGCTCATTTAGTGTGTTTGAATGCTTCTAGGGATGACAGATTTACTGCTTTATAATGAAGCTTTTTCCTCCTTTTGATCAGGGAGCCTACAGTTTCCACAATTCCTACGGCTGCTCTCTGAGCCCACACAGAGAGGGCTGAGCCAGCTCCACAGGGCCATTCTTCCGATGTTTGAAGGCAGCTGTTCCGCCTTGCTTGAGCATCTTCCATTCCTGCCAGAGCACTCACACTTATTTTAGCCATTCCTTAACTTGACGATGTTTCCAGACCCTCTCCTAGTCTGGTCCCTCTTTCCCTTTTTTCAATATCCCTCTTAATTGTAGGTCCCAGATAAAAACTCCCAAAGTGGGTGCAGCTGGACTCTTTTTCTTTTGACTTTTACTTTAAGTTCTGGGGCACATGTGCAGAATGTACAGGTTTGTTACGTAGGTAAAAGTATTCCATGCTGGTTTTCTGCACAGATCATCCTATCACCTAGGAATTAAGCTTAGCATCCATTAGCTATTCTTCCTGATGCCCTCCCTCCCACCATAACCACCCCTAACAGGTCCCAGTGTGTGTTGTTCCCCCATATGTTCATATGCTCTCATCATTCAGCTTCCACTTATAAGTGAGGATATGCAGAGTTTGGTTTTCTGTCCCTGCGTTAGTTTGCTGAGGATGATGGCTTCCAGCTTCATCCATGTCCCTGCAAAGGGCACAATCTTATTCCTTTTTATGGCTGCATAGTGTTCTACGGTGTATATGTGCCACATTTTCCTTATCCAGCCTAGGTTGACTCCATATCTTTGCTATTGTGAATAGTGCTACAATGAACATATGCGTGCATGTATCTTTATAACAGAATGATTTATATGCCTTGGGTTATACATCCTGTAATGGGTCTGTGGGATCAAATGGTATTTCTGGTTCTAGGTCTTTGAGGAATCGCTACACTGTCTTTCACAACGGTTGAACTAATTTACACTCCCATGAGCAGTGTAAATCAAACAGTGTTCCTATTTCTCTGTAACATCACCAGCATCTGTTGTTTTTTGACTTTTTAATGACAGCCATTCTGACTGACAAGCCTCCAATGTGGGCTTGATTTGCATTTCTCTAATGATCAGTGATGTTGAGCTTTTTCCACATATATATATATATATATATATATATATATATATATATTTTTTTTTTTTACCACATATGTCTTCTTTCGATAAGTGTCTATTCATGTCTTTTGCCTACTTTTTGATGGGGTTGTTTGTTTTCTTCTTGTAAATTTGCTTAAGTTCCTTGTAGATTCTAGATATTAGAACTTTGTCAGATGGATAGGTTGCAAAAAATTTCTCCTATTCTGCAGGTTGTCTGTTCACTCTGATGAGTTTCTTTTGCTGTGCAGAAGCTCTTTGATTTAATTAGATATTATTTGTCAATTTTTGCTTTCGTTGCCATTGCTTTTGGCATTTTCACCATAAAATCATTGCTCACGTCTGTGTTTTGAATGGTATTGCCTAGATTTTCTTTTAGGGTTTTTATAGTTTTGGGTTTTACGTTTAAGTATTTAATCCATCTTGAGTTAATTTTTGTATAAAGTGTAAGGAAGGACTCTTACTTAATTTGCTCCAAATATTACACATACGTCAGTGCTATCTGAGTTTTAGAGGTCATGTCACACTTTTGGCTTATGCTGAGCTCAGATTCAACTGGCTCCCTGAACGCTTGTTCATCTGAGCTGCCATTGACATGGGCTATACTCACTCACATGCTTTTCTGAACCTAAATGTAGACTCTTACAGTTGACCAGTTCAAATGCCCCTTGTTAATTTCAGCCAGCCTTGCTAGGCACCTGAGATCTTCATAGATACCCCTACTGCCAAGCAGTGTTTTATCTACTTTCTAACCTAGTGATACCTGTAAATATTACGCTTGATTTTGCTTTATCCAAAGCACTGATAAAAATAGTGACCAGGAGAATGCGAAGGAGAGTAGCATATTGTCAAGGATTTTCTTTCATTATTTCATTAATCAATACTCCTTAGGGATGCTTACTTCATCAGTTGCAAGTCCTTCTAATTCCACGTAGCATAGAAAATGGCATTCAGCCCCCCTCAGAAATGCATTCCAGTAAATCCCTTGGAAAACTCTGAACCCAGTCCCCAGTCTTTGCCTTTATGTATCTTTTACATAAAAACTGTGGCCCCAAATGTGTCCATCTTTCCTCTGGCAGAGAGAAGGCTGAGGATTTGGCTTCATAACCCAGAGCCTGGAGATACCCCTGCCATACAGTTGGCGCCCTGAGGATTTCGGCTCGAGTGTGGGCAGGCTTAGAGCCAGCATCCAGGCAATTGTCCAGATTTCTGGTTGGACAGCCCTGCAGAATTCCTCATGCAAATGATGCCATCACATCTGGTGGAGGGTAGAGATACAGCCATCGAACTCCGCAGCCCATGTTCCAAGCTAAGTCTTTCTCAGTCAGCGTCAGGACATCTTTAAGGCCACCCCAGGAACCTACATGCAAAAATCTGACAGCGTCAATTATCTAGGGACAACTACCTCTGAATCAGGACTGAAAAGTAGGGCTCCTCGCAAAGGAGCTTGGTTCACATCAGACCTGAGGGGTTTGATGGCTTAGGGGTGTGAAGCTGGGTGCCCTCATTCTCACTCTTTACCTGGGGTACATTTCTTCCCTACCTCTCTGATCTTCCCTCCTGCTTATCTTGTCCAAACTACAAGTTTGTTTTCACAACCTTTCATTCATTGAAATGTCACTCTACTTTCTCTGCTGCTCCCCCCTCCCGAAGGTGCCAAGAGAGTGTGGCCTATGGGAGAAGGGGAGCCATCTAGGGAGATTGCCCCCATCCTGGAAGTGGGAATGGCAGGGAAGAGGGCCCTATTTTCCATTGAAGAAAAGCTGGGACAAATGTTTCTTTTCTCATTCCCAGGGATGAAGCACCCTTTGAAAGGTGTAAATCCTCACTGCTAGTCATTTCCTTTTGGTATCATAGCTGAACGTTTCTCCCTCCCAATGCTTGACCTCCATTAGGCATGGGTGGTGCAGTGGTGTGGTCAGGGATGGAGGTGGGTGGGATTCTCATGACCTCTGCTCCTCGGAGTGGAGAACAGCATAAAGAAGTTTCTCAGCTCATCAGAGGCACTTACCCAGGGTCTCAGCAGAATCAGAACATCTGTTGCTTCCCTTTCTGCAAATTTGTCTCTTGCTAAGCAGGGAGAAAAGTAGGGATAGAGAGGGGATATGGATGCTATGAACCCTTTTCTTCCTCAAAGGAGGACATCAGCTCCACATGGATGGTAACACTGCTTTACCTTTTTGAGTCTTCAGATTTTAGGGACAGAATAATTTCTTTGCTTATATCCTGAAATAGTGAGTGGCTTGACACAGTTGCCTTTGGGGACATAATGGTTTGCATTTCCCATTTGTGACAGCAATTTGTCCTCCAGACTACCTTCTCCTTCCCCATAAGTGCTAAAGGTCACCCCCCAGCACCACCCCACTGTTCCCATTGTAAATCTCAGAGCCTCTTCCTTTTTCTGCGTCATTCTCTCCCCTCAATCCTGAGACCCCCATCTCTTCTCTTATGCCTGAAACTCCTATGTTTCCTTCTGTTTCATTCTTTTATTTTTTTGAGACAGAGTCTTACTCTGTCACCCACGCCAGAGTGCAGTGATGTGATTTTTGGCTTACTGCAACCTCCACCTGCCAGGTTTAAGCGATTCTCCTTTCTCAGCCTCCCAAGGAGCTGGGATTATAGGTGTGCACCACCACGCCTGGCTAATTTTTGTACTTTCAGTACAGATGAGGTCTCACCATGTTGGCCTGGCTGATCTTGAACTCCTGACCTCAAGTGACCACCCACCTCGGCCTCCCAAAATGCTGGGATTACAGGGAGTGAGCCACCACGCCCGGCCTGTTTCCTTCTTTCTTATTGCATGTCATCTTTGCAGTACATGTGTAAAAGGACAAACCTTTTATTTTTAGTATTCTACTTTCAAAAACTTGGGATGAGGGTCATTTAAAAATAACTTACTATATTTTTTGTCTTTACAAAATAATCTTTGTTTACTGCAGGAAAAAAAATGGAAACTCAGAAAAAAAACAAAGAACAATTGTTTTAAATTTGACCGCCATTAATATTTTGGTATAGTTTTTTCTAATCCTTGCATGCCTGTGTGTGTCTGTGGGTGTAAATAAGATGAGATATACTGTACATTTTGTGACCTGAGTTTTCTACTTAATAATTATTGTGAGCAGGGAGCTACACTTAGCCTGGCATTTTGGCATGATGCTTCTAAATCCAGACAGAGAGGCCACCTTTTGTTGTTCATCCTTTGCCTGTTCAAGTGACTGCCCAGCATGTTTGCCTCTTATCTAAGCCGTGGCTGAGTGTTCTTTTTATTTCTCTCCATATGTCCATGAGATCTTGTTTCTGTGGCTTGACGCCTTTCTAAATGTGTATTCCTTCCTTTGATGTCTGGGTGCCCGGAGAACATCTTCCCCTCCAGGAGAGGCCGTTAGTGACTTTTGCTGCAACTTTTGTGTGCTCTCAATCCCCTGACTGGGAAAGTCAGCATGTCTCATCCCTGGTGAAGAGCAGAAACCCAGATGAGGAAGGGGAGCAAAGTGGTGCCCAGAGGTTGTCAGCCTGGAAGATGTGATGCGGCTCTGGGTCCAGGAGCCCTGTGTCCAGGAGGGGCCTGGAGAGAAATAAGTGTGGAAACTAATGGAAGGAAGAGGCTGGGGTGGGACATAGACAGACCTCCCAGCCTCAGAAGGGCCATACTGCTGGAAGTACATGTGTCCCACTCTCCGTGACCCTGAGACTTTGGCAAGCACATGAGTTGCACAAATGGCCAGAGCTGCTGAGAATGCAGAGATCATCGAGACTTTATTTTACAGATGACAAAACTAAATCTCAGAAGTAGAACATTCCTATAGCAAATAACAGCAGAGCTGAGTCAGAGTCACATCTCCTGTCTCTCAAGACAGAGTTTTCCTGTATCCCAACTTTAGGGCAGATCTGAGAACTGATGACAGGAAGGAGAGGGATTGGGTTAGGAGGCCAAGGGCAAGTGTAGCTCCTCTGGGAAAAATGTCAAGTGTAAAGTTGAGTTTCCTTCCTCTTTCCTATAAGAAAGTTTAGGGTTTGGAAATATGGGGTTCTGGAGGAGGCGGTGACTGGCTTTCTTTCCCCCCAAAAAAAGCCAGCCAACCAGAAAGGGTTTTTTACGAGCCTGCTTTAAGCTGAAACTGAAACTAAGAAATCCAATGGCCAAGAAGTGGTCCCTGCTCCCACAGGGTTTGAGATCTAATAAATTGTTATGTTGTGTGGCAGAGACTGTGTGTTTTATGGAAGCACAATGGAAAAAGACGGGTGTAATGAGCTGCAGCTGGCAGAAAACTCTTGGAAGACGCTGGTTTTACAAGGACAAACAGGATATGTGTGTGTGTGTGTGTGTGTGTGTGTCTGTGTGTGTGTGTGTCTGTGTAAACATAGCAGGAAGAGTGTAGCATCTGACCGTGGAGTCACACTGACCTAGGCTCAAATTCCAGCTTCTCAGTTGCATTCATTCATCCATCCATCTATTCATTCATTCATCCATTTATTCATTCATTCAGCTTATATTGATGAAGAGTCAGGAACTGCTGTAGTTTTGGGAAACACAACAGACAACCCACCTGTTCTATAGAGCTTTCATTCTGGTAAGGCTGCAGAGTGACGTTGGGCAACTCAACTGCCCATCCCTTAGCTTTCAAGCTGGAGTACTGCCTCCAACCTCACAGGCTATGAGTTCCTAAGATCTATAATGATGATGATAAAATAAGTACTGTTTATTCAGCATTAACAACCTATCAATACTCTGCTAAGCATTTGCAAGGATAATTTCCTCCACTCTTCGTAACTTCCCCAGGGGACAGGGTTTTACCGATGTGGAAACAGGCTTAGAGAATTGAAATAATGACCCAGAATCAAGTGACAGAGATGGATTCAAACTCAGCAGTCATAACCACTGCACTCAAGGTGGCCCACCTGAAGTGTGTTGGGGGTGGCTGGAACTGACAGTTGAGGGGCTCTGCGGCCCAGCAGAATTCTGCTCTTTTTCTGGGGAGAGCTTCTTCTAGCATGAGGTGGCCACCACAGCCGATAGAAGGCTGTGATCTGAGTGTGAACCTCGTGCCAGCCACTTTCTGCATGTGAGACCGTGCTGCTTGCCAGAAGCTGTTATTTTCTTCCATTTTGGCTGGCTGGGAGAGATTTCTCAGGGTTGTGCGTGGCGGGGGTTGACATGTTTATGTGGAGGTAATGACTGTGTTGGCTCCCTAAGGAAGAATTAGGATGAGAGCCCAGTTCCTTGTTTGGGGACTTGAACTGAGAGCCTCTGGTGGCCAGGAAAAGATGGACACCTTGCAGATGAACGTAGGAAGTTACCATCCCATGGCAATTTTATTTTATACTCCTTTCCTTTGTCTATTGGCTACTGTAAACTTAAAATTAACTACAGTGGAGAGTGGTAATAGTCTACATCAAAAAACAGCAAATGCCCAGACATTCTCCTTCACTTTTGGAATCTTAAATAAATATTTTTTTCTCTATGGGATCACCGTCTTTTGCATATGACTTCCATGGGATCAAGTTGATCTCAGGGCAAAGGAACTGCTGGTTGGCAACGATGCCTCAGGGTTGAAAAGGGGAGGAGGGTAGGCTCAAGGAACCAGAAAAGTCTGCCCCGGGAGAGGACTTCTCACTCCTTCTTCAAGCCTTGCCCTGTCTCTGGACCTCCCCTGACACCCTGCTCTTTCAGCTGAGCTTTGTCCATGGGCCGCACTGAATATTGCCGGCAGGTAGTAGCCATGAAGACCCATGTGATCCCCAAAATTAATACTGAATACAAAGAAAGCTGTTATTTCTGCTTCTCTGGCAGGAGAATAGGAAGTGACCACTGGCTTGAGAAGGGTTGTGCTATCATCGCAAAGTAAACCACGATGGGGCTGGTTCTGAAATGGTCCAGTTCCCTGTCTCTTATGATGAATCTCTTTAATACAAATACCATTAAATTGGAATATAGTGATCATTCAGATTCGACTAATGTTTATTTTATGAAGTGGCTACCATGAAGCAAGCACTGAGATAAAGCTTTAGTACAGATAGGCCATTTAGTCACTTAAAGATCAAAGAGCTCAAAGTTTACCTTTCCATGATCTATGAGAAAAAAGGTTTATCAAACAGCGAGTGCTGTATGCATGATTGCCAAGGGGAGGTTTTAAACCACTTACAAGGACAAACTGCTTCCCAGAAGCCTGCCAGTGCTTCTTAAGTACTCCCTTGTGTGGGTAAACACAGATCCGGGAGACAAGGCCATGAAGTGGGAAGGACCCAGGACAAAAAGTCAGCAGGCTAGATTCCACTTCTGGTTCTTCACTGACTTAGCCACATGTCTGTTATTGCATGGTGTCATCTAGACTCCCTAGTTTTGTCCACAAAACTAGCATGAGCCCTCCACAAAAGCCTTGATGAGCAAGGGGTTCAGTGTGCCCCTTTTGCATAAAAAAGGAAGAACTAAGAATAAACATGCACACACGTTTGTATTTGCTTCCATGTTCATAAAGACATCCTGCAAACTTATTGAATAAATTAATAATCATGATTACCTATGGGGAGTGGAGAGGTAGGAGACCTGGGCAGATGGAGACAGAGATGGGAGGAAGACGCCTCCCCATGGATATATTGGGTTTTGTTGAAAATTTAATTCATGGGACGGACTTCCTGAAATCCAGACATAATATATGTAGAACTTCCAAAGAAAAAGAAAGTTACGTTGGCATTACCTGTTCTGTAATACCAATGTTGGCTCTTCCTAATCATTAGCTTTTTTTTTTTTTCTATGTGCTCCCAAACGATCTTTAAATTGGTCATTTCTAGACTCTTGCCTGGGATGGATGATATTCCTCGGTGCTGGGTCACTGGGCAGAGATTTTCAGTGTAGTAGATCTTTTCTGCTTTCTCTACTTCCTTATTCTTGAAAATATGTGTGCATATTCAGAGACATGCACACATACACATATGCATACACACATGCACGCACACACACACACACACACAGAAGTGCTGACTCCCTTTTTTTTTGAGACAGGGTCTCGCTCTATCATCCAGGCTGGAGAGCAATGGCACAATCTCGGCTCACTGCAACCTCCGCCTCCGGGGTTCAAACGATTCTCCTGCCTCAGCCTCCCAAATAGCTGGTACTACAAGCGCGCACCACCACGCCTGGCTAATTTTTGTATTTGTAGTAGAGACAGGGTTTCACCATGTTGGCCAGGCTGGTCTTGAACTCCTGACCTTAGGTGATCCTCCTGCCTCAGCCTCCCAAAGTGCTAGGATTACAGGCATGAGCTACCACACCCGGCGTTGAGCAGACTCCCTTAAACCAGGTAGCTGACCTCCACGGGTCCACGCTGGGTCCAAACTCAACCTGAAGGAAAGTGAACTGAAGGAAGCATTTGTGAACTTGATTCTCCAATCTAAGGACTCTGCTTTTTAAACCAAGAATGTTCAGAAGGGCACAGAATGCAGAACATGAAGGCGTCTGTTACCATTAACATAGTCCCTGGCTCCATGAGAATGCACCAACAACTCAGCATGCCTTGTAAACAGACCACAATTATAGAGCTTGGTTTTGACTTTTTTTTCCAGGACCTTAAAGTTGATATATTTTTACATTTCCCTGGATTGGAGGGTAAGGGCCATAGCTTTGGGCTTAGCTTTTGCTCTGCTGATTATCTCTTTACTCTTTGATAAACCTTGGCAGTGCTGTGGGGAATCGAGGCTTGAAGAGTTAATTGACTTACAGACCAAGACAGAGCTTAAGGTAGAAATCTGGATGAAATCTTTACGCTGTCCTTCCCAGCCCCCAGCAGGATGAGAGCCTGGGGATCACCACGTGCAATGCTATGTGGCTGTGGCATGTCACACCACAGGCACCAGAGGGAATTTCTGAGGTTGTAGAGGTGACTGGGCCATATTTTCCAAGCTCCCTGATGTATTCTGGTTTGGCTGAGCAATGTGTTGCTGCAAGATCTCAAGGAAAAGTTAACACATGGGAAGAGAAAGCAATCCATTGGGTGACTACCTTAATGGATGGGAAGAGACTTCCAGGACACAGACTTTGGCAAAATATAGTCATCATGAAGAAAATGGCTGAGTATGTCCCTAGGTTTTCAAGTACTGTCATTTGCACTTTGTTATTTTTCCCTCCAAGGGGTTATTTGGGGAGAATTGTATACATCCCAGGGTTGAAATTCCAAACAAATGCAAGCTGCAGCCAGCCCCAGAGCTGCAGATGGGCATGTTCCTAGGGTGGCCTTAGAAAAGCATAGTTCTCTCTGTGCTCAACTCCATCGCTCCATCATCCCCCTCTGCCCTGAGATGCAAAACACACACACACACACACACACACACACACACACACACACACGCACGCACACAGATCCTTCCTTTGCAGAAGTGATGGGAAAATCTCTCTTTCTCTCCACTCTAGAGCAATTCGTTTGGAGGACCAAGACTGTTGCAGTGATCTTTTTGTCTCTGCAAAGTTCGTTTATGCATTTAAAAATAGTTATCATGAATGGGTTGGAGGAAGTTGCTGACGGAAGCCCTGTGTGCTATGTATACCTTTGCATCCTTCAGCAATGCCTGTCCAGTGCCTTGGTGACTCAGCAGATGTTCACAGATGATGATAGTGACTTTGAAGAACCCCCATATTTCTTGAATTTTTCATAATGACACCTAGAAAGAGGTCCCAGCACTGGAAAGGAAGGTGGAGAACTGTTTCCCCTCATTGCTTACAGTGGTCTACCTCTTGTAGACACAAACCTCCACCTTGAGGAGCCCCTTTCTGAGGGCAAGTGTGCTTCTGAGAGGGCAGGTACCAGCCATGCATCATAATCTGGGAAGCTTGCAAGTGTGAAGTTGCATGGAGGTAGGGAACCTGGGCTCTAAACATGACTCTGCCCCTATCATTCTGTGGAAACCTCAAGCTTCTGTCGCTTTGAGCCTTGGTTTTCCATGGGTAAAGTGAGACCATGGAGATCCACCTCATGTAGTTGTCGAAAGAATTGTTTAAAATACATGTTTTGGCCAGGCATGGTGGCTCACACCTGTAATCACAGTGATTTGGGAGGCTGAGGCAGGAGGATCACTTGAGTTCAGGAGTTTGAGATCAGCATGGGCAACATAAAGAGATCTTCTTTCTATAAAAACTAAAAAAAAATTACCCAGGAATGGTGGTAACAGCCTCTAGTTCCAACTACTTGGGAGGCTGTGGTGGGAAGAACAATTGAGTCCAGAAGTTCAAGGCTGCAGTGAGCTATGATTGTGCCACTGTACTCCAGCCTGGGCAATAGAGTGACATCCCATCTCTAAAATAAATAAATTGAAAACAAACACATGTGGAACATTTCAAAAATGTGAAATAATAGGTAAAACAGTATAGTGAACTTTCATGTTCTCCCATCCAACTTCAGTAATGATCAGCTCCCAGTTTTATGTCACCTCTACTTTCCCCCCAGCCCATTCCCATCATTACCCCTCAATCTCAGAATATGAGGACTTCATAGGATGAAACAATGGCATGGAAATGCCCTCCAGAGTACCTAACACATAACAGATGCTTAGAAAATGTTTGTGGAATTTGAACTTTATAATAGTATATGCTTTATAATTATTACCTCCTGTAGCATGGCCAGAGGGTACAATATTTCTCACTGCCTTATAGATGAGAAGACTTAGTCGTGGGTCAAGTGACTTGCCTAAGGTCATGCAGCCATATAGGAATATGGTACTATCCTAGAACTATGGCTCCCAATTCCCACACTTACACTCTTGGCTTTATGCTCTGCTGCCTCTGTGTTGATTTTTCCTTTTGGATATCTTCTTAGAGAGGAACAGGAGACTTGTAAAGTTTTATGTGGACTCACAGTTTAAAGACAACCTGGTTATGGGGTTGTAATAACCATGTATTCATGGACCCAACTGCTGATGTCTTCAAAGGATCAGCAATTCATCAGCCACTTAATGGGTTACTTTCTGCTCTGATTGTCAGAGCGTAAGATGAGTAAGATCTCTGCTGTCAGGGAGCTCATAGTCATATGCACTGAGTCACATGAAATAGAGTGGAGAGTGATGAGCATAATGGCAACAGCATGAACCAAGTACTGAGGGTGCATGGAGGAAGTTGTTTAGTTCCTGGCTTCTGTCTTCATTAAGAATTATCAATACGTCCAGCCATTTATGACAAACCCACAGGCAATATTCTCCTGAATGGGCAAAAGCTGGAGGCATTCCCCTTGAAAACCAACACAAGACAAGGATACTTTCTCTCACCACTCCTATTCAACATAGTATTGGAAGTTCTGACTAGGACAGTCAGGCAAGAGAAAGAAATAAAGTTATTCAAATTGGAAGAGAAGACGTCAATAGTCTTTGTTTTCTGATGACATGATCCTATATCTAGAAAACCCCATCATCTCAGCCCAAAAGCTTCTTAAGCTGATAAGCAACTTCAGAAGTCTCAGGATACAACATCAAGGTGCAAAAGTCACAAGCATTCCTATACACTAACAACAGACAAGCAGAGAGCCAAATCATGAAAGAATTCCCATTCATAATTTCTACAAAGATAATAAAATACCTAGGAATACAGTTAACAAAGGGAAGTGAAGGACCTCTTCAAGGATAACCACAAACCACAGCTCAAGGAAATCAGAGAGGACAAAAAAAAAAACAGAAAAACATTCCATTCTCATGGATAGGAACAACCAATATTGTGAAAATGACCCAAAGTAATTTGTAGACTCAATGCTATTCCAATTAAGCTACCATTGAGGTTCTTCACAGAATTAGAGGAAGCTGTTTTAAAATTCTTATGGTACTAAAAAAGAGCTTATATGACCAAGACAATCCTAAGCAAAAAGAACAAAGCTGGAAGCATCACGCTACCCAACTTCAAACTATACTATGAGGCTACGGTAACCAAAACACCATGGTAATGGTACAAAAAAGGCACATAGACCAATGGAACAGGATATAGTACTCAGAAACAAGACCACATATCTACAACCATCTGATCTTCAACAAACCTGACAAAAACAAGCAATGGGGAAAGGATTCCCTAGTTAACAAATGGTGCTGGGAGATCTCGCCAGCCATATTCAGAAAACTGAAACTGGATTCCTTTCTTACACCTTATACAAAATTAACTCAAGATGGATTAAATACTTAAATGTAAACCCCAAAACTATAAAACCATAGAAGAAAATCTAGGCAGTACCATTCAGGACATAGGCATGAGCAAACATTCATAACAAAATTGCCCAAAGCGATTTCAACAAAAGCAAAAATTGACAAGATCTAATTAATCTAAAGATCTTCTGCACAGCATAAGAAACTATCATCAGAGTGAACAGGCAACCCACAGAGTGGGAGAAAACTTTTGCAACTTATCTAGCTGATAAAAGTTGCTATCCAGAATCTACAAAGAGCTTAAACAAATTTACAAAAAAAAAACCCACCCATTAAAAAGCGGGCAAAGGACAGGACCAGACCCTTCACAAAAGAAGACATTCATGCAAGTCAACAAACATATGAATAAAAGCTCAACATCACTGATCATTAGAGAAATGCAAATCAAAAACCACAGTGAGATACTATCTCATGCCAGTCAGAATGGCTACTATTAAAAAGTCAAAAAACAACAGATGCTGGTGAGGTTCCAGGGAAAAAGGAATGCTTTACGCCATTGGTCAGAATGTAAATTAGTTCAACCACTGTGAAAGATGGTGTGGTGATTCCTCAGAGATCTAGAACCAGAAATACCATTTGACCCAGCAATCCCATTACTGGGTATATACCCAAAGGAATATAAATCATTCTATATAAAGATACATACACATGTACATTCATTGCAGCACTATTCACAATAGCAAAGACATAGAATCAACCCAAATGCCCGTCAATGATAGACTGGATAAAGAAAATGTGGTACATATATGCCATGGAATACTACGCAGCCATAGAAAGGAATGAGATTATGTTCTTTGCAGGGACATGAATAGAATTGGAAGCCATTATCCTCAGCAAACTAACACAGGAACAGAAAACCAAACACCACGTGTTCTCCCTTAGAAGTGGGAGCTAACAAATGAGAATGCATGGACACAGGGAGGGGAACAACACACACTGGGGCCTGTTGGGAGGCAGAAGGGTGTAGGGAGAGCATTAGGAAAAATATCTAATGGATGCTGGGCTTAACACCTAGGTGTTGGGTTGATAGGTGCAGCAAAACACGATGGCACACATTTACCCATGTAACAAACCTGTACGTGCTTCACATGTACCCTGGAACTTGAAATAAAAATCAATATTTTAAAAAAAGAACTACTAATACTTCCAAAAATTGTGACCCTGAATCCATGGCAATTTGTACTCACACTTATACAATCCTAGAAGCTGACTGTTAGGTTTAATCTTTTCATGAACTAGGTGTCTTTCTTAGGTCAATGTACCAGATGACTAGATTAAGAATGGCCACACCAGGAGAGGTGCCATCTATTTATCTATTCGTCAGTGTTAACACTGTGAAAATTTAGGCCAACTGTAAAGAGCTAATGAACTGTGACGTTTGGGAACTTGATCTACACTTCTGACAACAGTTGCAAATTCAGGGATCCTGATAATTTGCTAGAAGGACTCATAGAACTCACTGAAGTCTGTTGTACTTAAGGTTATGGTTTATTACAGGGAAGAGATGCAGGTCCCTTTTTCAGCCAAAGGAAGAAATGCATAGGGTAGGGTTCCAGAAAACAGCAAACACAGAGCTTCCAGATGTCTTCCTCCCATCGAGCCAGGACAGTGTTACTTTCTCAGCATTGCCATATGACAGTATGTGCAGAATATTGTCAGCCAGGGACACTCATCCAAACCTTATGTCCAGAGTTCTTACTGTGGCTTGATCACATTCCACCTGCATGGCTGACCTTCAGTCACCAACGTTTCTGGGGGTAGACCTGATACAATATGGCTCAAAACCCCCTTCATAGATCTTGTTAGATTGTCCAGTGGCCAAAGCCCCAAGGCAAACAGAGACATTCCCATCAGGCAGGGCATTCCATCGTCCTGGAGATCACTTCCCAGAAGCTGAGGGCAGGGGCCAGTTGCTGCAAAGCTGCTCTTTTGGTTCAGGTTAACTCTTTGCCCCACAGACACCAAAGAGTCTTCATCTGAGAAGATCGAAGTGGCCAGCTTTTAAAGACCGTGGGGGAAGAAAGGGGTGGAATGAGTAATGAGCATAGTTCTGAAAACCGTTTTACTTTTTCAAGGTAAAATTTGGTAAGAAGGAGCTTAAACAATTTTTTTTTTCCTTCTGGGTCATGAAAAGTCACACAGCAAGTAAATAATGGCAGAGCTCAGGTCTGCTGTGGATTTCACAAGTGCCTGTTAACCAGAGGTGATGGTGAGGCCTGACTCAGGCAGTCCTGGGTACCTGCTCAATGTTTTCCTCCCCAGACCAAACAACGCCTGAAAGAGGACACAAGAATGGCCCCCTTTGGGAAGGGCAGAAGTTGGGCTTTTGTTCCATCTCTCCTGTCTTCTTTCCTTCCCTACCATCAATATTTCTCTACTGCATGATGAATAAAGATGGGTGGAAAAGAGAGAAAGAGTCTCTTCATTTCTATTATGCATTTGTTGCCCTGGTAGCTTTTTCCAGGTTGCCTACGCTTTTCAGTGAGGTAGATTTCCCTTTTCTTTCCCAGCCTCAACCTTCGCTATTCTGTTTCTGTATCAAACCATCAAAAGCTAACGCAACATCCATAAATTCTGACCTGGCACGTGCAGGATTCCAGACAGCCCTGGTTACCCTTTGCCCAGGGCCCGCAGTTGGGTGATGATGGTGAGGCCAAGGAGAGGACGAACTCTTACATTAAGCTGTGCATTTTGTTCACTAAGTAAAGGGTTGCCCTGTGCGTGTTCTGGAGGCCGACTCCAGCCACTTCTGTGTGTTAAGCATTTGTTATGACTTGAGCTCATTGGAAAGAATCCCCCAGCCAGTGACATGGCGGGGGGAGGCTCTGCAGCCTGTGGAGCAGAATAGGAAGCCTGACTGGATCAGCTGAGGCTGCAGATTCCCTGGCTGTCACTCCTCAACCATGCAGTGAGTCAGGGCCTGGAGTGCAAAGAGATGATGTGATGACTCCCTGGGTGGGGATGGGGATGGGGGTGGTGGCGGGACCAGGGTAGGGGATGGCAGGACCAGAATGTGGGGCAGGCTGCAGGGTGGAGAGGCTCCTTCAGGTAAAGGCTCTACCGTGTCACCACGGGCTCCTGGTTCCAGGCTCCAGATAGGGAGAGGCAGTTTCTCTTTCTGGGACAACAAATAAAATCCCTCAGGGCACAGGAGTGCTCATTGGTTGGTTATGCCAGTCCGTGTCTATTTTTAGAAAGAAATATAACAGGGAGGAAAAGAATCTAGAGAAATAAGTACAGATGGATTCCTCACTGAGGCAGAAGCTGGGAGCTGGGAGATGAAGCATAGAAGCAAGGCCTAGTCTTGACCCCCAGCGGCAGAGTCGGAAGTAGATGGCATGCATCTAGAATACCATGAGGATGGGTCCTTGCCCTGAACCAGCAAACATTTGAGACTCAGAGCCAGGAGACAGGATGAGAAGGTCGCAGTGATGAGACCCATAGTGGGCAGCAGCCATCTCCTAAGGGGTCACCTTGAAGAGCAAATCCATCACTTCTTGGAGGTCCAGGAGCCCCTGCCCCCTCTGTGCTTTGCAGAGACATCCTGCAGTTCAGGGAAGGAACGGAGCTGAAGGGCATTTGGAAGAAGAATGTCATGGAGATGCAAGGTTGGGTTAATGGTTTAAGGTCCAATCATTAATTGCTGCCTGAAGAAAAAATAAAGACTTTGCTGAGGGACAGAAGTCACTGTTCTGTTCTTAGGTCAGGTGAGGGGGTAAAGCAACTCTTTTCCAGCTGTCATGGAACTGGGTATTTTGCCACCAAAATGTTTCATGATCAAATTATGATGATCAGTGAATGCTGGATTAAAATGAAAATAGTATAGGGTTTCTCAGGGCCTTTAATATGAACTGACCCTTTAAATTTCCTAAAGGAGAGAGAGAGAGAGGTTATGTGTATTGAATATCTATTAGTACCTGGAAAATCCAGTTTTCTGTTTTTCAGTATGGGGAAGAACAGACCCTTTTGAGGGTCGAAACAAATTCCTCTGAACATGGTATCAGGAATTCAGAAGAGATTAAAAGAACATATGATTGGAATTATTCAGATCTGGATGAGAAGCCTGGTTGAGCTGTTTACTAGTATACTAGTGTAACCCTGGTCAAGCAACCAACCTTCTTGGGTCTTAATTTTCTTATGTATGAGACTAATAATTCCTATCTCATAAAGTTATTGAGAGGAATAAATGAAATCAGATATGTAGAGAATCCCAAAAAGAGCCTGTAAAATAGCAAGCACATAAGGAATGGATGCATGTGTGGATGGATGGATGGATGGATGGATGGATGGATGGATGGACGGATCGATGGATGGGTAGTTGGGTTCGTGGATAGATGGAAGGATGGATGGGTAGATAGATGGATGGAATGATTAATCTTGGCCCACTACCTTAGCTAGAGAGGTTCTTTGTTCTAGGGCATACCCAGACCACCAAGCATGAGTTTGTGTGTATGCACATGCATGTATGTGCACATATGTGCACAAGTACATGTAAGCACTCATGCATGCATTTTCCTGAATCTTTTCCAAAGACAGAAAAGGTAGAAGCTCTTCCACCATGCTTCCATCATATCCTGGCCGTGGCTACATCACAACAACGACTCCACTGAACTGTAACTGTTTCATTACCCATCTGTCTCTCTCAGGACACCAAGCATCCTGGACCACAAAGATCGCAGCCCAGTTCCTGGAATATAAGCCTTCATGCTTATAAAATCATTGTAAAATGATTCTTCTCAGCTGTCTAGGCAGGTAGGGCCGCTGCACCAGTGGCACCTGAGAGGCCTGACCTGACCAGCCTTTCAGTGTATCTTAACACCTCTTGAGGGTCCAAACAAATTCCTCTGTAGGTACTCAGCACTCACTAAGGAACTGGAGGGGGCTGACGACAGGGCTGGTGTCTGGAATAGGATGAGATGAGTTCTGGGAGCCCTAGCAGTGCAGTGGTTCCCGCAGTCAGCATTTCAGGATATGGACTGAGCGTTTCAGCATTTCATGGACCTGGACTCGGGTCCCAGGTGCTTCCCTGCTTCACCGCATGGGATGGTGGGTGGGTGATGATGTGCAGAAGCTGAGTCTTAGTTGGATTTGTGGAGTTCATTCAGTCTGCTCTCCCATGCTAAGACCTGCAGGTACTGCTATATTCAGTAGTCCCCTGTGCACAGGGCCTAGTCTTGGACTTCGTGGATGATAGTAAGAAAGGAGAAAGCTGGGTAGAGACTCCACCTGCTCAATCACCCACAGTACAACCTTTCCCTCTCTGCTTCATTTCCTTCCTTTAATGGCTTTTTCTTCCTCTCTTTAGCTCCAATTTTCCTCTACACCAGGGTTTATTGAGTTGAGGCCCATGCCCAGCTGAAGCCTCTCATGCCAAGGACACAGACTTCCTTCTGCCACTGAGCTGTGGTTCTGTCCGGGATACCCTCAGTCTAGCAGGATAGGACAGACTCCTGGACATGGAGAACACTGGGCCCAAGGAAGAGGCAGGTGTGTGTGGGGTGTGGTGTCTCCTTGCCCACAGGCCACACAGAAAGGAGGGATCTTTCTTATGGGTCATTTCACTTACTCATTTCAGAACTGGTTACTGAGCAGTATTTGTTATAGTGGCTCTGAGTGTGTCTGCAGGCAGTGCCAGGGCCTGCCTTTGGAAATGATTCTGTTCCTCTGAAACATAACGGAGAACTCATCCCTCGGGGTGTTCCCGGGTTTGGAGGAGATCTAGGAAGTGCATCCCGTGTCTTACTTAATTTGCCTTTTTTGGGGTCCCATCCCATTTGTTCTGGCCCCTCATTGTTCATAAAGAAGAAGAGCTAACCACCATTCTCCATTAGTTAACAAAATCTGAAACCAAACCAGCCAACATTGCATGCTAGGGGAGTTCAGTGTTATCAAATACCATGATGAAGGCTAATTGCAGTGTTTTTTTTTTTTCTTATTTGGCCAGCTTACTGTTGCTGCAAGTTCCTGAAAATGTTTTTCTTCTGCCATTCTAGTTAAAAACAAACACTATTTTAGATGTATGCTCTCTACCCTGGCATAAGAGAGATTACTATCCATGGGTTGAGGTTAGAACTGATTGATGTTGTTAACAAAACAATGAACAATGTTCCTTTACTTTTCTGACCAGAACATGTGGATGTTGGCAAGACTCATTATTATGCATGTGAAATCGATTTCAAAGGGCATAATCTTTAAATAAAAATGTCATTTTTTTTTTTTTTAACTGAGAAGCCTGGTACCTCTGCTTTAAGTGGAGGACAACCACCACCTCTTAAGGTGTAGGATCAAAGGTACTTATGAAAGTGCTTTGTGTGTAGTGAGGAATTTTAAAACCTGATAAATTCACAAAATGCAAGGTAACCGTAGAGGTCTAGGTCTTCTCTGTTGTGTCAAGCGGATGCTTAGAAAATCAAAACAAGCTTTGGCTGCTGGCCAGGTGGCACGCCCACCTTCAGTTCTTGCCCTTCTTACTCTGTGAGCTACTGAGAGCGTGCAGTGGGTCTGAAGTTCATCCCTGGACTGAGTGTAATCAGCATCTGCCCTCGTCCTGTAATCAGCTTGCGGGTGGGGGAGAAGGAGGGGCGCCATGGGAGTCAGTTGGCAAGTTGGCGGGACTGCCCGACAGATGACTGACATGGCGGATTCTGTGTTGACACCGTGCATGAGGGAATTGTCTCCAAGCTGGTTTCCACCTGTGAGCTCCTCTCAGAGGATCTGTTCACAGAGGAACAAGCCACAGGAGTGCAGGCCCTGGAGCAAACACAGTGAGGAAGGGGGAGTTAAAGAACAGCATTTCCCAGCATCGCCCACGGAGGATTTTCAAAAACAGACTCCTGGCCCTCCTCCAGGTTCTGAGTTGGAAGATCCAGGGCAGGGCCAGGAATCAGTGTATTTTTACCGCCCCCCTCCATGTGATTCCAAGGATTAGCTGATGTGGGACCCAGTTGTATCACCCTCAGGTCCCATCCCAGCCTCTGCCTGTGACCATGGTGGCCTGTCTTCTCCATGACCTGAGCCTCACTGGGTGCCAAGTCCCAGCTCTCCTCTTTTCATTCTCCTTGGCTGAAGGTCTTATTTTCAAGTCCCCACCCACCCCTAGCACAGTAAGCTGTGGGAACCCCTTAGAGCTCCATCAAGACACAGAAGGGAGTCGATACAGACAGAGGCAAAGGATGCTGATTTCCTTCCATGTTTATTTAGTAGGAAAACTAATGGTAGGAACTAGGAGTACTGAGCCTGAAGAAAATAAGAATAAGAGGAGATTTGACAAAGAACTTTAAGTCTAAACAAATGCTCAAGAGGTTCATTCTCCAGCCTGTGGGCTAGAACATGAAGAAAAGGACCCTAGTTAAGCTGCAGACCTGTAGATCAGACTAAGAAATTCTATGTGACCTAAAGGGACAGGAAGCACTAGGCAGAGGGGCTAAGTGTGGCTGCAGGATCGCTGTTGTAGAGGTCCTTATGATCAGCACAGGAGGCTCATGGCCGGCTCGCTAGAGGCGGGAGGAAAGATCAGGTCATTGCTGAGTGTCACTTATACTTCTTGCTACAATGCGTATGAGAAAAACTGCTTTTAAAGTCTTTGGGGCATGCATGGACTATTTTTCTTAAAGTGTTGAGAGGTTGCTATGAACCTCTTACGTTTTTCCCTTTGGTTTTCCTCAGATCCATGAGAGATTGGCACTGGTGTGTAACCTGAAGCAGTGGCACAAAATTGCTTGGTGGGATTCTTCCTAGGCAAAGCTAGATTTGACCAGCCCAACAACTAATACTCATTCCCAATATTAAGAGCGTGGAGCACCACCAAAATGACCATGGCTATTGTTTTTAAACTGATATCCACTCTCTGAGCAATTCATGCAAAAGAATTCTGTGACCGGTGTGACCCAAGTGCTGGATCCATGTTGAATGAAACTTGGAGTTCCCTGCCTGTATGGCACTGATATTTTCTTTAATAAGCCAGATGGAAGGTGAATAAATAAACAGGGTGACTCTGGGTAGCGATAAGTGCTGTGGTAAAGAATAACAAGGACCAGGGATGGGCAAGGGGCATGGGAAGGTTCTCACCGTGGGAGTGATGCTGGAATCAAGAACTGAAGGCTGAGCTGAGGGTGCAGCTGGGTGGAGAGACAGGAGAGGAGTCATGCTAAGGTTTTGCTATGGAAGCCGGCTTGGCCTGTCCTAGGAACAGGAAGGAAGCCAGTGTGACTGAGATGGAGTACACAAAAGATTGCATGGCAGGAGATGAAGCTGGAGAGGAATCAGAGCCCAGATCATGGTAAGCATTGGAAGCCAGAGCACAGCATTTAGATTCAAAAGTTCATAGTCATTTGGCTTAAGATGTTCGTGTGATGGTGTAGACAAGGCTGTAATATCAAGGATTCATATGTTGAGATGTTCCTTGACTTACGGGGGGTTATGATGGATAAACCCGTCATAAGCCAGAGATATTGTAAGTAGAAAATGCATTTAATGGCCTGATAAACCTGCTGTAAAGTTGAAAAATTGTAAGTTGAACCATCAGTAAGTCAGGGACCTTCTGCAGTACTAATGGAAGTTGCTGATAGCTTTAGGCCAGCCTCCCCTTTTTGCAGACAAGAAGGCTCCAAGAGGGATGTGGACTTGCGTGCCTCGGGCATTCTCACCTCATTAGGAGCAATCCAGCAAAGACTCACTGTACCACTATCACAAAATAGAAGGGCCTCCCTTGAGAGTGACTGGGAAGGGGCGTCTCCAATCTCAATCAAGGCAGGGCACACAGCAGAACAGCTGGGATTTAGGGAATGGCCACAGAGAAGCTCAGCCCACTACTGGAACCCAGGGAGGACAAGGCGGCCAGCTGAGAAACAGAAAAGTGGAGCCACAAGCTCTCTGGGGAGCCAGAAGGAGCAGAGTAAGTGAGCGGGACCCCAGGAGGGGAGAGAGGGAGCCAGAGTGTTTTTTCTGTGTCTGCTAGGAAAACCAAGCAGTGGGAGGAACAGAGAATGTTTTCCATTTTAGCCACAAATTACACTGCGTTCTGTCCTGGGCTTTAGGCATGCCTGTAGACTTAGGTGCTGTGCCACATGACAGCCTCATGCCTCTTTGCCAAGATTCCCCTTCTAGACTGAGGCCCTGACCCTAAAGTCTTTCTCTAGTGCTGGAAGGCGTTGAGGGTCAGTCATGGGTGAGTCTACAGGGCTGATGGGTGGGAGCTGGAGGCTCAACTCCAGAGAGCCTGTGTGTGCTTGGGCCATTCTGCAGACTCACATTGTGGTAACAGAAGCTGTGCAAGATTAAGGCTCAATGAAGTGAGGGATATGCACTCAAATACTGGCCTCATTCCTCTGGTCAGGCCATGAAAGCTTCCTGGAGGAGGAAGTATTTTAAGAGGGAGAACTAAAGAGAGAAAGAAGATGATGAAGTTGGTAGGGGGAACCTCTGCTGCTATAGTAGGTGCCGTTTGTGAGAGGCCTTGAAAGCCCACCCAGCAGAGAGAGCATTGAGCAGCTTGAGCCTGAGGGGAATGTGGGACCAGGTGGTAGAATGACGTCACACAAGGCAGTTGTGTGACTTTAGGCCAAGAAGAGCAGCCCCTGGGTTTGTGCTGTAGAAAACATTGCCCATAATGAACTGGGTTTCCTTGTCAGTTAGGGTCACGGGGTTCCTGGTGGATAAAGCAATGATGATGATGATAATGATGATGATGATGCTGATTTTGATGATATGATGATATTGATGATGATGATGTTGGTGATGGTAATGTTGATGATATGATGATGGTGGTGATATTGATTTTGATGATATGATGATATTGATGATGATGATGTTGGTGATGGTAATGTTGATGATATGATGATGGTGGTGATATTGATTTTGATGATATGATGATATTGATGATGATGATGATGTCGGTGATGGTGATGTTGATGATATGGTGATGACGGTGATGCTGCTTACGTTGATGATGATGATGTTGATTTTGATGACATAATGATATCGATGATGATGGTGATGGTGATGTTGATGATATGATGACGATGGTGATGATGATGACGTTGTTGATGATGATGTTGATTTTGATGATATGATTATGATGATGATGACAATGATAATGATGATGTAGATGATGATGACGACATTAGGTAACAAGTATTGGGTTCTAACCATGTGCTTGACACAGTTCTATGCATATTCCGTGGATTACCTCATTTCATCTCCACAGCAGCAATCTCATGATGATGATGTTGATGATGGTGATGATGATGTTGATTTTGATGACATGATGATAATGTTGATGATGGTGATGATGATATGATGACGATGTTGGTGATGGTGATGTTGGTGATATGATGATGATGGTGATGTTGATGATGTTGAGGGTGACGATGATGATGTTGATTCTGATGATGTGATGATATTGATGACATGATGATATTGATGATGATGATGTTGATGATGGTGATGTTGATGATATGATGATGGTGATGATGATGATGTGATGATATTGATGATGTGATGATATTGATGATGATGATGTTGGTGATGGTGATGATGATGATGTTGATTTTGATGATATGATGATATTGATGATGATATCGATGATGATGATATGATATTGATGATAATGATGATGTTGATGATATGGTGATATTGATGATGATGTTGGTGATGGTGATGATATGATTATTGACGATGATAATGATGATGTAGATGATGATGACGACATTAGGTAACAAGTATTGGGTTCTAACCATGAACCAGACACAGTTCTATGCCTATTCCTTGGATTACCTCATTTCATCCCCACAGCAGCAATCCCGTACTGTTGGCACTGTTTTCAATCTCTTTGTTATGGAAAATGGAGGTGTAGAGAAGTTAGTAGGATGCCTGAAGTCACACAGTCACTAAGTGTGCAAGCTGGGAATTGAACCCCGGCAGCTGCCAGACTAGACCACACTACAGTATTCCCAGGACATGGTGAGATGCCCAGTTCCAGCAAGGGAGAAGAAGAGGGGGATGAGGAGAGAGAGAGAAAAACAAATGAGCAGAGAATATTATTTTCTCAAATGTAACTTGATGATCCCTTTTCAGTTTGCTGGCCCTGAGCCTCACTATCTCTTTCTCCTTTGTTTCACCCAACATATATGTGGATGGCTAAAGTGGCATGAAGTCACAAGACAGGAGATAACAGCATAACTCCTCTGAGTTTATGGCTTGTATTTATTTCGTGAAAGCAGCCAGAGTCCCATCTCTGCCCTCAAACATGTGCCATTTGTGAGTGGCTGAGTTTATGACATTGGCTGGCAGGATTATCAATCTCCACTTGAAATTGCACTGAGGAATCCCCCACACCCAGAGCAACTGATGCACACAGTGGGCTGGTCATAAAAATACATAAAAATCATTAACCAGAGACCTTCAGCCTTGTGAGACCAGGTGGCCACTCGCACCTCCTCCCTGAGCCCAGGAACCCATAGGTTTTCCTTGATTCTCATCTCTGACAATGTACCAAGGGCCCTCAAATGGAAAAGTACACTGTATCCCAACCTGGGTGACAGAGGAAGACCCTGTCTCAAAAAAGCATAAGAAACCAAAACTAAAATGGAAAAATATATTGCACTTTTCTACATTGTTCCTCTCTTTCTGGAGTTTCACTGTTTCTCAACCCTTCCTCCTCTAAGCCCCCCACATGTTCATGTCTCCTCAAGCCAGCCATATCAAATCGCAGTGTGTCATGGAGGCACCCAGCACAGGAATCTCCCAAGTGGTGCTTGATCAACTTTAGGAGCTTGTGTTCTTGATGAGGACTTTGGAAGAAACCACTGCTATTTGACTCTTTCTCAGATACAGTTGAACCTAGGCTTTAGTCTTCCACCACCACGCCCACCCCCAACCAAGTCAATCTCTAAATCTCACTCTGCCATGAGTCCTTTTGTCTGGGACCAGCACCTATCTGTAATGCAATTTAAGCAACCCAGGTTTAACAAAGTCATTCTTGGAAACAGTCTCTCCCAAGTGACTGCCCTCGGAAACCCCATCCTGGCCCTGCCAACCCTCTCCATCCACAGTTCTTCGTGGTGTTGTCTCTCACCAGAGGCATTTGGCTTCAGTCATCTCCCAATCCATAGAAGACCTTTGCCTGATGCAATGGCTGGATCCCCTGTCCTGGAAAATGCAGGCAGACAGAGTGTCCCTGAAGACAGGAATGAAGAACTGTCCATTTTATTTCTACCTGCCACTGGCTTCAGTGAATTCTAATAGTGCCTAAACCATGCCCTGCATGCCTCTTTACATATAAGCGAGGCTGGTTAAATGTTACCAAGATGGCTTTTAGAGTTGAGGTCCTGATAGGACCTGATAGGAAACACACTGGTTGAACAAATAAAGAGATTACACTATGTACCTGACACTATGCTTAGACACCAGCTATATGGCCTCTGCTCTCCTGGAGCTGACAGTCCATGAAAAGGAAAGACAAGAAAATCAACAGGTACAGTGGATGGGGAATGAGTCAGCTGTGCAGGGCCTGAACTAAGCCATCAGAAGTACTAATGGACAGGAGGGGAAGATCAGGAGAAGGTTTAAGAAGTGGACCCCATTGCACTTGGGGCTGGTCAAAGGTGAGTGTGTGGGAGGAAATCACTCAAGGGAATGCCTCTGTTTCAGGTGTCGCTTGCTCAGAGGGTCATGGTTCAGTTCACGTGGTGGAGTGAGGATATAAAAGGTTTAAGGAACAAGATGATCCATTATTTTTGGGACATTTGAGCTGAGGACATTCCACTGAAGATGCTCACTAGGCAGTTGGACAAATGAGTTTGGAGCTTAACAGCGAGATCTGGGCTGGTGATAAGAATTGGAGGGTCCTCAACAGGTGGGTGGTCACTTTTAGCTAGGTGAAGAGTATGGGGGAGGGCTGGTATTAAACTCAGCTGCAACTCTGTGTTCCCTTCAACTTCTTAGGAAAGCACACTAGAGCTACTCTCCCCTCACCTTCCATCCATTTCCTCATCACCTGCAGTCTTGGTTTTGCTCCCACTATTCTCTCGAAACTTCCTCACAAAAGTTGCAGATGATCTTAACGGTAAGTTCTAATGGATGCCTTGCTGCTCTGCTCTTAACTTACTTGATGTCTCTGTCAAGAAGAGCTGTGCCGCCTTCTTGAAATGTTCCTCCCTGAGTTTTGGTCACGCGACTCCCTTCTGATTCCTTCCAACATTGTGGCTACTTCATGGTTCATGTATTTTTTAGATGACAGAGCATCGTACCCCATGAGAGACTGTGGTGTACACAGGCCTGGATTCACATATGTTAGATTCCAGAGCTGCTGCTTATTTACTTCTGAATGAGTTCCATAACCTTCTGGAAACTTCAGGTCCCACAGCTATAGAATGGGAATAATACTCACACCTCAAGGATTATTGCAGTAATTAAATGGGGTATGTCTAAGGCACATAGCCAATAGTCAGTCACATTGCAAGCAGTTTAAAAGTGGTGGCTCTTATTGTTTGGTGTGGCTGCAGGCTGGGTGGCCACACCCAGCAGAAAGAAATGGTTTAAAAGAGTTAATACAGTTAGTTCTCTGACCACCACCAGCAGCAGCAGCAGCAGCACTCACTGTACTTGAAAACTTGTTAAAAATGCAAATTCTCAGGTCCCATTTGAGAGCCACTGAATCAGAATCTTTGGGACTGGAGCCCAGAAATCTGTTTTAACAAGTCTTGCAGATGATTTTCAAGGTACCTGCAAAAGCCTGAAAACACAGTGGTTTTGTGTGTGCGTGTGTGTGTGTGTGCTTAATAAATTTTGTTTCACTTTATATATTTATTTTCCTTTTCTTCTTCTTTTATTCTTATACTTTTAAGTTCTGGGGTACACAGTTTTAAGATAAAGGAGAAGAAAGTCCTTCAGGAGAGGCTGATGTTTAAAGGAAAGGCAGAAAGACTGGTGGTCAACGAGAGGGAAAGTCATCTCTTCAAATGAGACAGAAAGGTCGGATGTGGAAAATGAAGATCAGATTTTAGACGGCAAAAGGAGAAGTTGAGATTCTCACATGACAATCTTGATTTTTTTTTTCCAGTAAAGAAGTGTAGGTTATGTAATGAGCAGGAGAAAAGGGTTAGAAGAGTAGTGGGCTTGTACAGAGAGAGGGACAACTTGGACACACTGTTGGGAGTATAGGAGAGTGAGGAAAAATATGGCCAGGTGGCAACGGGGACACAGCTGACGCTGCCAGTTGTGACTTCATAGTGATGCGAATCCATGCAGTTGTGTAATTTTTTCAGTGACACTCAAAATCCCTTATTTTCTTGTAGAGGAGGGGGATGCTGCTCTGGTTCAATGTGAGGCTCCGTTGTGTGGCTTCACTGGATGAACTCAGGCACGGAAGCATGTGTGTGATGTTGAGTATGGCTGGAGTGTTGGGCCAGACTGGAAATAAGAAAGAGTGGTGGAAGAATGGGAAGTGAAGACTTGCAAATATCAACATTACTTGGACTGTGGTGAGGAGCTGCTGGCCAAAGTGAAGTAGGATTGACATTAGGAGCAAGTGAGTTTCTGGATCTGAGTTGCTTGTGATGATGGTAGGATTGGAGAAGATGGCAATGCGGATGACAGTCACAAAGTACAAGTCCTTATGGCTGAATGGTGTGCCCCCTCAAAGGCAAGGCTCTCATAGACAGAAGAGTGAAGGCTTAGAAGTGATGGATAGCACCTCAGCTCCGCTCCTCAGACAGTACACGGAACTGAATGCAAATAGGCCATTGCTTTCAATATTTGCCAGCATCAGAATAAATCCACTCCAGCATTAAAACATAATTCAAGTTTTAAAGGCACCTGAATATTATTTAGAATTAAAAATCTAGAAGCAGCCATTCCTTATGAAGGAATCAGTTAGCAAACAGCCTTCTCAACAGCTGAGCAGAAATGTCGGAGGCCCTGCTGCTGTTGCCTGGAACTAAGTCACTGGCTAGCCATGGCGTGTCACCTCTCCTCCTCTACCTCAGGATTGATCTGAGCAGTAAGGGACTGGATTATTTGTCCTCTATGACCCCTGCCAGCCTTCTATCAGATGACTTGCTGTCTGCTAGCTAGAAATGTCATTCTGTTCTGAGTTTAGATCCTTCATATCATAACGAAAGATGCACTGGATTAACAGGTAGGCAGGAATTTGAGTTAACCTTATCTACCTAAAACCCTGCTGCTGTGTATACATCCTACCTTCTCTCTACACTGAGCCATTCAATCGGACTGCATGTTATGGTATCTCCATGCTTCTGCACATGGTGCTTTCTCTGGAATACCCTCATCCCCCTTTTTATCCTGGGAAACTCGAATCATTCTTTAATCACAATTGAAATGTCTCCTAGCCATTGAAGTCTCTCCTTATTCCTCTAGGCTGGAAGTCACTCCTTCCTCTTATGTTTCCATGACACTTTGTATATCACATCATGTCGTAATTTGTGTTTATCTTTCTCGGTTTCTGTTACTAGTTAGGGCCAAGAATGTAAGCTGTTCTTCTATGTATGCCTAGTGCCTGGTGCTAGCATGATGCTTGGTACGTATTTAATGTTCAGTGTATACTCCCTGTATAGAAACAAGAGTACCACAACTCACAATTATACAGCTTACAATTTTCCAAGTACTGTCACATATGCGGTATACTCATGGAGGGCTCGGTAAGGGAAGTTATCTGTTATCCCATTAGAAATGATGATTTGAGGACACAGATTATTTGAACAATGTGCCCTAAGCTGCTCAGCTAATAAAGAAGTGGAGACAGGGAGTGAAGCCCATGTCCTATATTTCCAAGTCCATTGTATTTCTCTCCTCTTTGACACTGTCCCCAAAATACTTGCCAGAACATAGGGTCAAGATGTGAACATTTGAATGGAAGCCAGTCTGACCGATTCCTGACCCTCTTGTTATTATCCGGAGGGCTGAGGATGATGATGATAAGGAAGCTGCCGTTGAGGATGACAAAGCTTGGCCTCCTGGCCTTTGTGGGCTTCCCCAAAGAACGAAGACCACAGCCTGCTTCTTTTGTAGCCCAAACCCAGTTCCACTCCAGGCCTCATCACTTAACATTTGTCATCTTCATTCTTCTCTTGGGGTCAGGAGTAACCTGCACTGGTTTAACATTGGTATGACTGAGTATCTCTTCTTTACAGTCCTGCTTTAAGAAAACTCAAAATATAAAAATCTCGATTAAAATCCTAGGGGGATCTGTAGATACTGCCCCTTCAGAGAGGTGAAGTATAATTCCCACACCTTCAATGTGCGCATTTTATGACTTTCTTCTGAAGAGTAAAGTATGGAAAGGAGAAAAAAAGGAACTTTACAATAAAGAAATCTGACAGATATCATCTCCACCAGGAGATCAAGGTTGGCGTCATCAGTGATCAGTCATAGTCTAGCCTGTACCCTTGATATGATGTGGTGAAAATGGCCCCTTCCCTCTGTGGCCTTCCTCCCCCGAACACATAGCTTTAGTCTAATCATGGGAAAAATTTCAGACGAGCCTGTATTGAGGGACAATCTACAAAATACTTGACCAGTACACCTCAAAACTGACACAGTTATCAACAACAAGAAAAGTCTGAGAAGGTATCACAGTCTAGAGGAGTGTAAGGGGACATGGTGACTAAATGTAATGTGCTCTCTTGGAGGGGACCCTGGAAGAGCAGATGGATATTAGGTAAAAACTAATAAAATTGTATATTATTAAACTTAAATAATATTAGATTTTATATTTATAAGAAATTATGAAGGAAGTATAAACTTTAATAATAATGTACAATATTGGTTCATTGGTTGTGAAAAAATGGACTTAATTAATAGGGGAGACTGGGTGTAGCGTATATGGGAACTCTCTGTATTGTCTTTGAAGTCTTTCTGTAAATCGAAAACTACTCTAAAATAAAAATTTATTTTAAGAAAGAAAGAAAACAGAGGAAGGAAATACCCCATCTTATTAATGGAAATGCAAAATGGTACAGCCACTATGGGAAGTTGTCTGGCAGTCTCTTTTAAAGTCAAACATATACGTACCCTGTGAGCTGGTAATTCCAGTCTTTGGTAATTACCTAAGGGAAATGAAGACCTATGTTCACACCAAAACCGGTGCACACATACTTTTACGACGGCTTTATCCATAATTGCCAAAAACTAGAAACAATTCAAACATCCATCAAATCGTGAAAGGATAAATGAACTCTGGTACGTCCCTACAGTTGAATATTGTTCGACAATAGAAAGGAACAAACTACTGAGACACGCAGTGACATAGACGGCATGAATCTCAAATGCACGAAATCAAAGAAGCCAGACTCAACATACTCTGTGAATCCACTTATGTGACATTTTGGAAAAGATAAAACCAGAGGGGCATAAAACAGATCTTCCACGTTCTGGGGACTGTGGGAGTTGACAGACTACAGAGTGACATGGGAAAATGATGGGAAGTGATGGTATTATTCTATGTCTTCATTGTGGTTGTGGTTTTATATGACTATGCATGTATCAAAACTTACAGAACTGCATACTGATGAGGGTTGCACAAGTAATGAATTTTACTATGTGTAAATCATACCTTAGTTAAAAAGGAAGCCAGATGTGGTGTCCTGTGCCTGTGATTTCAGCTAATCTGGAGGCTGGGGTGGGAGGATCACTTGAGCCCAGGAGTTTGAGGTTGCAGTGAGCTATGACTGTGTGACTGTGCGTCAGCCTGGGTGGCAGAGTGAGACTCTGTCTCTAAAACAAGAACAAGAAAAAAAAAACAAAAAAGAAAACAACTCAAGGATGATTGCCACTTTACAAAATTATTCTCCAAGGGATTTGTTTAAACAGCCCTCTCACCTGTTGCCTTTTCGGTGATTGGTGGTTTCCTTTCCAAATGTTTAGCTTGCCAAAAGGGCACTTATGTGGTTTTATTACTATGCTACTTGCTGTCTGGAGGCTCAAAAATGGGAACCATCATCAAGGGACACAGACACAAAGAGCTGAGACAAAGAAGCTAGCACAGAGGACAGTTAGGCTCCTGGCTTAACAATGACTGCATTAGCTAAGTGCTTTATAGACACCTGCTTTTGATATAAACATGAAGCTGATTAGGCCCTACTGTTATGAGCCTTCCAGTTTACAAAGCTCTCTCATATGCATGCTCTCAAGTGATCCACACAATACCTGGGCCACTTAGATGGGACAAGCCTTGTTATTTCCGTTTTAAAAGAAGAGGGAGATGCTAAGAGTTCTCATCCCTCTGTGTGCCTGCACTCTCATGACCTGCTTCATAGGTTGGCTGATTTTAAATGTGGGGTAATTTGGTGTGATAGATATAACTATTTTATATACTTTACAGATAGGGAATATAAATTATTTTACAGAAAAGGAAGCGGAGGATCTGGGAATTTCCCAAGGCTACTCACCTAAGAAGTACCAGGGCCAAGAGTTCAGAACTCGGATGTTCTGTTCCCAGTCTGCTTCTCTTTGTACTGTCTTACATGCTGGTTATGGGATTTTTATGCAGAGTGTATTTAAGTTAAGGATATTTTGCTACAAATCTTCATATTGTTAATGTATCAGTGAGTGGAGAATTTTAATTGGCTTCCATTATTAGAGCCAGATTGTTATAAGTAAAAACTACTTTACTCAAACTGTCATTTTTACTAGTGACTCTGGGAGCTTGGAAAACAGTGGTGCAATGTTTGTGTTTCTCTTGGCTTCTTATGTTGGGAAAGCGTCTGAATGCAGGAGTACAGCATTGCATCGGAAGCTATGACTTCCAGAAAAAAGAGATCATCAATGTAAACGTGCGAAGGGGTGATTTTTCAACAGACGCTAGAACATTATATCAAAATGAGCATTGTTTTCTTTTAGTTGGTTTGAGAGGACATTTAATTCGGTTGCTTTTTAGTTATATCTCATTTTTATGCAAAATAGTGATGCCACCTTCCTAATCAGGTTCAGCTTAGAAATGCTTTTCCTTGTTTCCTTGGTGTTCTCTGAGCTCCTCCTGGGCAGAGCTGAACCTTCTCCTCAGCGTGTCCTCAGTATCTAGCACAGAGCCCGACCCATGGACACTGTTCAGACTGTGTTTGTTGAGTAGAACTGAATCAAGACTCATTCCTCAAAACCTTTACTATGATTAGGGGGCCTCAGGAAAAGTCCCTCCATGGCCCCTCACATTTCTCTTCAGAATCCCTGTTGAGTGTTATCATCCGCTTGCCTATCTTCAGCTTTCCGTGTCAACATCGTAACAAAAAATCTTCAAAAATACCCTTAAGGAAAACGCTAGTGTGTGAGTTAAACTAAGAATTAATACTGAAGGAAAATGAAAGAAATTCTACCCCCTCTTGATGTTTGGCCCAATTTAGAAGAATATGAGGACAGGTGTGGTGGCTCACGCCTGTAATCCCAGCACTTTGGGAGACCGAGGCAGGCGGATCACGAGGTCAAGAGATCGAGGCCATCCTGGTCAACATGGTGAAACCCCGTCTCTACTAAAAATACAAAAATTAGCTGGGTGTGGTAGCATGTACCTGTAGTCCCAGCTACATGGGAGGCTGAGGCGGAAGAATTGCTTGAACCCAGGAGGTGGAGGTTGCGGTGAGCTGAGATTGCACCACTGCACTCCAGCCTGGTGACAGAGCAAGACTGTCTCAAATAAATAAATAAATAAATAAATAAATAAATAAATAAATAAAAAGAATGTGAATGAGTCTTGTTCCAATCCCATTAGAAGTAGGTTTATATGTGCCCGTTTCTTTAGAATGGCCACAAGATATGGTTACCTTGTTCTACAACTAGGTAGAACTCGACCTTTCACTCAGTTCCAGGCATGCACTGTGTGACGGAAAGCTTGTTGGACTATAAGAGTCTAGAAACTGGATTCTATCACTAAGTGTGCAAATCTGAATCTATTGCTTGTTTACGTGATCTGTAAATGCAAGTGCTAATTACTAATTTCTATTACCATTTATTAAGCCAACTCGACCCTTTACTCAGTTCCAGGCATGCACTGAGAATTGTTCCCCTTCTCAGATCCCCTCAGGCTCACTCCCAAACTGGCCAGGGATTCTTAAACCTTTTGGTGTGTGGGTGTCGTCTCTGTTTCCTTAGCCTGTGAGCCCCGCAGAAGTAGTGATCGTGTCAATTTTCTTTTGTCTCCCTCGTGCCTGGCACCAAGATCCACGCACCGTGGGCTCAAGAGTGATTTTTAGAAAGAAATCATTTAGGATAAGGAGGTCCTTCGCTTACAGTACAAGCTTTCAAAGGCTAGATGGCACTGTTGCTAGCACCAAATCAGGTGTGTTCTGAATATCAGTGGTGAGGAGGGGAAAGGAGAGAGAGCAGGGGCCCTGGAGTGCTCACCGCTGAGCCGCGTTCAGACACCTTGCAGAAGTACTGGTGGATCCTTGCCTTCCTGGCAGGGAGTGCTCTGCCATATTCTCTGCACCTTCACAAACACGGCTTCAGATGGTCTTCCCAGCTACCTTGTGTAGCAGGCAGGACAGCTGTATCCATTCTAATTTTATAGAACTGCAGCTCAGAAAAATCAAGTGCCTGAACTAAATTTATACAGAAGAGCTGTTTAATTAGTAGAGCTGTTTACCATTCATAGCTGCTGGCTTGGCACCCCACCCCCTACCGAGTGAGGGTCCTCAGAGCGTGCTGAAGGAGGACTCTGGTTGGTGATACGATCGTCCCAGGGTAATGGCCTGGGTGAACTGGACCCCGTCTGAGGGGAAAAAGGCAGGATTCTCAGCTAAGTTGATTGAATGGATCAGCTTAATCTGTGCCTCAAAATGTATGGATTGTGACAAGGGGGAGCACATAACACTCCATGTGGCTTCTTTGAAGAACAACATTGTGGGTGATTTACACAATTGTGAGCTCTAAGATCAGCGGTTGATAATGCCCTATTTATAAGATGCTGCCCTGGGGCTGGGGCGCATCTGTCATTTGTCCATTTCTTTACTGCAGTCACATGTTTCTCACAAAACTGCCCTGTGATAGGCAGGACAGGTATCACCATCATGCCCAATTTACAGACGAAGAAAGAAAAGGTCAGAAATGCGAATAAGAGACATATCCAGGATCACATAGCTGATAAGTGGTTGAACTAGAACTTTAGCCCAGTGTGAGGCTGAAGTCAGATCTTGTTCCTTTTTCACTGTAGTTTTTCCAGGCTATGCCGGTTTATCTAGAAATTACAAAATTAGGAGAGCTGTTGTTGATATGGAGAGTAAGGCATCAGTGACGAGAAGTAGATCTATATAGAATGATAATGATCAATCATATGCAAATATATGCAAATTGTGAGCAAATTAATATCTGTTATTTATGCCTTCTGATTGTCTCTGCTCTCCCATGTCTCCCCAGGATGATGAAGACAAACTGACATGGAAGGATCGTTTCCCCGGTTACCTGATGAACTTTGCCTCCATCTTATTCATGGTAATTTCTTTGAGGGACCACTTGCCTGTGACTGCATGCATGTAGATGCTGTCGGGTGACTACTTGTGAATATTATATTCTGCTATGAAAATAAGGAGAGGCTGGTAAAGGGGAAGCCACAGTCCTGTGTAGAGGGGTAGGATCTTGTGTGATAGTGAAGCCATTGACCACACATGCTAGAAGCTGGAACTTCCAGGGAGTGGGTAGAGAGATGGTGCTTCCACATTGAGACAGACCAAGAACTTGGAGAAGGAATCAGGTGGGATGGCTGCAATTGCGGCAGCCTGTTTGGGCTTTGGGGTGGTTCTCTCTGACGTTCGTGGATAAACCAGAATCTGGAAGCCACAGGAGATAGTCAGCTTGGGCTCAGTAAGTCAAATCATGAGTCAAATGATTCTTTAGCTTCCCCGTAGTGGCTGGGTTTATTTCCTTGTGCTCTACCTTAGAGTTTCATAGTGCCCTTTTGCAAGACTAAGATGGTGTCAGCTGTATCCGGGAAAGCTAAGGGAAAACCCTGTGATTCGCATTTGCGTTAGATCGATAAAGTGGTAGCAGTTCATTCTTGGTTGCCAGCATGGGCAAGACAGCAGCATATGAAGCTAGAGGACCTAGAAGAAGGCAAAAGTCAGAGGACTAAGTGAGGGTTACTAATACCTCACATCTCTTTGTGGAAATATGCCTTACAGTATTCAAGATTGGAGGCTCTGCTTTACAAAGAAGTGTGTGTACTCACAGCTCAGAGCATTTCTTAGCAGGCCTGCACATTACTTGCAGGGTGGAAGAGGGATTACTTATTCCAAAAATTGGCCTGGAAATTGTTGTAACTCTGACTCTGGCCTGAGATTACCACTGCCATTATTTTTGCCATCATGACCATTAAATACAGGAGCTGTGTTTTTATCTCAGAAATTTAAAAGGTGAAGGAAACTTAGATCCCACCAATTCAACTTCTCATTTTGCAGGTGAAGTTCAGAGTTGATAGGTGACTTGCAAAAGCTTAGAAGTCTAAATTTGTTTTCTTCTCATTGCTTAACAAGTGCAAGTCATGTGGAATTTATTCAAGAATATGTGGTTAGTTGCAGTGTGTTAAGCTGTAATGATATAAAGTTTAATTTAGCACTTCAAAGCCTCCCATAATATGCATATAATTGTCAAAGAGTTTATTCATTCATTCAAGAAATATTTAATGAGTCAAATGATGAGCTTGACACCATTCTTAGACACTTGGTATACAGCAGAAAACAAAACAAAATAGTCCCTCTCTTAAAAAATTTACAGACAATAAATAAGTAAATAAAAAAAGTAGGTAAAATAGACTTCTATCCCCGGTTGTGGTAGGTTAGGGTATTTTTAACATCCCATTTTGCTAAAATTCACAAAAAATATTGGATAAATGCATTTTTCAATCTTCTCAAGGCCTCAAAGGGCTGAGAGGATAGGAAGTAATACTGGGCTAAAATCTAAGGAAAAATGGGAACCAAGGAAACAAATACCTGAGCATTAGAGCTCCTTTTACCTCGAGAACGTTTTCTCATCTAGACAAACTCAGACTTTGGTTTTGGTGGTTTAATGGGAGCAAGGAGGATAGAAATCAGGGATAACGGATGGCTCACAATGGGAATTTTAACAGGGCATCCTCACCAAATTAAATCAGAACTCCAAAGGGCCATCTTCAGAGCACTTATGAGACTACAGAAAAATATTATTATGGATCTAAGCAGAGAAGGGAGAAAAGGGGAAACAAAATTCTGTGCTTAGAAGTGGCCAGGGATCTTATATGGAAGACCAGGGATCTTATATGGAAGACCAGGGATCTTATATGGAAGACCAGGGATCTTATACTGAACCACGGTCTTCAATATAAGATTGAAGACCTTGACTGTGGAAAATAATAATGCCAATTCTCATGAGATTAAAAAAGATAGAACTAAAGTTTACGCAGCAATAATATGTAAGTTTAGTGGGCAATAAATAGAATAATAATTTTCTAAGGTCTTTATACTGTCCACTCAATAAACTGATTTTAAGATTTATATGGAAGCACAAAGGCTAAGAATAGTCAACAAACTCTTGAAGGATGGATGTGTTACTGTAATTATAAAACTACAATAAGTAAGACAATGTCATATTCTTGTGGGAAGAGTTAATTAGCCCAATGGAACAAAATAGAAAATAAAGAACCGGATTAATGCAACAGGCACTGCATGTAAGTAAGTGGGTAAAAGAATGAACTTCTCAGTCAGTGCTTCTGGGACAGTTGGGTGCCCATACAGAAGAAAATAAAACTGGGTCTTAAAGATGAACTGTGAAAGGCAAAACAATAGAGTTTATAAATATATAAGAAAATATATGTTCATGACCTTGGGGCAGGGAAGAATTTCTTGAGCAAGATGCAAAAAGCACAATTGTAATATAATGCTGGTAAATTTGACTATATTAAAATTAAGAATTTAAGTTCATAAAAGACCTCATAAACTCTGTGGGAAGACACATTTTCAGAATGGGATAATATATTTGCAACAACTATCACTCACAAAGAATTATTCTCAATGTATATAAAGAATATAAAACATGGAAAAAGCTAATTCAGTATAAAATAGGAAAAAAATGAATATGTACTTCATGAAAGAGGAAATCCAAATGGCCAGTAAGCCTATAAAAGAGTATCCAATCCCATTAGTAATCCTGGAAATTCTAATTTAAACCAGAGTGAGATACCATATATGCCCAAAAGTCTTCAATAACAAGCACTGGAAAAGATATAGATTAAAAAAAAATCTTATACGCTACTTGTAGGAGTATAAGTTGAAAAAGCAAAACACCTTGGATGCAGTTGGCATTATCTAGTGAAACTGAAAATACATATATCCTGGGGCCCAGAAATTCTACTCCTGGATATCTGCCTTAGAAAAACTCGTGTATGTGAGCGGCAAAATACGTATAGAAGAATGTCTATGGAAGCCCTGCTTATAATAACTCAACCTGGAAACAATCCAAATAATAAAATGCTGGTAAATTTGACTAGATTAAAATTAAGAATTTAAGTTCGTAAAAGACCTAATAAACTCTGTAACAAGACGAATTACCAGAATGGGATAATGTATTTGCAACAACTATAGCTCACAAAGCCTGTCACCACCAGAATGGATATATAAATTGAGGCAATTAAATACTACATAGTCATGAGAAGGAGCAAACTAATGTTGTATATATACAACATCAAGGATGAAAAATAAACAAGATGAAAGAATATATACAGTTTGATTCTACTCATTGAGAGTTCAGAGACAATACTCAACTCTGTTGTTTAAGGATGCATACCTCAGTGTGTTAAAACTATCAAATGAGCAAGAGGATGATTATCACAAAATTCTGCACAGTGATTGGATCAAAGGAGAGATGGGAGATCACGTGTGTGTGCTGGGGAGAAGGGCAATCAGAGCTGCTGGCAGTGCTGGTCTGGGCTTATACTGGTGTTTATTTTATTCATTAAACTCTGTGTGTGTGTGTGTGTGTGTGTGTGTGTGTGTGTGTGTGTGTGTGTAAAATGGATTTTTCTGCATGTTCACAATAAAATTCAAAAAGCACAAAATGCATATATTAAATAGGTTGGTCAGGTAAGTTCTCATTAAGATGACATTTTTATCAAAGATCTGGAGGAGGAGCAGGAGCCAGCCACATGGATATTCTAGGAAGAACATTCTGAGCAGAGGAAACAGCAAGAGGAAAAGCCCAAGGGGAGCAATGCCTGGGATCCGGAGGGACAGCAAGAAAGAGCCACAGTGTGGCTGGAGCCAGCACCCTGGAGGGGTGGCTCCAGGTAGGGCCCTGGAGGCCACAGTTAGGACGTGGGCTAATTCTATGTGAGATGAGAACTCCTAGTAGAAAGTTCTACAAGGAGTGACATGACCTGTCATGCATTTCAAAAGGATCATTCTGGATGCTGGAGTGAGAAAATGCTGGTAGAAAGGCAAGGGTGGGAAGAGGGAGACCAAGTAGGAATCTGTTGTGATGGTGCAGGAAGTGTGGTGGCCTGGGCAGGGCGAGTGGAGAGAGCTTAGATGCGAGTTCTATTTTGAAAGTGGACTGAAAGAATTTGATCATGTGGTAGGAAACTGAAGGGAAGTCAAGGATGATTCTAAGGCTTTTGTTCGGAACAGCCCCAAATCTGCAGTTATTCCTTACTCGGTTGCCCTCACGATGGACATGAATCTGGGGTTCAGAGAAGACATCCAGGCTGGAGACCCAATCACTGTAGAAGGCATTGAAAGCTACAAGATTGAACGAGATCACCAAGGGAATGAGAGTAGATAGAGAAAATGTACCAGGACCAAGTCCCAAGACACTGGAGTGCTAAAGTTTGGGAGCATGACGAGGAGCCAGAAGGAGAACTGAAAAGGGACAGGAGAGAACAGGGAGTCTCAGAAGTCAAGAAAGCGTTTCAAAGGGGCAGGGCGATCATTGTATCAGATGCTGCTGATCAGTCAGGCAAGGAGAGGACTGAAACTCGGAGCTTGTCTGCTGCCTGAGAAAAAATGCTGTATCATTGTCGTGGTCGTCATCCATCATCATCATCAGCAGCATCATCAAACAACAAATAGATCACCGAACCACCATTCAACAAATACTAGAAACGGAGTCAATGATGGGTCATCTTGCCAAAGTTCTAAGTTTTTTCTTTTTTAAAAATTCCATTGATACCTCGTAGACTGGAAAGTAGAAATTTTTTATTATTCAGAAATAATATATAATTATCTTTCCTTTGTAAAATCTTCCCTTTCCCAACCCCACCCAATTCCAAATCTTGATAGAAATGCAAGATTCTGTATCAGAGCCAATAACTAATTGAGAACCTCACTATGTCTGGGGTCCCACAACTGCCACCAGCAAGTTCTGGGGACTGGACCATGTGGGCAGGAGCTGGGAGCAGAGTAGTGGGAATGAGGGGAGTCCCCTTCACACATCATCCTTCACAGTCAGGTGCTCAAGCTTGTCCAGGCTTAAGCTTCCAGACCAAGGAGAATTGTTAATAGCACTTCTTTTTTGCTCTCAAGAAAAGTGTTCCAGATTGAACAATGCATTATATTGTTTCCTGCCTATGTGGTTTTGGAAAATCCTTATTTGACACTAACTTGTCCTCATTTCTTTTTCCCACTTAATAAAAGCCCAGTTTTCTAAGGAAAAGGGGCTTGGCATTACCCTAGAACAAGGTGTGGGGCCTGAGATGAAGGGCTCAGGGTGGTGCCTAGGAACAAGTAATTTTCTGTCATGAAGTTAGGGTAAGCCAAAGACACCTACTATATCTCTCATCTCATTGCTTTCTTCACCCCTGTGCCTGAACCTATGCAGAAGATGCCAGGACCATGGGCATTAGGAAGGTTTCAGGGATGCCAGTCTACCAGGTCAGTTGGGAATGCTTTTAATGGGGTGATGAGAGCAAAGACAGGGCCCAGTGCTATTTCATCTGCCTCCTTACGTTAGAAGCCAGCATGGACAAAGATGAATTTTCTCTCTTCTCCAATCCAGTGTGTTCAGCTAAAGTTTCCTTTTTGAATGAGCCCTCCTGTTTTCTTCTTGCAAGGGAGGGGATTGTCAGAGGCGATGTCCCTCCTCTAGAGCTAGGTGCCTGAGCTTTCCTCCTGTGCTCCAGATAGTCATTTCCTTACACTTGGATATCAGGAGCCCACCATCAGAAATCCTCCTCCACAGCCTGGATTCTCACCACAGCCCCCTCACCGATCTCTCTATTTGCACACTGTCCCTGACAGATCATCAGCATGCTCATTTGTAAAAAATGAAACTGGCCGGGAGGGACATGGTGGCTCTGGCCTGTAATCCCAGCACTTTGTGAGGCCGAGGCGGGCGGATCACGAGGTGAGGAGATCGAGACCATCCTGGCCAACATGGTGAAATCCCGTCTCTACTAAAATATATTTAAAAAACAATTAGCGGGGCATGGTGGCACGCACCTGTAGTCCCAGCTACTTGGGAGGCTGAGGCAGGGGAATTGCTTGAGCCCGAGAGGCAGAGGTTGCAGTGAGCGAAGATCGCGCCACTGCACTGCAGCCTGGCAACAAAGCAAAACTCCATCTCAAAAAACAAACAACAAACAAAAAAATGAAACCAACTCACGTCACTCCTCTGCTCAACTCTCTGATGGCTTCCCATCTCCTGAGGTGTGGAAGCCAGCATCCTCACACTGCAGGGCTCCCCTCCTGGTTGCCTGCCCATCTCCCACTCCACCTGTCCCCTTGCTCACTCAGTGTGAACCACTGCCTGCCTGAAACACCCTTCCCTCAAATCCCTAGTTTAGGTCCTTGGTAAAAGGTCACTTTCTCACCTGTCTCTTTCCCAACCACCCTATTTTAAATTACAGCTGAACCCTATACCCTGTTTGCTTTCTTTGTCTACACAGTATTTCTCATACTGAAGGTACTACATATTTTACTGTTATTAGTTTATTGTATATATTTTCCCACTTAGAAGATCCACTGTTGCTTTTTTCCACTGGAACCTAGAACTGAGACTGGCACAAGGAGGAGCTTGAGACACATGTTTTGAATGACTGAGGGAGTAAATACACTAGGTGGATGTCATAGGGAGCAGATTATGTCGGCGATGAAGTTGCTAGTGTGTGCATGTGCTTGTATTTTTATACCTGAACTACTGTCGTGTGCCATGCCCTGGGCACTGTGCCATTGGATCACAGGGGTTACTTGTGCCTCGTGCATTGCAACTTCCTCCTCTTCCCTTTTCTGGAAAGTTTTTCATTCTTGTTCTTTCCTCTGAGACTTTCCCATAGGAAACTGTCCCAAAACTTTTTCTGTGGTGTTTTCTCTGACTTATCCCCCTGCTCTCTGCTGAGAGCATACCAGAAGCTTGTGAACAGAGGCCTGTGACTCCATCCAGCTGCTGCTAGGCTCATCTTTGTTGTGTGTGTGCGATAATTTTCTCAACTTTGCTTCAGAATGCAAGTTCTGGAGGGCGGTGAAGAGGCCCCTCTCTTTCCTGTCTGTCTCAGTGCTGAATAGGACTCTGGCCTCTGTAGCCTGGCTTATGTTGCACTTTGTTTATGCCCCAGAAGTAAAGTTATGATATGAAAACACCAAGTACAGGGCAGCCGGATCCCCTAGAGCTGCTGACCATCAAATCTCTACCAAACCAGTTCTACAGGAGGCGCTGCTATGAAGTGGCTTAAGGCACAGAATGTGTGGTACAAGACAAACTTCCTTTTGACCTAGTTGGAAGAGACTGATCACAAACATGGAATATACCCAGTGCAGTGGTTTGCACAATAAGCGACCAGAAAATATGCATTGAATTTAATCAAGAAAGTCAATAATGTAGCCAGAAGTGGTGAAATAGTACTGGATTTAGTGCCAGAAAACCTGGGTTTTAATGTCAGGATGGCAGTGTAGACTTTGGAAGCATGGAGCAGGGTTCAAATCCTAGATCATCATTAAATCTCATCTATTAAAGGCATATCTTGCCATGGTTGTTAAAAGAATCAGTGCTAGTGAAGATATGCATCGAATAAAGACATCTAGAAGACACAAATGAATCAGCTGGTGTTGGTAATATCACCATTAACATCTCAGCTCTGCCATATACCCTGCAGACCTTGGATCAATCACATTGTTGCCTCCTGGGCTTCAGTTTTCTTATATATGAGACTGTACATAAGACTATGTAGATAATTCGTAAATGCTAAGATTTTAAAATTTCTACCATGTTCCGGAAGACTAGAGCTGTAGTCCACACCTTGTGGCCTTGAGGAAATCACTTCACTTTTCCATGCCTGTTTCTTCATCCGCAAAATGGTCACGTGGCTGGGTTGGTGCTCTGCAAGTTCCTGAAGCTTGAAAGCTCTGTGAATCTTGAGATGCTCTGGAAAACACCAAAGGAGAGGTTCAGAGCTTGATTTCTATAGTGGGATAGGAAATCAAGACCAGAGAAGGAAAGCCTGCAAAGAACCAGAGAGTTGAAGTGAGGTGTGCTGGGGCTAGAGCTAGGGAAGAAGAGGGGGTGGGAAAGAAGGCTTTCCTAGGTAAGTAAAACAGTGCTCCTTGAGTTTGAATAGGAATCCTGTTAAAATGCAGGTTCCAGGTCAGTAGGTCTGGGGTTGTGCTTGAGATTCTGCATTTCAATCAAGCTGCCAGCTGATGCGGCTGGTTCGGCTGGTTCGTGGACCACACTTTGAGTAGCAAAGAGTGTTCTTCCTTCTCTAGCTTAGCAGCTGGGCCTCTTAGAGAAGAACAGAAGCTGATCTTCTCTCCACGTCTTCCTCCATTTCCCTCCCCCAAGACCCTAAAGCAAAAGGATGTTTTTACCATTGTTTTTTCCCACTAGTCCTCCCAGTCCCAACCCCAAATACACACACACACACAGACACATTTACTCACTCCTCAGTACTCTCACCTCTCCAGTCTCATCAATACTTTCATCACTGCTCTTCACTGCAAGAGTGATTTTTGGGGAAAAGAATCTCACACCACATTTTCTAGGCCTTTACTGTCTGGCAGTGATAATCCCAGAGGCATGGGAAGTGAAAATGTCTACATTGTTGGAGTGGGTGATGTCATGTCCAGGTTTTCCAAGTTACACAGTAGTAGTCCCTACTTAGTCCTGGAGGCTGGTGTTTCTGCCGCTCCCCGCCCCCACCCTGCAGCAGAAGAGGGGCCTCACACAGAGTGTTTTTCCCATCTAACCTCTCCTCTTCCCACACCCACACACACCCAAACACACACAGCCTTCCTCTACCCAGAGAACGCCACCTTTCTGCTTTCCTTATCAAGGGCTTCTTTTTCACATCATGGCCCTGGGGCAACTACTGGTATTTCTGAAGCTTGCCAGGATAAAGAGCTGAGTGTGCCACCAGCACACCCCAGGCACCCACCAGAGGTCTGAAAACATTTATACCTGGTCACATCTGCAACCCATTGGCAAGCCACTAGAGTATCATTCACACTGCTTGCAAAGAACTGCCCAAGCCAGAGGCCCCTTCGTCCCCTCCCCTTTCCTCCTGTGCCTCCTCTCCTTCCCTCTTTTCCGCCCCTTTCCCGGCAGGTGCGTGCGTGCGTGCGTGCGTGCGTGTATGTGTGAGTGTGTGTGTAGTCCAGCTGTGTGTGTGTGTGTGTGTGTGTGTGTGTGTGTGTGTGTGTGTAGTCCAGCACAGCTCATTTTTTTTTTCAGGGGAGACTTCCACCTGCTGTTTTCTCTGGCCACGTTTTCTGTTAGTCCTTTATAGCCAGCGCCCCGTCCCTGTCCCACAGAGGAGATAGGACAGCTTCCTTTACAGAAACTAAGAAGGAAGACTTTCGTGAAGAAGTCTTGGCTTGACTGAAGCAAGTCAGAATTTGCTCTGAGCGGGCATGCACCTAGCATTTGTCTCTCCTCCTTGTGTCTGCTCTAAGAGGCTGACTCAGGGCACTTTCTTCTCATAGCATCCTTGTGCTTCCTGGATATGATCCTTCCTTGGCTGTGATGGGGACAGGAAGGGATGTGGGGAGGAAAAAGGGAGAGGGACTGTTGGACAGATCTAGGTCTAGGAGAGGCCCTTATTATTCCTGGTTCTAGAGAGAGGAAATGAGGGGACCCTGAGAGGCCATGTGGCTACAAGCCTCTCTCTGGAGCACAGCAGCTAGAGATTTCTGTACCAAATGAGAAATCTGAGTCCTCCACTTCAAGTCACCTGGCAGAAAAATCTTACAGTGCTATTTTGTTCATCCTGAGGACTGAGATTCCTAAAATTTCACTCCCGATGTATTTCCTCTTTTCTCCTTTAAGCAACCTTCCTGCCTCTACTTACCAAGCTGTGACTCATCCCTTCTCAGCTCAGACACCTTCGACGGCTTTCTGTTTCTTCTCATGGAAACTCCATTCTAAATCCCACTTTCTCCACAAACTCTTCCCTGACCACACAGATTTACTTGCTCCCATGGACTTGGAGTTCCTTCAGCAATGACACTGTTCATTTAGCACTTAATACATTCTTGGGCATTATTTACTATCATTTATTTAAAAGGAGTTCATGTTATTTCCATAGAAGATGGAAAGCTCCCTAACGAAAGAAATTGCATCATGTGTGTTGAACACTCCACAGGGTCCAGTGTGTTCATCTTTATTTTGTGTGTGTGTGTGTGTGTGTGTGTGTGTGTGTGTGTGTGTGTGTGTGATAAACCATTTGGAATCTGATAAAAACTAAATACATCCTCCCCTGGTAAATGCACCTCCACTCAGAACTCTGTCTAAAAATTTGCTACCACCGAAAGATTCCAGACTAATAACATCTCATAACAGCAAATGGTACTGTTGGCGGAGCAAATAGTAGGTGCTTACTTTTGTCTGCTGATGTGTACTTCTCTCTGTTTTCCCTCAACAGATTGCCCTGACGTTCTCAATCGTCTTTGGGGTGATTGTGTATCGAATAACAACTGCAGCCGCTCTGTCTCTCAATAAGGCTACACGCTCTAATGTCCGGGTGACAGTGACAGCAACAGCAGTCATCATCAACCTCGTGGTCATCCTCATCCTGGACGAGATCTACGGTGCTGTGGCCAAGTGGCTCACCAAAATTGGTACTGTGTCACCAAACCTTCTGGCTGTCCTAGGCGCTCTTTAAGTCAACGTGTGCAAGGCTTTTGGTGATAATGACCCAAAATTATTTTAAAAAGGAACAGGGACGAGTTGCTCTGTACGGCACATTTTAATTGGAGGAATGGGCAAGTACAGTGTGTGTGTATTTGTAGGGCTGCCAAAGGGCTTTCTCTAAAGGCAGGAATCCATCCTGAAACATTCTCAATCAAGCCCTCTAGCCTGTGCTTATTGTCTCATGTGACAGGACGCTCACTGTCCCCTAAGGATAAACCGTGGCGTCTGTTCTTTTTAGCCTAACCTAGAAGCAAGGCAGACTCAAGACTTCCTGTTAAAAATTACAGAGCTTACGCTCGTACTTTCCCAGCAGCATCTATAAAGTTGAGGAAAGCCTCTTGATACTTGAGCCCAAGAGGGTCTTATCGGTCTTATCTATTCCCGTATTGTCAAAGGCCCCAGAAAATCCACACATTCCCCAGGCACTGAGTAGACTTCAAAGAGGCGTATCAGACTTCCCAAGCTTCAAGCCGGTGAGAAAAATGCAATCGCCTCAACATTCAGACGTGTCATTTGAGCTGCAAGCCACTGTTGCCTGAGCACCAGGTTTTGGCATTCGGCATTCGCGCTTACTGGATGGGGGAGGCTGACAGTCGAGACCCTGTCCCATTGTGTTTATTCTGGGTGGCCTGGATTCATCCTTTCTCTCTCTGAATGTAGGGATTTCCCTCCCTGACTCTAGGGATGAAGAGTCCCAGCTTCTTGTAACCTCATGGGGGGGTTGCATTCATGGTATGTATGATACCTTTAATTCACGGACCCTTAATAGGATAACCACCTCCTCAAGAGCCTTCTCCTGATGACTGGAGAATTCGGGAAAGTTGATCTGTCTGTGCCTTTCCCCTGCTTGGCTTCTAGTGTAACAGTACCCGTGGTGAGCACTTTCCTTTGACTTCTGTGTTGCTGTCGGCAGCTCACCATCCTCAGGGGCAGCTCCGCTCTTTCCAGCATGTGCATATTTATGAGTGTCATCTGTGTTTCTTCATAAGTTTCTTGAGAAAAATAAGTGGAGCATTTTAAGTCAGCATGTTTAATGATAGACAGGATTCTATGGAAGCACTTTGGAAGAATATCCAACACTCCTGGGGACTCAGGAGGCTTTGGAGGGAGAGGCATTCAACTGGAGAGCTCAGAGATAGGTGAGAGTTGGACAGGCATGAGTATAGGGAGGAGAGCCCGGGCAGGAGGACAGGAAGATTCCTGACAAAAGAAACCAAGTGAGAAATACGGCACTGAAGGGAGCGATCAGCTCTCAGGGGTCAGGAAAGGCACGCAGGAAAGTGGCACATGAGCCGCTTGGGTGGTTGGGAGCGTGTTGGTGGAGTTAAACACCGGTGGACAGGAGCTGAGCTCAGTGTGTGGGAGAAAGAAAGCATGAAGCATGCTCAGGACGCCAGGGGAGCTCAGCGCCGGGGCTCTGTGTCCAGGACGCATCTAGGGCATGATGGAGTGGGAATCTGGGCCCGTGGAGTCGACCAATACGTGCTTTTTTGTTTTGTTTTGTCTTGTTTTGCTTTTTGATGGAACATCTAAAATGCCAGGCTGAGGACTCCAGTGTTTTTCACAGACCATGGACATTTGCTGGAATTCCCGGGGGCATTCAACAATAAACAGTGTCATCTCCCTGGTCTGATGAGCCAGCTGAGAAATTAGATCAAGGCAAGAGTAGACAAAGCCAAAATATCAGCTGTAAAACTGAGAAAGGCTACATGGGAGGTGGTAGCTTAGGCAGACAGCCAAATAGACATTCTCTCTCCATGGCAGGCAGTGGTGGATGGGCCAGCCCTGTGAACTTAGAACTAGAGGGGCATAGAAGAACACCTGTTTCCTGGAGGCCCTTTGCTTCACCAAGGAAGGGCAGAAAAAGAGGCTAAGCAAGGAGTGGCCAGCATCCTCTACCAGACTCAACAATAAGATAAGCTACTCCCCCTCCTCTCAACCACAAGGAGAAATGGGTAAGCTGGGGGAAGACAAGCTGAGGCATTACAACTAATCACACTCCCACCACATGGAGGAAACATCAGGAGTAGAAATAAATTCCCCTACCCTCTGCATGAGGTCCTGATGTAGCACCACCGAGGATTGTTTTAAGAGCGTGGCATGATGGGAGCTGTTTGCAACATTACTTAGCAGGGAAATAGGATGTGACGGAATAGGGAGAGGCAGGAGATCCAATGTAAAGGGCATTGCTGAGTGCGTGGGCAGGACGTAGGGAGAAGAGGGACAGGAAGTCAATGGCGATGTAGACCTTTCTTCTTGCTGTTCATTTGTGTTACCTGATTTCTTGCACTGCTTTAGATAGTGATAAAGAAGGAAGACAAATAGAGTGGGCCTGGAAACCATCATTCTCAGCAAACTGACAGAGGAGCAGAAGATCAAACACCGCATGTTCTCACTCATAGGCGGGTGTTGAACGATGAGAGCACATGGACACAGGGAGGGGAGCACTACACACTGGGGTCAGTTGGGGGGAAATAGGGGAGGGACGGTGGGGGGTTGGGAGCTGGGGGGGGATAGCAGGGGGAGAAATGCCACATGTAGGTGATGGGGAGGAAGGCAGCAAATCACACTGCCATGTGTGTTCCTATGCAACAATTTTGCATGTTCTTCACATGTACCCCAAAACCTAAAATACAATAAAATAAATAAATGGGGGAAAAAAAAACAATAAAAGGAACCCCCCCAAAAAAAATAGAGTGGGCAACAATAGAAAACTCATTAATAAGTAGTGAGTACTTCCCATGTGCAAGGCGGAGCCTTAACTCTTCTGTTTAAAGTCATAAACAAAATGGGCTGTAACACAGCTTTCACATCATGAAACTAGGTTCAGTTTCTACTGACACAGCCCCCTTGCCCAGAACAAAGCGGCTACCCTGGACTGTCAAATCAATGTCCAGGACTCCATAAGAAATTCTGTGCCCTGGAAAGGAGAAAAAAATCCTAACAAGTACATTTTGTTCTTTATGAGAGTGATACTCATAAAGTATTTTTAAACTTAAAATTTGTAACCCCATTTCATCTTCACGAAAACTGCATGGCCAGCAAAGGAAGCATTATACCCTCGCTTTACTAAGGTTCAGACTCAGATTCTGCCTCGAAAAAGTGCATCTGTTTTGTGTGAGTTTGATGTCAGTTTCTCACTGTCTGTACTGAAGTGGTGTGTTTGTTGGGTCTCTCTCAGGAACCCGAGCGGGCATTGTTCTGGGGCGTTGCTCTTGTTTACATTAGCCTGGGTACCTCAGAGGGCTCAGAGAGAAACCGCAGTCTGTGGAAGGACTGCTGAATTTGAGAATCTACTGGAAAGAACCTTTGAGCTCTAGACCTGGCTTCTCCTCCTACCCCGCCTGTGTGGCACTGGGCATCAGGGAATGTTTTTAGACAAAGCTTTCCCAATTCTCCCTTTATCATTTTCCTCCTTTTGTCCCCTGGCCATCACCCCTCTCTGGACGGTTTTTCACAGCTTAATACCTATGCTGTTGTCCTCAGCCCCTTTCGGTGGATCTCTAGCTTAGAAATCCCATCCAGTCAACCTTCCCCGAACAGTGGGTTTGGGGACATTGCACCCCGTCAGCACCCTCAGATAGCTTCTCTTGGCCCTAGGTCAGCTATAGCTAGCATTTGGGGCTCTCAGCCATTTTCTTCCCACTGTGCTCCTTCACCCCAGCTGACCCACTCAGCTCATGGTCATCCCAGCCTCCCCTGTGTCCCTGCCCCGGCCTTGCTCATGCTGTTGTGACTGCCAAAACAACCTCAGTGACCCTCTTTTAAAGGGCTTCTCGAAGCCTCCTCCGTCACAAACCCTCATCTTCCAGACTCCCCTGGCACACACTCTCTGTTTGTGGGTTCATCCGTCATCTGCTGATGGAGTGCTTGCTCTGTGCCAGGCACAGTTCTAGGGAACACAGCAATGACAAGCAACAAGGTCCCTGTTCACATTGTGCTTACACTGTGGCAGGGGAAAGATGGACGGTGAGCAGGCTCATTCCATAGAATATCAGGGAGGTGTGATGAGATAGGCAGTGGTTTGGGGCTGTGCGTTCTGGAGCAGGTGATCAGGAAGGGTGGATCACGATGATAACCTTATAGCTGAGACCTGGATGGCAGGAGTGAGCCAGCCACAAAAAGATCTGGAAGAACTCTAGGAAGATGGAACAGCAAAGGCAAAGCCCGCAGGTCAAGGCTAAGCTTGGAGTGTCTTATTCACACCATTTACTGGATGCTGATCAGGTACTGTCTGATCTTATTGCATTGCACATACGTGTGTGTTCCCACTAGGCTCTGCTGGCATAATAACTTTGTCTTAAAATCTTGGTTGCATCACAAAAAATCATCTGTGTTCTTGCTCAGCACACATATCTAGTGCAATCAGGCAGAGGTCTCTGCTGCACACAGTTGCTCAGGGACCCAGACTGATGGGGGCTGTTGTGGACACTGTGTCAGGGAAGGACAGCTGGAGAGTTGACTGGGGCTGTTAAATGCTTCAGACTCGAAGAGTCATCATCATTCATCCCGTCTACTCACAGCTCACTGGCTAGAATCAGCCTAATTATGAAGAACTTGGGAAATGTGTGGAAGTCCATGGTCATTCTGTAAGCAGGAAAGGTCTCTGCTACTTGCTCTCAACCAGGCTGCAAGGCTCTTGAGAACAGTGACCCTGTCTTTCATTTATTTTTATTTCCTGCACAGTGCCTGGCCCATGGCAGATCTTAGCACAATTTTATCCATGTAGTTGTTAGTGAAATAAGTCTCTCTCTTCATTCATGCAGGACAAAGAAAATTTTCAAGGAATGCCCACAGGCTAGGTATCTTTTAAGTCACAGGAAAGGCTACAGTGAGCATTTATGTATTCCTTATTTCAACTCTGTCTGCCTGCAGAAGAATGTGATCTTATTGAGATGAATAGACCAGTGCAAAGTTGACACAATGGGATAGTGACTGAAAGACGCACCCAGAGTATCAGAAGACTTGAAATTTTCTTGATGGCAAAGAATACCCACAAAACAGAGATGGCCCCACAAAATAGGAGATCAGCAGTATCTCTGCAGGCAGAGATCCAGTTTCAGGGGTCCCCCAGGCTCCATGGGGACATAAAGCTATGGATAATGCCACCCAATGGAATGAGAAGTGGCCCAGGCTTAAGACTTCCTTTGCCATTCTCACACTGAGTTTAACACTCGCTTGGCTTCCTGCCCCAGATCTCTTCATAGTTGAGGAGGCTGTGAGTATGTTCTTTGCTCACCAGGTGCAAACAGCTGGTGTCAACGACCGCAATAAGTCCCCAAGTGTTTCCCACAGGGCTGAGTAATGGAAGACCAGTTTCCTGGGAGCATCCCTCACAAGGCTGAGGTGTCAGGCCTGTCTGAGGTCCATTCTTGCTACAAATATATATCACAAAAGGCAGAATTTGTTAATTTCCTTGAGAATGATATCTAATGCCAGCAGCAGTGGCAGATAAAAACAGCGATTGTCCCCCCAGCTGCCATAACAATAGTCAGGAGCTGGGATGTAAGGCGTGCCGGAATCTGGAGGCAGCACAGCACTGGTGAAGCAGGACTAAGCTGAACCCTGGGGCAGTGGGAAGGGGGCTTTCTAGGTGAATGCACGAAGCTTTGGAACTGTGTCTGAGAGGGAGTCTGGCTGGCCAAGGCACGGTGTACAGAGTGTTGCTGGCTTTAGCAAGCATCAGTATTGAAGTTTGACTACAGCGGGGTAGGAGTCCAGTGGATGACGGGGACAAGGTTTCTGAGTCCCCAGTGATGTTTTCACTCCAGGAGTGGATACAGGTCGTGGCTGTAGAGAAAGGGCCCAGGTCCTGGGGGAGGAAACGGGCAAAATCTGGGCCGGTGGCTGGGCCTCTGGGCATACAGGACAGGGCTGCAGCATGGTGGGAGGATAGGGCGTGAGGTCAAGAAAGAGTAACGGAGCTGACTGCTGCAGGGCGTGCTCCCGTCTCGGGTGGGACCCAGGGTTGTACTGTGCCTTTGAGCCATACATCTGGGAGCAGGAAAACTGTAGGCTCTTAGCATAACCAACATAGGCAATGGTCAGGCTTGGCCTGGAAAGGGGGCCTGTCTGTACTCTAGCTTTGGAGAGTTCTTCAAATAGGAAGCAGGATGGAGGAGGCGCAGCTGATGGGAGGCTTCTAGGCTAAATATTCAAAATGCCGCTGGCTTGCTGCCTCCTTTTCTTCCTGCCTTTTCTTTCAAAACTCTGTGCAGAGTGCTGACTGGTATGTGGGGTGGTGCCCTTCACCCCTTTCTCATCGTCCAGCCTCTCCAAGTCAGAGGGTTGGGCTCATGGTAGGTGCTGGAAAAAAGAGCATTAAGTCAAGGTTCTTATGAGAATGTCTGTGCTTGGGAGGTGCTTAGACATTGCTGATAGCCCGCTTCTGAGTGTCACTGCCCCGCATGCCCTGAAGCAGGACCAGGGATGGGAGTGAAAGGAGTGATGGGGAAAGGCCCTGAGTTCTGTTGAGTGCCCACTTTATACCAACACTGGCTGGCACACTTTGTCCCACATGGTGACAGTAACACTGGGGATAGGTCGTTTCTTTCATTTTACTTATGAGAAGGCTGGAGAGGTTTAGAAACTTGACTGAAGCATGCAGTTAGTGGTGTGCACGAGTGTGTGTTGAAGTACACCCTGCCTACCCTGTATCTCACACACATGCACACACACACACACACACACACACACACACACACACACGGCTTACCCTGTACCAAACACTGTTCTAAGCACTTTACATATATCAGCATCTTTAATCCTTACAACAGCCCCAGCGGGGCAGGCAGTCTTAACACTCCCACTTAGAGACAGGAAGACTGAGGACGCAGAGCAGAAAATGTGAGGCCCAAGGTCACGGAACTGATCAGTGGTGGGCCTGGCCTCATTGTCCTTGCTGAAACCATGGCATTCCGCTGTCTTTTAATACATAGCTGTCCTTGTTCCCCAGAAAAATTTAAAGGTATTGGGAAAGCAAAAGGAAACACCACAAAGGCTCCAGAAGATTTAAAATGGAGTGCACTCACATATGTGAATGACAAGAGGTCCAGTGTGTCTGGGGATGGGGACAGCCGTGTGGGTCAGATGCCCCAGGCAGGGAGGACAGCAGGGAGGCAAGCTCTGAGTGCAGCCCCCTGTCCCACATGCACAGAGAGAGCAGAGCTCCACAGGCTTTGGGGTCCTGCATGCTTTATAAGTTTTAAAAAAAGAAAGACATTTTTTAAAAATTTGAAAGGCCACCAGGAAATTCTTAAAAAAAAAAAAAATAGACAGGGTCTCACTCTGTTGCCTAGACTGGGATGCGGTGGTATAATCCTAGCTCACAACAGCTTTGAACTCCTGGGCCCAAGCGATCCTCCCACCTCAGCCTCCTGAGTAGCTGGGACGAATGGTGTATGCCACAGCATCTGGCTAATTTAAAAAAACTTTTTGTAGAGAAGGGGATCTCATTTTATTTCCCAGGCTGGTCTTAAACTCCTGGGTTCAAGGGATTTTCCTGCCTCAGCCTCCCAAAATGCTGGGACTACCGGTGTGAAGCAGCGTTCCTGACCCTGACCGGGAAGTCTTGAGACTAAACTGCAATTCTAAGCTGCTCTAACAAAAGGCAATATATCATTACTGAGCAGAGAGGAGCAAGAAGAAAGGAAAAGAATGGGGAAAAAATCAGTATCAGATAAAATGGCTGCCGGGGCACAGAACATTCTTTAGAAAAGAATATTTGGGCATGAATGGATGAATCTAATTTTCTAAATGTTCGTAGTGTGTGCTTTTTGGAGCATGAGATGAAAGTGTTGGCTTTATTGGATGCGGTGCTCTGGGATAGGGGGTTCTGCTCTCTGCACTGGAGGCTGATCACGGCCAGAGTCCAGCACAGGACACGGGTGGGCCTGGCCGGCGTGGGCTGGAGAGGAGAATGGGGCCTTATGCCTTCCTGGGGGGACACCAGGAAGGTGTCATTTGCAGCCTGGCCTGAGAGTTAGGTCTGCTGGTGTGTATGCTCTTCCTGCTTTGCACCTGGATCCTGGCTCTCTGGGTGGCCTCAGGCAGTGGGGGAGAAAGAGCCTCCCAGGGTGTGGCCAGGGGGTATTCTATGATTGTTGGTGGGGGGGCCCTCCACGATGTTGGCTGAAATTACTCTAAACGTTGTCTGGGAAAGAGAGGATGGCAGAAGGCTGTGACTCCTAATAAAACCATGGGAATATGGTCATAGCCCGAGTTTGTGGAGCACCCCTACCAGTTATATGAGATTATCGTCAGCAGTCCTGCTGCTTAGAACACTTAGCATAACTGGTAAGAGTTTCTTCCCACACATGAGCCGTGACCATGAATGCGTCTCTCATTTCCCTAGAGACAGAAAGGTCTCTGACTTTCAGCCCAGGGTCCCCCTCTATTCTTCCATCAAAGCCTCGTGAATCATATTGTAGAGCACAGGAGACCTTGGAGCACTCATCTCTCCTGTTAGCAAGAAGTCCAATATCTTCCTCTCCCTCTCTTTGGATTTTCTAGGAGACCAGGGACTGAAACATTCAGAAGAGAAGGAAGGGCTATGGTGCTCCTCCTCTGTTTGCACCTTTCGCCTCAGATCCCCTCTCCATCTTACTAGGGAATTGGAATGCTTTCCTGTGCCTCTCCCTGGTCCTCCCACACCTCTGGAGAAACTGCATCTCTTCCTAACTGCAGCTCTTGCAGGATGAGCTCTCCCTCTTGGTTCGTCTTGGGCATCAGCCATGCCGTTTCCTCTCCTTGTCTCTTCACTGCTGTGGGTAAGGGCTTCCTGAGAGTTACTTCCTTTGAACCATCTAAGGGGAATTGTTTCCCGCTGCAATCCTGAGTGGTAGAGAGGTCAGGCCAACGTCCGAAGCTAAACAGGGAGTTGCCTGCGTAGAACCTGCCCTCACTCCTCGGGTCTCACTGCCACATCGCTGCTGGACATTGGCCCCACCCCTCTGATGGGAGAGGCTGGACTGCTGCTGAGCTGGCCCCTCCTTACGCCAGGCCTGGACAGCACGGGCTCATCAAGGGAGGACACTCTTCTCCTTTAGGGTGGGCTCAGTCTAGGGACTGCAGCTGTCAGAGTTTCCTGTTTCTAGGACACATGTGTTACCTCCGCCCTCATCTCCAGGATGCCATCCGACACATAGACCCAGAGCAAGGGCCTCTACTCTCCCTGGGAGTCCACTCTGGAAGCCCTCAGCTTGCCGCCTTAAATCTTCAAAATGCAACAGGTCCTACGATTGCCTGTTTCACTTCCCTGGCCCTCAGTGATTCCTAGGGACCTCATAACCCCAGGTGATGCCAAAATGCACCCTCCACCCTTGTAAGCTCTGTAGAAGATTTTAAGCTAACTTGCTTCCATCTCTTTCAGTAAAGAAGTGGAAACAAATGTACAAATCTCTGATGGAGCGCCTTGCTGTGCCATCATAATAAGAGCAAATCTTTGAGCCCTTACGCCATGCTTGGTGCTTTCCATACTGTATTTCCCAACAAATGTTGAAGGAAGGTCCCATTTTATGAAGTAGGACACTGAAGCTCAGAAAGATAAATTTCCTTATCTGGGGACTCTTGGACAGAAAGGTCTCTGACTTCCAGCCCAGGGACCCCCTCTATTCTTTCATCAAAGCCTCGTGAATCATATTGTAGAGCACAGAAGACCAGAAGTGGGAAGGACCCAGGAAATCACCCAATCCAACCTTGACATTGAGACTTGAACTTGCTTGAGGTGCTGACTCCTCCAAGATGGCTGGGACTTTGAAGAATGGTTCTCTGTTCATACAATGTCCTAATGACCATGGGTCATGAGTCAGGGTTTAGGGGTTTTGGGTTTATGGGAGGTAGAATCACAGGGGCCAAGGAGAACACAGGGACTAAAAATGTAATGTGTCCAACTTTGAGCACTTAATTTTCCCCCCAAACCTGGTGCCTTTCACCCATTTCTTCCCATCTCAGAAAATGGCACCAGCAGCCACCCAAACGCTCACTTCAAAGCCCAAGCACCATCCTGTCTCTCTCTCTCTCTCTCTCTCTCCCTGGCACTCTCGCTCCCTGGAGCAAGCTCTCTCACCCCTAGGATCCAGTCTCCTTGTAAGTATTGTTCATTCTACGTTCAAACATAGCCCAGATCTGACCACTTCTCAAGTTCTATCCTCATATTGCCTGGCTTGTGCCTGGAAGACACACTCACAATTTGTCTCTGCTCCCACTTCTGCCCCCCGACTGCACTCCACCCCCCTTACCCACAGTTCACTTTCTGTGATTTTTTAAAAATGTAATTTCATCACATCCCTTCCCTGCTTCCCATTGTACTTCCCGTGGCTCACAGCGCCCCACATTGACTCTCCCACCTCCCTCTCCAATCCCCCATCCCAGTACTTACTTCCACCTGGCTCAGGAGGCTCCGGCTCTGTGGACCAGCCTGTTCCTTGCACAGCCTTGGGGCTCTCCATCAGGACTTTGCCCAGGCTGCTGCCTCTTCCTGGCGCTCTCTTCAGCCCCTGGGGTTTGGTTCCTCCTTACCCTGAAGGTCTCAGCTTAGAGGTCACCTTCTCAGAGGCCTTTCCTGACCCCTGTGACTCAAACAGCCTTCCCACTGCCCTCTCTTTCTGCTTCTCATTTCACTGCATATCCTGTCACCTCTCCCTGCTCTCTAAAATGATTGCAGCTGTCTCCCTCACCCTTCTAGACTGGGAACTCGACACGGTGGGAGCTTATTGGATTGTCCCCCACTGCACACCTGGGGCCCGGCACCTGGCCTGTTATCATCCTCAGTAGGTATTTGTTGAATGAGAAAAGATAATGGCGGGAAAGGAAGGAGACTTCCCCCTGAATTGTTTTCCTCTGGGAAGACATGAGGATGGGCTGAGGATGGAGTCACTGTATGGCTCCCCTCTCTGGTTCTAGACCAGTGTGTGCATTTGTCAGATGACCCAGGGGTGTGGGGGGTGTCTGTGATCAGGGACAGGTCACACCTTTCTGCCCTCTCCTCACTCCTGTCCCTGCTACTGGGAGAAAATCTTAGGGAAGTTGTCAAGTGCTGGTGTGGTGCTTGGCAAACAGTAGGTGCCGGATATAGTAGGGTTCTCATGATTGGCCCATAACGGAGTATGTCTCTCTGTCTCACTCTCTCTCTGTCTGTCTGTGTCTCTCTCTAGTGCTCCCTTCCTGTTTAGGTCCTTTTTCTTAAAAGGAGATGTGCTGGGGTGCTGTCCTCCTGGCCTAGGCTGCTAACCAGCATACTAGGTCTCGTGCTCCTTTGCTTAGGGGCAAGAGTTACCTTCCTGACTCTGAGGGATAGGTCCCCTGTGCTAGGAAGCTCTTCGGGGATCCCCAGTTCAGGGGTTCTCAGCTCCCTCAGGCCATGCACCGGCTACCTCATTGCACAGCTGGCTGGCTTCTCCTAGGGTGGTTCCCACCCTACCCATGGCACTAATAAGGCAACAGTGGCACACCAGGTACCCAGACAGTCCCTCCACCTGCCACCCATTCCCAAATGAAGGGCAGCACAGATGGCTGTGATGTCAGCAAACACTGCTGTTTGCAAAGGCTTGGCGTGCCTTAGGGAGAGGTAAGGGAAGAGCAAGCCCTCTTGCTTGCCCATCTTCTTGTTCTGTTGTGCTGCCATTGCTATGCATTTGCCAGCTGGGCTGTTGAAGACACCGGTCAGGAGGAGCTGCTTTTCCAAGACTCAGAGGCTGCAGCGGGAGTCCTCTTCTGGCCGTGCTGTTAGGATGGAGCTCTGGGGACTTTCAGTCTTGAGCTGGCCCACTGGGATGAAGCTGGGCTTTCATACTAATTGTTTTCCAAGGCAGTTTACAGCTGGGTCATTTGCATTCATATTTTTTCATGACATGATGCAGCAGAGGATTAACACTTAAGAGAAAAGGGCTGATGGTGGGAATGGCTGCACAGAAATTCCCTCTGATTGTCCTTTGTGGCCGGAAGTGGAGTCAGCCCTCTTTGTCGTGATCCTGGTCTGCAGGTTGGAAGCAGGTGAAACTTCCAGATGGCCTCTAATCAACCCGGGGTGCTTCCTGGGGGAGGTACGATGTTAGGCGCACATGAATAATAGAGAAAGTTGCCTGTCTACCTCCTCACCCTCTCTTCATTAGGTTCCCCTCCTTCATATCCCCATAGCCATGGAATCCAAAGGCACTTTATTTGGAGTTGTTCAAAGCACAAGACTGGACCCTTTTTTTCATGGGGCTCTGATTGAGACCCCTCCAGAAGTCTGTCTTGTGAGGAGTCCTGCCTAGTGGGCTGAGATGCAGACAGTCCTTCCTGACCTTCAGACGTCACCCCGCCCCATCTGGCCTCTGGGAACACTTCCTTCCCTCCCTCCCTTCCTCTCTCCCGTGGTGTCTCCCTCTTTCCCTTATCTCTCGCATTTGTTACTCAGATCCAGCAAGACCCGAAAGGCAGTCCCTGCTCCTTCCCCTGTGCTCACCTTGAAGTAGAACCCAGTTCTTCAACAGTTGCCCAAGAGCAAATTCAGAACACTTTCAAGGAATCATTGTGGAAGAGTCTGTGGAGAGGCACAGGAAGAGTTCACACTGCAAACCTCACAGCAGCACTCAATGAAAACTCCCACTGAGCCCTCCCCACACCTGTCAGTCCATTTCCCCCCTGCCCAGCCCCTCCCATCGCACTGGCCCCCACCCTTCCAGGTCCTGGTTTCAATGACAGCATCCCCGTCTCTTATGTTAGGTCAGAGAGTTTCAGTCTTCCGGCTGCTGCTGTCCTATATGGTTACACCTGTCATCTGCTCAGAAAAAAAAGTCCCTCCTTAAAATTTGTCCTTCTTGAAATGTGACAGGGAATTTTTAATATGGGCCAAAAATTTTTTTTATTCGTGCAAACAAATTTTTCCTGTCATCCATTCACGCATTTATTCATTGAATGCATGTTTATAGTAGAGCACAGCTGGCAATAGGTGGGGTCTGCCCGGAAGCTGTCTCTTTGGGACCTTGCTCATGTACATGGGGGTGGGCAAGAGTGGGAATGCGGTGAGCAAGAGGGTTCAGAGCCATATGAGGGTGCAGAGTTATGAGATCTCGAAACCGAAAGTGACCTTTCAATGGCAGACACTTCCACCCGGCCTTGGAATTGTCTTCTGTAGTTAAGGGGAATGAGAATCAGGCCGAAGATGGGAATGTGGAACCTTCAGGCAGGTGAGGACCTGATATGCATAAATCAGGCAGGGAGGACCTGGCTTCTTGGTGGCGGGGAGGGGAAAGGCCTAAGAAGCGAAAGATCTCATGGGGCGTTTGTTAGCATGCATAACTAAAGAAGAAATGACGGAAGCCGCAGTGCCAGCTGTCAATGGTGAGCATGAATCATTATCCAGATGATGATTTGGTGAAGCAGTGCAGGATCGCCCAGGTCTTTTATCTCAGGGGGCCATGCCCACCCAGGTGGGCCAGGAAGGAGAAAACCACAAAGCTTTCCACCAGCAGAGGAATATCACGGAAGGCTTTTCCAGCTCCTGTGGAATTCTAGTTCAGCTCCTGTACAATTCTAGTTCAACTCCTGTGGAATTCTAGTTCAACTCCTGTGGAATTCTAGTTTAACTCCTGTACAATTCTAGTTCAACTCCTGTGGAACTCTAGTTCAACTTCTGTGGAATTCTAGTTCAGCTCCTGTACAATTCTAGTTCAGCTCCTGTAGGATTCTAGTTCAACTCCCATAGAATTCTAGTTCTTCAACTCCTGTACAATTCTAGTTCAACTCCTGTACAATTCTAGCTCAACTCCTGTACAATTCTAGTTCAACTCCCATAGAATTCTAGTTCTTCAAGTCCTATAGAATTCTAGTTCAACTCCTGTAGAATTCTAGTTCAACTCCTGTAAAATTCTAGTTCAGCTCCTGTAGAATTCCAATTGAATTCCTGCTGTAGAATTCCAATACAACTCCTGTAGAAAATTCCAGTTCAACCCCTATAGAATTCCAATTCAACTTCTTTAGAATTATGCTGCTGTCTCCAGATTCCCTTGTGGGCAATGCTCTTTGCAAAATAGCACCAAAGGATTGCTTCGCTTTCCGTTCCCAGGGCCTTGAGTCCTGGGGTCTCACCTCTGCCTGTCTCTTTAATAGCTCTCTGATCAGGCTTGTGCTGTGACAGATGCTGTTGGTGCCCCAGCTCTGCTGCCATTCTCCACTAATACTGTTTTAACTGCTGCTTCTAAAGCTTAGAAATTTCCTCTTTGAATTACTGCAGGTCTTTCTTAGAAAGACCTTGGAGGATGTGCTATTTGGACGATATTGGAATCAATTCCCAGTGATTTATACTAGAGGGTATTCGAGTGTCACACTCAAACACTGTTTCTCTCTAACACACTTCTCCTCACCGACAACTGATCTCTGGCTCGACAGGCATACAGGTCTTGGACTTCCGCTCTAGTCATGCTCAGTGACCTCTGGGCCTGCTCAGAAACGCTGTCCATACTTCCCAAGGGCTTGAGTTGGGGCAAGTCTTTCTCTCCATTTAGGAAAGTTACAAGTGTTATCTCAGGACCTGCCTGTCCCTGTTTCCCTCGCCACCTGCAATAGTCAGTTTCAGCATGTCTAGATATTGGAGAACATTCAGGAGAAATGTTGTAAGCCTCCAAAATTTAGTTTTTGCTCCTATTGTAGTTAAGCAGACATTTAAAGGACAGCCTTCCACATGGCGATTCAGGAATCTGGGCTTTCTCTTTCCAGTGGTACTATCGACATTTTCCCTGGGAGATGAGGGAAGAGAGATAGAGAGAGCTGAGGACTTCACAGGAAACACTGAGGGCCAGGCTTGGAAGCGGCATACGTCACCTCCACTCATGTCTCGCTGGCCACAGCTTCTTCATATTGCTCCACATAGCTGTGTATCTAGGGGGAGGGAATGTGTGTGATGAGCCCCTGGCCTATCTCTGCCTCCCTATTTCACCTAGGAGGCCAGGGAGACCTCATACAAGTGTCATTCTTGGGGGTCTGATCTTGTACTTCAGGGTTCTTCTTCCTGCAATAACTCTTGCCGTAGATGAATTTTTAATATTAAAATCTGTATGTGTCTACATATATTTTTATTAAATCTTTTACAACATTTTTACCAACTACAGTATTTCCTAAACAATGCATTGTGCAGTTTAAGATGCTCAGCAAAGTAATCCTTTTCACTATAGTTCTCAATCCCATTGAGTTTTCTCTGGCAGCTTAGTCCCTACCCAGAGACCCCTAAGTTGGTGGTCTTCAAGCCTTGGACACAATAGAGACTCTCCAAGACTCAGGGGAGGCCTAGGTGCTTTGGTCTTCCTCTAAAGGGCCATCTTTACACGTGCAGTTGTGCAGTGTGAGAAGGTTGTTGGTAATTAACCAGTAATAGCAGAAATCGCTGCCGGCGACATCATCTCCTAATACTGAAGACAGCTTTGCAGGACTGGCAGTGAATGAAAGGCTCACTGTCCTGTGTGGGAAACTGGAACACGGCAATGCAGCCTCCTTCTAAGACTCTTTCTGCCATGAGATGGGAGATGATGCTCTGCTGCTGACAGGTCAGTCTGGGAGAGACTTGGCGGTGAGCAAAAGCCTCTCCACAGAGACCTTGCTCAGTGAAGCTCCTTGAAGGATGGGGGAAGCCTTTGTTCCTCTTGGCCTGGCATCTGATACACAGCTTGTGCTTGATGAATGTGTCTTGCAAGGGACAAATATTTCTTAGGTGCATCGCGTTAGACTGGGAGTGGAAGGTGGGGAGGTGAAAGAGGGTGTGATGAAAACAGTAATGTGTCAAACATTCCGATTGCAAAGGGTGGTGCTGTTAAAAACTATTTTTTGAAGCAGGCAGATCTGTGTTCACATCTTACATCGGTCACTTACCTGCTATGTGATCTTGAGCAAGGCTGTAACCTGTCTGGATCTCAGTTCGCTTCATCTATAGAAGTGAAATGTAATACCTACCTCACACAGGGAGGTGAGGAGTAAGTGAGATAATGAGAGTGCACGCCTATGTGTGATGTCTTCTGTCATACACAGAGGATGGGAGTAGATGCTTTTGTGCAGCACCCACTTGCCATTGGCCTGCCCTGGAGGTGACCTTCAGATGGTTCCTCTTTGCACCAATGGTTTCCTGCCGCACCCTGTCAGTGGGAGTTCTCTGATTGTGGGAGCAGGTTCACCTGTGCATAGGACAGGCTGGAAGAGCCAGGGATTTAGCCCCAAAGGTGACCTTCAGCCAGGGAGGGCCTCCTGTTAGATCTCCCCTCAGCATGCACATTTGGAGGTGTGCTTCACACAGTTTCTTAGAAGGTATCCAGTGGGACTGAACCCCAGTTGATGCAGCGTTAACCTGTTTATGAGCACATTTTCTTAGGTTTCCACTCTCCTTGTTCTCACCATCTCACTCCCTCACAAAGCTTCCCAGGAGCCCCTCTCAAATAAACTGCTTACTCCCAAATCCTTGCCTTAGGGAGAATCCAAACTCATGTACTGGAAAAGTCAATGATAATGACTATTATTAATTTTCAAAGGGCATGGGTGTGGGTAGTTAACACAAGGACATATAAAGCATAACAGAAGGAAACAAAAAATAATTACTACCCACTGAAGACTCTAGTAATGCTTCCGGAAAGAAAGTGTGGCACTTTGTGACCTGGAGAGTGTGGCACACTGTGATCCAGAGAGTGTAGAATGGTGTGATCTTGAGGGTGAGGTACAGTGTGATCTGAAGAGTGTGGTACTGTGTAATCTGGAGAGGGTGGGACACTGTGACTAGAGAGTGTCTTATGGTGTGATCTGGAGAGTGTGGCACTGTGTGAACTGAAGAGTTTGGTATGGTGTGAGTTGGAGAGTGTGGTACTGTGTGGTCTGGAGGGTGTGGTACTGTGTGGTCTGGAGAGGGTGGGACACTGTGACTGGAGAGCATGTTATGGTGTGATCTGGAGAGTGTGGCACTGTGTGAACTGGAGAGTTTGGTATGGTGTGAGTTGGAAAGTGTGGTATTGTGTGGTCTGGAGGGTGTGGTACTGTGTAATCTGGAGAGGGTGGGACATTGTGACTGGAGAGCATGTTATGGTGTGAATGGAGAGGGTGGCACTGTGTGAACTGGAGAGTTTGGTATGGTGTGAGTTGGAGAGTATGGTACTTTGTGGTCTGGAGAGTGTTGTACAGTTTGATCTGGAGAGTGTGGTAGTAATTCACCTGGATTATAAAGGATTTGTGCATAAGCAGATGGATCATGGAAGGGTATTCCACGGAAGAGACAAGGTTTTGTATCCGTTTCTTCAGTGATTCCTACAAAAGCTAAATGTGAATTTGTGCAGCAGGCAAGTTGCGGGGGCCCATACACCAGTCTCATCTGGACACAGAACTCCTCAGCTGGCATGGCCCTGTCGTCAAGCCTCTGTGCTGAGCACACTTTCAAGCGGTGCTTCTTGGTCCATGCGATGTTGCATTAGTGCTTTTCTTCTGCCTCTGAAGACTGTGGCCCTGTGCTATAAGCCTGATATTTGTGTTCCCCAAAACGTCTATGCTGAAATTCTAACCCCCAGAGTGATGATATTAGGAGGTGTGGTCTTTGGGAGGTGATGAGGCCCTAGGGTAGAGCACACGTACATGGGAAAGAGTCCTTATGAGAGTGGCCTGGGAGAGATGCCTTTCCCCTTGACCGTGAGAGGACACAATGAGAAGGAGATGTCCATGAACCAGAAGACAGGCCCTCAGCAGACACCAAATCTACCTTGATGTTGGACTTCCAAACCTCCAGAATTTGAGAAGTAAATGCCAGGTTTTCACAAACACTCAGTTTATGGTGTGTGTTACAGCAGCCCAGATGGACTAAGAACACCCTGTCACCTCTTATCCTTGTCATGCCATTTGTCATGGTCTGTGGAGTCCCTCCTAAGTGGCCTGCACAGTTGTCCACTGGAGTTTCCCGGGTCTCTAGACTTCTGGAGGCACCTATGACATTTCTTCTCTGTTTCTGAGTCCTTCCGGGAACGCCAGCTGACTCCTCTGCTTGGACCTGATAGAACACCCTGGGCCTATGACCTGTGAGTCTGACACCTTAGACTCATGCTGTTTGTTCCACTCATCTTGTCTAACGGCCTTCATCATTTGAATAAATGACCAGGAAATGTCTTAGATTACCTAGAGGACACACAGATGAATGCTTTTCTGCATTCATCCAAATTCATGCTAAAATTCATTTAGCATTTTTCCTGCTAAAAATGAAGGAGAGAAAGAGGAATCATGTCATGGTGCCCTTGTAACTCTAGTTCAGTGGCTAGTAAGATTTTTGACCAGGGGCCTTGGCTCAAGTAAAATCTCATAGAAGTGGGAATGACACAGGTGAAAACTGAATTCCCCTTGATGAAGTAAAGGTGGTGACTGCAAGCTCTGTGTGCTCATGCCCCTTTTTGAGGAGCGTGGTGTGAAACCACCGCTTGAGTGGGCAAGAGGAGGGAGGTGGACAGAGAAAGGTGGTGATCCTATATTCCTTACCCTTCTGTAACCTTGTATTACCTGGCAGACCACCTGGGGCCTCGCAGATGACCTCAGTTCTAAGGTGCCAGAGAGGTGAGTCCCGTGGTTTTTGCTATGAAGGAGTCAGCTAAGAGACAGTAGCTCGTGTCTAGGTCAAAACTCTGGAGAGGTGAGAAATCTTACCCCAATCTCATCAGCTTCACTCTTCTCTTGCAGAGGTTCCAAAAACAGAACAGACTTTCGAAGAGCGCCTGATCCTCAAAGCTTTCTTGCTCAAGTTTGTCAATGCCTACTCCCCCATCTTCTATGTGGCCTTTTTCAAGGGGAGGTGAGTATAATGGTGTCATGAGTAGAAAGGCAACTTGTCACTGAGGCTGGGTTCTCTACTGTCAGGACAGTAGGGTCAGCCTCTCCCCATTTTCCACTCATCTTAAGCCCCTTCTCCACCCCACTTCCATCGGACTTTCCATGAAGCAAGAATGTTAGCACACAATCATTTTGAATTAGCGTCTTCAGGTTCTGATGACCCTGGCACTTTACAGGAATCTGGCTCTGGGCCCTGAAGGGGCCTACTCCCCCATCTTCTATGTGGCCTTTTCAAGTTTTGATAGAATTTGTGTCTCCGAACTTTGAGGATGAGGCAGGAGGGAATTTCACATCGAGCCAGTGGCTCCTGCGTCTTGTAGTGCAATTCTGATGCCGACTACCTGGAGTTAATACAGATTTCATAGGTTAAGGAAGGGCACAGCCCCTCACAAGACTTCCGTCACTTTAAACACCAGCGACAAGCTCCGGGGCTCTCAGACCACTGGCGGTTGTGACCCACTCGCTGTAGAGTTACAGAGTTCTCATTACTCCATCAGATTCAATAATTCACTAGAATGACTTACAGAACACAGAAATGTGCTATACTTACAACTGAAGTTTCATAGTAGTAGAGGGATGCAAATGGGAGAGGCAAATAGAGCCAGGTTTAGGAGGTTCTTAATCATGAAGCTTCTGTGTCCTCAAGATGTGTCACCCTCTGGGCACATTGGAGTGTCATTCCTCAGGCATGATTGATAGAATCACTTGCCATCTGAGTGAACTGAATTTCCAGTACCCTTCCCTTGCCCTGAGATTGGGCTAGCATCACATGACTCAAAGCCTCAACCAACATGGTTGATCTTTCTGGCATGGCCTGCCCCCATCCTGAGTAATCTCATTAGGTATACTTCTAGGAACCTACCAGGAATGACAGAGAGACTCCCATCAAGGGAAATTTTAAGGATTTAGATGTTCATGCAGAAACCAGGGACAAAGGCCAGTGAAATTCTTTATTATACAATAGGTCTGGATGTAAAATCACTTTGATAAATATTTTTTATGGTCAAGCCAGTTGGCTGCCTACAAGGAAATATCCCAGTAGGTGTCAACCAACAACATCAGGAAAGCTTCCTTGGAACTAAAAGCTCATTAAGCAGGCACTAATAGTGCAAACTGTCATCACCCACACTTGGTAATTTCTTACAGAGGTGCCTCTCATCCAAACCATAGCCCCCTTCTCAGGACCTCTGCCCTGGGCTGTCCTGAAATTATAGAAGCAGAGCGACTGTCCATATTAAGAAGTACACACTTCACTGGTGCTTTCAATGTAGATTTAATGGCAAGAGCAAATTACATGCATATGACATTCTAGGCAAGAAAAAAGGATCCTGACCCTTAGATGAACTGTGGTATACTGGAAGAGATAGTCTTAGCAACAGCACACTGTAATCTCCAGCAAGTGATTATATCCAGTAGGTGATATAATAGGAGGTATAAAGAAATTGTTGGGAGAACAGTTATGAATGGAGACAGCAAGAAGACTTCAGCAAAGGAAAGGCTTAAATGGGTGAGTAGGATTTCAACAGGCGAATAAGGGGATGTCATTGCAAGTAAGTAGGACTGTTTTGATTGTCTGTCTGGTTCCATGGTGGGCTTTTACCATTTTGCTTCCCTTAGCTGCACAATCTTATAATCCCCCAATAAACTAGACTCTACTTAGAAGGGGAATGAGACAAACTTCTTTTATTCCTTTGAATATTTTCAGCAAGACATCAAGATTTTTTCTTTTCTGACCCCAGGAACCTCTATTTGCAACTTCAGTCCATCTCACCCTCCCTTTGCTGGGAATCAAAAACTCTTACTAAGGAGTTGAAACCAGAGCTATGTTCTTGACACTAGGTAGGGAAGAAGGTGTGATGACAGCACACTTAGAGATAATCCAAACTGCATGGTGTTTAGGCTCAGAAGTCACACACACACACACACACACACACACACACACACACACACGTGCACACACACACTCCAGGCCCATCTTTATCCTCTGCCCAGCTTACCTCTATCCTCTGACATTTGACTGGGTTGAGAAGTGAACCCAAAGTGTTATAGGGGATTATTTGTTGATAATGGTGTTCAATCCTATCTCTGAGTGATCTAGCACTCCCCCTGACCAGTGCATTCAAAGAGGACGTTGGTGGTGATATTGTCCCCAGAAGACTTGTCCTCAAGCGCCCTTGCATGCTTTCTCTTCCCCTAACTCTTCCCACACTGTTTGATTTCAGGTTTGTGGGCAGGCCTGGAAGTTACGTCTATGTATTCGATGGTTACCGCATGGAAGAGGCAAGTATAGCCACTGGTGTTTCATGCCTGGCACCCCAACCCAGCTCCATTCTTATATCCAGCACAGTGTGGCTTTATTCATTCGTGCCCCTACTTCTCAGAGCTCCCCTTGTTCTAATGGGTCCTTTCCTTATCTTTTCCCTGCAGTGTGCTCCAGGGGGCTGTCTCATGGAGCTCTGCATTCAGCTCAGCATCATCATGTTGGGGAAGCAGTTGATCCAGAACAACATCTTTGAGATTGGAGTCCCGTATGTAATGAACTCCTCTAACCTCTTTCCTTGCTGCCAGGGGTTAGCCTAGAAGTGCAAGGCTTCCAGCAGGATATCTATGGCCTTTCCTCTTCTTAGATAGCTTGGTGATTTACTTCTCTACCAATTTGCCAATAGCTTTCCCCATGGGGCAAACCTTGCTTGCCAATCTGATTTGGGATGGTTGGAGGCTTGGAAAGATTTGCCCTTTGCTTAAGTACACACAACTAGTAAATAGCAGAGCCAGAAGTCAGATCTCTTGGTCCCCAGACTGCAAAATATTTTAATGTTATTTGTCCTCCCAGTAAGGGAGTAAAAGAGATTTTCAGAATGGTGGACAGATGAATGTGAATGATTGAAATGTAATGGAATCATTTAGGACAATCTCTAAGAAGAAAATGTGGAATACATAATCTTAGGGGGGGAGGGTGGAATCGTTGATGAAATACAGAATGAGTTATCATGTGGATTCCCCCTACGCTCCCCAGGATTTTATGAAAATGTCATTGAACTTCTTTCAATTAGGTTTTGCATTGAGATAGTCACAAAAATAAACACAAACTCACTTTGTACTGGACCTAAAAGAAAGACGGATGGAGCAAGTTAGAATATGCTTATAGGTCAAAGAAAATTGTAAGCACCTCTGCCTTTCCTTCCTATTGCCTTGCAGTTTTGAAGAAGAATCTGTTTCAGGGGATGCTTTTAGGCAGCCCAGCATCAGAGAGCTAGGGAATGACAGAGATGCTTAGGGGTAACTGAGAGGCTGGGCCTGTTCTGCTTAGGACGATAGGATGGACAGCTTGTTCCAGGCCTGGGGTTCTTGTCAATCACTTTAAAGACGACCATTCTGGGATGGATGTAATTGTCAGACAGTACTCATAAGATTCTGTGACACACTTTTCGTCTTCTTAGATATACATTAATTGTTTTGAGAATAATGGGATAAAGGGATTTTAAAAATCCCTTTATTTATCCCTCCAATCATGAACCTTTTAAAATCCCTTTCTTTCCAAAGATACTTCTTTATGTTTGCCCAGGGTTCTTAGCTACAGCTGTTGGAAGTTGGTGTGGCTACTTTAAGCAGCAAGGCGTTTGTTTCAGAATAAAGTGACTGACAGAGAATACTGTGTTCTTTAAAGGCCAGAGAGTAGGCCCTGAGCTACATAACTAGAAATAACACTGCCTTCACTGCAGGGTGACTTGCAGGGGATACCACTGCCTCTACCTCATGGCTTGTATGGCTAAGACAGCAGAAGAAAAATGTAGATGAAATGGCCCTTGCATTCTCAGAGCTTACTGTTTTAGTTTGGGAGACAAAATAGACTACATATAACTGCATATTCTGTGTGTGAATTCAGAATTCAGAGCAAGTAAAGGTCAGGAGTTTGGGAGTAGCCAAGGAAGCGTTCAAAAACAGAGAGGCGTCTTCTGGGGTGTGTCTGTGTTTTGAAAGAAGACTGCCATCATCACATGTTATAAGATGGGCTATTATCATTTTCTTCAAAAAATAATTTCCCTTAGATGTGTGTGTGTGCGTGCGTGCATGCATGTGTGTGTGTGTGTGTGTGTGTGTGTGTGGGCAACTCTGATAGGCTGGGCCTTTTCCATATTATTTACTTACCATTATATATATATAGACACACACACACATATATACAAATACATATATTTGCTCTTACATGTCCTTGACATGTCCCAAAACCCTGGTCAGAGATTTACGCATAAATATATGCATTTGTAGATATTTATATATATAAATATATAATGTATATAGATAAAATGTATGTATATACATTTATGTATATAAATATATACATATATTTATTTATACATAAATACATACAATTTATTTTTTTTGAGAATGAGTTTTTTTCTTGTTGCCCAGGCTGGAGTGCAGTGGCACGATCTTGGCTCACTGCAACCTCTGCCTCCCAGGTTCAAGTGATTCTCCTGCCTCAGTCTTCTGTGTAGCTGGGACTACAGGCATGAACCACCACACTTGGCTAATATTTTAGATTGAGATGGTCTTGCTCTCCTGACCTTGTGATCATCCACCTGCCTCAGCGTCCCAAAGTGCTGAGATTACAGGCGTGAGGTACCACACCTGACCACAAATTTTTATATGTATAAAACATATATATACACACATATATATATACACAGATATATGTATATAAAACATCTCTCTCTCTTTCTCTCTCTCTCCATATATATAGATATATATAGATTTTTAAAACAAACAACAGACTGATTTTTGTCTTATCACAAACACCTATGACCCAGTTGGTGCTACAGGTGGAGAAAGTAAGGCCCAATAAGCTGGCAGTTCTCTCACCAGGGTCTTGGAGCATGTCAGGGACCTGGTAAGAGCAAAAGCCCAGAATCCCTCTAAATCTATTTAAAGATTGTGGAGTCCTAGGTTCCTTGGGCCGAATGGAATCACTAGAGGATGTATATCACCTTTTCCATGTAAAATTATACTAGAGCCACCTGCTCCCTTGGGGGCTGTGACTATTTGAAAGGTCCCCAAAGAAAGCTACCTTTTGGTCTTCCTCAGATATTTTTAGAGCTACAGTTATAATGGAGAAAATTCAATTTACCTGGAAAGAATATTATTTTTAATAAGAGCCCTACTTTAAGGAATGAGAGTCCACAACATTCCCTTATAACACTGTGTCATTTAAGCATGCAGGCTGTTTTTCTGACCATGTACTGGGACAGCTTCAGAGGGCACTTGGCACGTGCTTTTCTTTGGGGAGCATTGGCAGAATCATTGATGTCTGGGTGCCTCGCTCCACCTCCCTGCCTAAACCAGCCTCTAGTCACCAGTCAGGAACTCAGCAACCTCAAGAAATTCAGCCTCTGAAGCTCTGCCCTGTTCCCTGCCTTCTGACAGAAAGTCACTCAGTGATAAAGTTGAGCAAAGCTAGATGATGCTTGTTCTTGTTACACACAGATGACACTTGTGCTCTAGGAGCTTACCATCTTAGAGAGACATCATTTGCTATGGAAAAACACCCAGACAATACACAGAGAATACGTCCAAAGCCACATCTGGCCCCTTTGAAACCATGAGGCCAGACCCTCCACAACTGCTACAAGGAAAAGTCTTCGTCCCCATTCAAATATCTGGGAAAAACACCTGCCTTCTCAGTACATTGCTCTGGGTAGAATTATTTACAGCTGTGGGCATGGAATGCCCCTTTTTTCATCCCTGGTCATCTGGTCTACCACTTAGCCCATTCTCTCTGGACCCAGATGACTTTTATAGAATACAAGGGAGGCAAGAACTCAGGCATGTGTTTGGAAAACATGTTGGCATGTCCCATCCCCCAACTCCATCCACTCCATAGCAGATGAAAATAACACATGGCTGAATGCCTTGAAGGCTAAATTTTCTTGTTTATGATTGATGTGTGCCTAATACATTGGATGTTTTAAATTGTGCCCGCTTTAAACAATGGCAATTGCATAGAAACTCATAAAGCCACGGGCAAGCTGCTTCTCCAAGTCTAATTGTCCTCATCTCTTAATGAATATGATGGCATTAAAATCATACGTAAGGTGTCCTCAAGCTCTAATACCCTATGAATTTCTCTCTAATGAGTGAAGCTGGTCACTGCTGATTGCAAATATAAGCCACTCCTCTTTCAAAAGATGTTTTCTTTCCATTTCTGCTCTGCTAGAGCATGCTAATTATATAGTTAAATTCAAGGATGTAGAACAAAAATTCTTCTACCAAATACTGGGGTCTTTTATTTCCAAGTTCTTTATAATTTGTATAATTATGAAGGTGATATTTTGAGTTTGGTCATATGAGATCACTGTGATTATTATTGCTGAATCCTCCACTCTCAATAGATCAGACTCCTTCCATTCAGAGTTCAGGTACCTGGCATGGAAGACACAGATGAAACATAAACAAGAAAAAAAGTCTTCTGTAGTCAGAGGAGAAATGATGGTTGAGCCTGCCAGTGAGGAAGGAGTTATGTAAATTATACAAATTGGACCCAGTAGTTTTTAACACATCTGTAGGGCAAAGATTTGTCGGTTTAACAAAGTGGTCCCTAACCTTTTTGGCACCAGGGATATGTTTGTGGAAGACAGTTTTTCCATGGACCCGAGGGGTTGGGTGTGATTTCTGGATGATTCAAGTGCATTTCATTTATTGTACACTTCATTTCTGTTATTATCACATTGTAATATATAATGAAATAATTATACAGCTCACCATAATGTAGCCTCAGTGGGAGACCTGAGCTTGTTTTTCTGCAACTAGACTGTCTCATCTGGGGATGATGGGAGACAGTGGCAGATCATCAGGCATTAGATTCTCATAAGGAGCCTGCAGTCTAGAACCCTCACTTGTGCCATTCACAATAGGGTTCCCACTCCTATGAGAATCTAATGCCACCGCTGATCTGACAAGAGGTGGAGCTCAGGTGGTAATGCGAGTGATGGGAAGTGGCTGTAAGTACAGATGAAGCTTCACTCACTCACCTGCTGCTCACCTGCTGCTGTGTGTCCTGGCTGCTGTATGGCCAAGGACTGGTACTGGTCTGTGTCCCAGGGACTGGGGATCCCTGGCCTACCAGATCTGGGTTTTAACCCAGGCTTTACAATATACTCACTCTGTGACCTTGGCAAAGTCATTCTATTCTAAAGATTTCCATCCAACTTAAAAGAAAAAAGGTTTTTACATTAAAACAAAACAAAACTGAAAACCAGCTTGGATGAATGTGTAGATATCTACAAACATAAAATGTGGATGTCTGAGAAAGGAAGAACCATTCTTGGGGTTTCCAGGCAGGCAGCATTTTACTCTGTGGCATAGGCTTTTATGTTTAAAGGTGATGCTTTGGAAGTGTTGCAACTCCAGGAAGAGAAACCAGAAAGAGCAACTCAGGGACAGTTGTTTTCTCTTCTGTTCCTGGCTCAGTGACTTTTAGTGGGCAGCGTAGCTCTTATGTACCTTCAGAGCCTACATGGAATTCTTTCCCCAAGGGAGATACATATTCATTTTAAAGGCCAGATTTGACTCTTTTTTTTTTTTTTTTAAACAGAGGCAAGTCTGGGGAGTTAGATGGGTGATTGTGCTGGTTAAGAATATTTGGGAATAAAAATGTATTAAGAATATACAATTATAAGAGTTATCATCTTTAGTTGATCCTTTACTTTTGAAAGCAATTTTCTAAGATTCTTCCAAGAAAACTTTTAAATGTTGAAGAATGTCTACTAGACCCTTATTAATAGGCTAGGTGGTCAGCTATAATTTCTCTCTCTCCCTGAGGGTGCAACATTCTCATTAGATTCTGTATGTGCTTGTGCACAAACGTGCAAGTGTGTGTGCATGTATGTATATTGAAAAAATAACAACATAATTTTGAAGGCCTTGAGAACCTTACAATCCATCAGGCTTCTTGAGTTAGAACATTGCTTCTCACTCTTCGGTCATTTTTGAACCAACTTTTAAATTTCCCCCCATTTGCTATTTGCATATTAGTATCCTCTAAACCAACTCACTTTTTAATTAAAATCTTAACATTTCTGAAATTGGAAAAGTAACACCATCAATTTTCATAAATAGGAAATAATGTGAAAAGAAATGCAACAAAAACAAACCATTATTATTAAACAATCAGTGACATTTCCTTGCCAAGCATTTTAGACTAAGATCTGTCTTCTCTTTCTGAAAAATATTCAAGTCTAGGGAGTTGTCAAAGGCATACCAGTAGCAGTCCAAAGGTGTTTTTTCTTGACGGTAATGAGAGAGACTTAACAAGAGCAGCAAAGGAAATAACTAAATAACTCCTTCCCAAGGGGCTCTAATGAGATGCAAGGCCAAGTGCAGGATCGTCCAAAGGGTCACATGGCCACCTCTACTTCTGGCAGGTGCCCAGACAAGACCACTGTGGAAGCCCCACTCTCTGTCCAGGAATCTCCCATCAGGCAGCAGTCGCCCCCACCGTTGCTAGGCCTGGCTCAGAGACCCTGGAGATGGAAAACAAAATGCTTCAGATAAAGACAGTAAAACGGGGTCCCTGAGTTGAAAGGCAGCTCTGTGACTAATTCCGTGATAATAGATGAAACTTGGTTGAGTGATCTGGCTTTGGACAGTTCCCACTCATGCATCTCCAGGCTCCTGGGACCTGATGGAGTTGTGACAGATGCTTCCCAGAGGATTGGATGGTTTTAAACATTGTGGGTCCCCCAGGATGATGTTCATAGGCATCTTCTTCTGAGATTACTTCAGACATGGTGAGCAGCGTGGCTGAACCTGACCTTGTGCTATTTTTTATCTGAATTCATAGATGGGGATTTCCCTCCCCCCTCCCTGCACCATGCCTTTCCCATATATGTTCATGCAAAATAGACTTTGGATACAAATTGCATAGTGCCCCTGAAACACACACCACACCACAGCCAAACTCCTTGCTGTAATTCTGTCTCAAATTTAGTTCCAGTACACATGGAAGCAAAATTGGAAATCGACCTCTTCTCATTCCAAGAGATGGGTTTTTGGTGAAAGGATAAATGCTACCTTTTTCATGTGCTAGGTTCTTTCCTGGGCATGCTTTGAGACAGACAGAGCAAATAGACAGATCAATACTTCCACGGTCAAAATGTCTTGCCATCCCTATTCTGACTAAAAGCTCCAGATCATATCCAAAAATAGCTGTTAAATATACCCCTGGACACAGCTAGTAAGATTTCATAAACTTTCTGCTTTCTTTTTGTAAATGTGATAAATGTTATATTTCCAGACATAAAACAGTCTCTCTTTAAAGCTGTCACAGGAGGGAGGTCTGTGTTCTCCTCAAATACACTGGAATCTGGCCATAAATCAGAAGTTTAAGGAACAAATTTGAACCTTGTCAGGTATCAGGAAAAGGAATAGGAATACATAGGCTTAGAGGCCGATGTGTTCCTCGTTTTTGGTCGTGTAGGGCTAGGTTCTGCCTCCTTTATTTAATGAGGTTAAAGATCTCTGGAGCCAGGTTTGTAGGAACCTGTCTGGGGCCCAGATTCCTGCTGCAGGGACGCTCAAGGTGTGACGACGTTCACCATGGTCCTGGGGTGACCCTGTGGGGCACAGGCAGAGAGAAAGCTCTGAGCCTTCCAGAAAGAGTTTCTCAGATTTGTCATTGAAAAGGGACGGAAAAGTAGCAAATTAAAAAAAAAAAAATAACATCAAAGGAGTTATTTTAATGAGTGAGTGCATCATATGGTCGGAATCATAATCTGAAGTTTTCCAATAGCCCATCTGTGTGTTATACAACTTGTGGGATTCCTGTTAAATTCTGCTCTGGAGGGACTTTCTTTATTAATTTTTTAAATGGTCACTGAGATATCCAGGAGGAAATCTGGGAATGATAAATTCACAGGACTATTTGTGGATATTTTCCCCTGCATTCGTTTTGACATACCCACATTTGATGGGACTTTGACCACAAAGCCCCTCCTGTAGCCCCTGTGTCTGGCCTTGCCTTTGCCAGTCTTGCAGTTAGTTGGCCTTCTGTTCCCATGACTCTTCTTCCTTGTCCTTTGAAGGATCTTTCCCTCTACCGCGTCCCGTAACTTCTCTGACGAATGCTCTATCCACGGTGGGCGTTGTTCATTGCTAGGGCTTCCACCGCTCTCTCCATGATATGGAGATCAGATCTCCATCAGTCCCAGACTGTTCCGGGGCTCCAGGCAGATATGCAGTTGCCTACTGGGCATCTTTGCTTAGCCGTCTTGTGGGTTCCTCCACTTAGACACGGCAAGAACAACTCCTCCTCCTCCCCCTCCCCCTCACCCCCTCCCCCTCCCCCCCTCCTCCTCCTCAGAACTACCTCTTTCCGTTGTGTTCTCTATCATAGCAGTTGGCACCACCCTCCACACACATGCTCTAAGTCCATGAGAATCATCTCTGATTCCTCATTGTCCTTCCCCTTCTGTGTCCAACTCACCATCCACTTTTTAATTCTACCTCTTATGCATGTCTCAAATATGCCTGCCTCCCTTCATGTCCGCTGCTATCATAATCCCTCGCCTGAACCACTGCATAATATGGTGTACAAGGCCTTTGATGTACTGCCTTTCAGGACTTACCTTTCTTCACTTACTCGACTTTACTGTATGCTCCAAGCATTTTGCATTCGCTTCAGTTCCTTCTATGAGCCATTTTCACATTTGCCTTTGGCTGTTGTGTAAGGAATTCCACCTGCCTAGAATAACCCCTTCCCCCTTCACGCTCTTTCCACATTTCTCTGTCTTCTTCTACCATCTTTCATTATTAAATAAAACTAAATTATTTATTTAATAAATTAATTTAATAAATTAAATTAGTTCACACGTCTCTTCCTCAAAGAGAACTTGGGTGCCCTAGGTCAGGTTAGGACTCTCTATTTTATGTTATCATAATCACTTAAAGTTCTCCCTTTATGACACCCATTACACATTATTGGTCACTTTTGTTTAAATGTCCCCATTCCCAGTGAGATTACTTCACCAAACACACCAGATGTCTTATTAGTCCCTTTTTTTTTTTTTTCTGGAGACGATTTCTAGAAATCCTCTGTTCTGTTCAAACCACAACTGTGCATTCGCTATACCTTCTACAGAGCTATCAATCTGAATGAGCTTCAATACCTTCTTTCTTTGGTTGGGTTCCTGTTCGATGGATTCTGTATGTTTTCTTCCTTGCTTTGTATCCTTGGTGAAATTCATCCCCCGGGAACTTCATGAGAATGGATGCATAGAAAGTTAATTCTTTTGAAACCTTGCCTATTTAAAAGTGTCTTGAGTCTCTCTTTGGCTTTCTTGTATACTTTGGCTGGGTAAAGAATTCTATGCTGAAAATTATTTGCCTTCTGAATGAGAATACATTTCTGCAGAGTCTTCTAGTGTCCAGGGGCTGATCTGGAGAATTGTAGCCTATTTTTGATTCCCAATTACTTATATAGGATCTATGTTTATTTCTCTGTACCTGGAAGCTTTTAGAATCCTTTTCATCATTCCTAGAGTTCTGAAATCTCATGATGATGTGTTTTGCTGGAGGCTTTTTTTCACCTTTATGCTGAGTGGATCCTTCCTATCAGAAAATGCATGTCCTTCACCTCTGGGACATTTTCTTATATATCTTTTGTACTTTCTTCCCCATCATTTTCTTCATCTTCTTTTTCTGATTAAGTTTTGAAGTTTCAGGCCGGGTGTGGTGGCTCATGCTTTTAATTCTGGTACTTTGGGAGGCCCGAGTGGGTGGAACACCTGAGCCCAGGAATTCAAGACCAGCCAGGGTAACATGGTGAAACCCTGTCTCTACTAAAAATACAAAAAAATATTAGCTGGGCATGGTGGTGCATGCTTGTAGTCTCAGCTAGTTGGGAGGCTGAGATGGGAGGATCACTTGAGCCTGGAAGATAGAGGTTGCAGTGAGCCGAGACCACACCTCTGCACCCCATCCTGGGCTATGGAGCAAGACTCCGTCTCAAAAAATAAGGAATTCCTAGATGAATTATTTTTTAATCTTTTTTTCCTGTTATTAACTTCTATGTCTGTTCCACTTTTTTTCTGAGAGAGCATATTGATTTTTATCGTCCTGTCATTTTATTGAATTTATAGATTTTTCCTGGTTCATTTTCTCTTCGGAATAAACTTCTTGCTCCTGTTGGTATTGGGAAGTGCTAGTCACCTAGGCAGCATGCTTACAGAGACATTGGGGCCTACTATTCCTTAAGCAGAGCTTTGAAAAGTCGTCACCGCCTGCCTTGGGGATACCTAGTGCCTCCAACTCCAGAGACTTTCTGAAATTTTACAGCATGAGTTGGCTTCTCTCTGCCATCTTCCACTGTGAACACTTGCTATCAGCCACACAGCTTTGTCAGCTCCCTCACACACTGTCCGTCTTCAAGATATTCATTAACATTCCTCACACACTACCATATTCATGACTATTTTCATTAACCTGTGGTTTTATACATTTTTTATTCATTCGTTGTAATTTTAGTGGCATATTAGCAGTGGATTAATATATGTTTATATTCAATTTTCTATGTATAACCAAACTCACTAATTCTTTACTAAAGATTTTTCCAGGTCATCTGATTAACATGGTCTTAACATCTATCAAGCTCTAAATTAAATATGCTATATAGATTATGTCTTTTAACTAACCCTATGAGCAAGTTAATATTTATGTCTCCATTTTAAAGATAAGAAAACTAAAGCTTATAGCGTCCTAATAGCTTGCCCATGGACATATAATTGGTGAGTTGTGAGATAGAGTTTTATACAATTTCTGCCACCAAAGATTAGACTTTTATCCACTATACTAAGTGCTTTTGATGGGAAATATTAGACCAGAGATTAAAACATTATTTTGAACGATTAGATTTTCATTAACTGTTAAAGGCACTTTCAGACAAGGGCGGGATGCCTAATCACACAAGGAATGCTCCTCTGGAAATATCTACACAGGGGCTGGGTGGTTTTGGGTGAAGAATGTTGGGGTACTTGGGAAGGTTTCTGCATCCAGATGAAACATGGACTTCAAAATTCCACTTAAACTCTTCCAGTCTGTGATTCTATTTTACTGTTAGGTCCCCCAACTATTAGGTTGCTCCTAAAGTAACTGATTTTTTTTTTTTTTTTTTGGCCATTAAAAAGTAATTGCAAAAACTGCAATTACTTTTGCACCGACACAATATCTCCCGGAACCTTACTGTTAGATCAATTCGGAGAACTGGGACCTCACTCTTTTGCCTGTATTCATCTTGTATACATTGTGCATCAATGGGAAGTATGAAATAACTCTATCCTAAGGCATATTTTAGCATTCGGTATTAAAAATAATTATAGGTATCATCTATTCAATGCTCACAGTGTCCAGCTATTGTGCTAAGGACTGTCTAAACATTGTTTCACTTAATTCTTACATCAATCCTGAGAAGGTGGGCCATTATTATCATTCTAGACCAAAAAAAAAAAAAAAAAAAAATCCCGAGTGTGGTTGTCTTAGTCTGCTGAAGCTGCTGTAACAAAATGCCGTAGGCTTAGCTAACAGAGATTTATTTTCTCATACTTCTAGAGGCTAAAAGGTCCAAGATCAAGGTCGAAAGGATTGAATTTGTGATGAGGGCTCTTCCTGGCTTACAGGTAGCTGCCCTTCTCTCTTGTCCTCACATGGTCGTGAGGTATCTTTTTCTCTCTTCCTCTATCCATAAAGCCACCAATCCTATTGGATTAGGACCCCACCTTTTTGACCTCATTTAATCTAAATTACCTCCTAAAAGTCATATCTCCAAATATAGTCATATTAGGGGTTAGAGCTTCAACAAATGAATTTCAGGGGGACATCATTCAGTCCATAGCAGTGGTGGGCAATGTTTAGCTTGGCTTTAATGGAAACATGACACTATTAATGTTACTGAGACTTGAAAAATGTTTCACCTGGGAGGAGACCATCTTTTTATTATTTGCTGCATACTCCTGTGTTCCCCCATGAAGGAGGCGGATAGATCACCTGTGGGACAGGAGGACCGGAGCAGTCTCAGCAATAGCAGGAAGGGCCAACTCTCTTGTTGCTTGCCAAACAGCAGGAAGAATTCAAAGGTTTTTGGGATTTGAAAAAACCTGATCCTTTGTGGAGGGAGTCTGTGTGATCTTCATAAAGGACTTCCTCAGGTTGTCTTTAGGAGAAAAGTAATCTCTTTAGTGTCTCTCTATCTCTACTTGTCCTTGGATCAGAGATAGCTTTAGTGTGAAAACTTCGTGTTGTTTTCCTTCTTTCTGTTTGCAAAACCAACCCTGTTCTTCAGAGGCTCTTTGTAACTTAATCCATTTCTTTTCTAGGAAGCTGAAGAAACTATTTCGAAAGCTGAAAGATGAGACAGAAGCTGGAGAAACTGACTCTGCCCATTCAAAACATCCCGAGCAGTGGGACCTAGACTACAGCTTGGAACCGTACACAGGGCTGACTCCGGAGTACATGGAAATGAGTGAGAACCCATGGTCCCGCCTTCCACGGGGGGCGGGTTCAGACATGTGATCTGTGGGGTTGAGCGGGGAAGGTAGAGGACTGGGGAAAATGGCTGGGACAGCCTTTGCTTCTTCATGAGCTTCATGGCTATTCAATGCTCCCTTCTGTGCCACATGAAAGTTGAGAAGGATGGGCAAAAAGAGCCCTGGAAGGAGAACCTGGAGCAGCTCAGTCAACAGTTTGGTGGATGATTCTAGGATGATGTTCTCTTTTCCTTGGCACTCCTCTCCTTATCTGTAAAATGAAGTTCGATCTCTCAGGCCCCTTCCCATGTTTTCTATTACTGATAAAGCTGAAAGGGAAATAGTAAAATCTGAAATTTAAAAATACGGTTTCCATGAAAGAAGAGTAAATTATCCAATGACACTTGGGTCAAGGATATCTACATCTTGACTTGAAGAATATAGGAGAGCCCCCTACTTTGATCAGATAAGGTTGGGTAAGATTAAAGCTTTTAAATAAAAAGTTGGGTCTATTTCAGTAGGGAGTGAGAGGTGTATTTTTAGTTGCAGAGCCTCTAATTGTTTTGGATAAGGCTTGAAGGCAGGAGCACCCGTCGGTACAGGCTGATGGAAAGCAACCATTTTAAATGTGGCTTGGAAGCCATGAATTCTCTGCCTTTGTACTCTTGACTACTTGACAATAATCCTGATCATCTATTGGAATGGATGTTTGAGAAGCCTCTTTCCAAGACTTGGAGCTAATGAATTGAAAGCATAGGATACCAAAGATTAGGAGCTTAGGTATAGGCTGGGTGCAGTGGCTCACGCCTGTAATCCCAGCACTTTGGGAGGCCAAGACAGGTGGATCACCTGAGGTCAGGAGTTTGAGATCAGCCTGGCCAACATGGTGAAACCTCGTCTCTACTAAAAATACAAAAATTAGCCCAGCTTGGTGGCAGTCGCCTGTAATCCCAGCTACTCGTGAGGCTGAGGCACGGGAATTGCTTGAGCCTGAGAGATGGAGGTTGCAGTGAGCCAAGATTGCATCACTGTACTCCAGCCTGACCAACAGAGTGAAAAAAAAAAAGACCTTAGGTATAGCATCTAAACATTTACTCAATCTATGGTTTATGGGGAAACATCAATAAGATCCCACAAAAAAATCACTCATTATCTAATTCAGTACTTAGCGTCATTGCACCTATCATTGTGTTTGCATATGGCTCCTGCTCCCTTCCCCTGGTGACTTGTAGCGGAGGGCCTCAGTACCTTTGTGTGCACAGGATACCTCAATCATCATTTCTAATGGACATTTCTTCTATTCTGTTATAAGAAATTGCATGCATATGTTAACAGTGGAGTAATGGGCTGGGCCTAGATCAGATGGCCATGAAAATTTTGTCTTGGCCCTGGGATTTCTAAAATTCTAGGCAAAGCCTCAGTGTTGTAATCTGGAACAACTCACCAGAGAAGAAACCATCATTATGTCTGCTTCAGAAATAATAGATTAAGAAAACATCAAGACCTGGTTTAAGGAAACGTGTAGCTCCTTTGTGCTTTTCATGTTTGGCTAAGAGCTACTTCTAATCTGTCTCTGATGCTGTATTTACACAAAGGTGATTGCTCATATTTCAGATGCCGTTCTTCATCTACCATCCTCTCACCCAGAAAGAAAAAGTGCTGCTAGAGATTGAGACTTCCATTTGGGAAGGGGCTTACATTAAGAATCCCTGAGCTCTGTCTGTCTGCCTCCACCCTCTGACCCCAGTGGTCCCACCGTCGCCATCACCAGCTAGCTGTGTGGGATTTACATGCCTGTCAGCCTGTCTGTTCAGCTATTTCACAGCTTCCTCTTTTGAGTGATTACAGCAGAGACCCTAAAGGTTTCTTGTTTGTGTACATAGAAGTGTTCATAATAGCAAAGAATGCATTCAACCTAAATGCCCATCAATGATAGACTAGATAAAGAAAACATGGTACATATACACTGTGGATTACCATGTAGCCATGAAAAAGAATGAGCTTATATTCTTTGAAGGAACATGGGTGGAGCTGGAGGCCATTATCTTTAGCATACTAATGCAGGAACAGAAAACCAAGTACCAGATGTTTTCACTTATAAGTGGGAGCTAAACCATGAGGACACATGGACCCACAGAGGGGAACAACACACACTGGGGCCTGTTGGAGGGTGGAGGATGAGAGGAGGGAGAGGATCAGGAAAAATAACTAATGGGTACTAGGCTTAGTACCTGGGTGATAAAATAATCTGTACAACAAAGCCCATGGCACAAGTTTACCTACGTAACAAGCCTGCACTTGCACCCCTGAACTTAAGAGTTGAAAAAAGAGAAATAAAACATTAAAATACAACAAAAAGGAGGGGAGACTCTTGCACCATAGTTTCTGGGCTCAAGTCCCAGCTTTTGACCAACTAGCTGGATAACCCTGAGTAAGTTATCCACTTACTCTTATCAAGACCTCTAGGTCTCTCAATTTGCTTGGTTATTAAAAAAAGATAATGATATCCCCCCCATAGGGCTGTTGTGAGTAATTAATGAATAGAAGAGGGTCTTAGTGCTTAGTGCTAATGTAGTGCTTAGAAGAAGCCCTGGCACATACAAAAACTGTGTATTAAGTGTCCAGTGTTATTTATCTTAATGGTTTTGAAGCCTGAGGAAGGCAGAGTTAGGGAAATATGCCCTGTTGTGTCAGGGCTATGCCACTGAATACACATCTACCATGTTATTCGAGTGCTTACAAAGAAATGGGAAGAGTGAAATAAAAGTAAAGAACTAGAAGATTTACTTGGTGACATTGGGAAGGAATTTACACCAAGACTGTAGAGAGTGAGATTCAGACCATAGACTGAAAAAACAAAAACAAACCCACAACTTAAAATGAATAAAACAATCTTATACCTGGAATCTTGAAAAGAGAAGAAGAGAACATGTCTCCCAAATCCAACTTTTAAATATTTTTTTTAGCAATTTGGTGCCATTTCTTAAACCCTTTTTGTTATGCACATGAATTTAAAAATAAAATTGTGATCATACTCACACATTTATTTTTTATTTACCATTATACAAATAAATATTTCCAAGTTGTCATGTAACATTCAAAATGAATAGCTGTATAATAATCCCTTTAGTAAGCATGCCATATTTCACTTGCCTATCTTCCAGTGGAGGCTTTTTTCACGATTCTCCTCTGTTTCAGTCCTCTCATAAGCATTACCTTTGTGCATATAATCTTTATTTACAGTATTATTTCATCCAGATGGATTCACACAGGTATGATTAGGTGTGGTCATTATGTGGTTCTTGATTCATTTTACCAAATTGCTTTCTGAAAGAATAAGACCAATTCACCCAGGCATGGACAATGTATGAGAATACTCTTTCAGTGAGTGTAAATCACTTAATATCCTGAAATGATGTGATATGAAAGAATTATCAGCGTTTAGGAAGCTTGAGATTACCAGCCCCCTACGCCACTCCATTCCATGTTGTTGACCTGAATATTCTAGGCTCATCCTTACACATGGTGCTTCCTCTAGGAAGTCTTCCCAGGTAAGCCCCGGTTTCTCTTGAGAGAAATCATTATTTGTTTCTGTCCTAATATAGTGTTTGGTACACATGCTGATGGATCTTACTGAATTATGGTAATATTGCTTACATATATGTTCTTCAACAGACCCAGTCTGCTAGATTCTAAAGCGCAGTGGGTAGGGACCATGGCTTATTGATCTTCACAGCCTCCAGAGTCTAGTACATTTCCTGGCATATAGCAGACACTGCAGGCCAGGTGCAGTGGCTCATACTTATAAACCCAGCACTTTGGGAGGCCGAGGCAGGAGGATTGCTTGATGCCAGGAGCTCAGGATCAGCCTGAGCAACATAGTGAGACCCTGTCTCTACAAAAAGGAAAAAAGAAAAAAAATAGTAGAAGGTAGTGTGGTACACCTATAGTCCTAGCTACTTGGGAGGTTGAGGTGGAAGGATTGCTGGAGCCCAGGAGTTTGAGACTGCACTAAGCTATGATTGTACCACTGCACTCCAGCTTAGGTGGCAGAGTGACACCCTATCTCAAAAAGCAACAACAAAAAACCTCAAACACTCGCTATGTCTGATACATAAAGCTAAGATGAACGAATGACTGCGTGTATTAATTAATGAGAGAAGGTTTCTTGTCAGAGGTAGCTCTATAATAATAACTTTACAAGACAAGTTTTGAAAGTTTACACTTTCAAAATAGGGCTTGGTTGATGGTGAACCACAGATATTCCAAAGAGGTTTCCAGCTGTAGGTGGGAGGTTAATTTAGTGATCCCCAAGATCTCTTCTGATTCTGGAGATCTGTATATAGATGATAAGAGCAGAGAAGAGCATTCCAAGGAAAAGGACTGGCAAGTGCAGCGAGTCTCCTGGCCATGAATAACTGTTTGTTTTTGTTTGTTTTGAGACAGGGTCTTTCTATGTCACCCAGGATGGAATGCAGTGACGCCATCATGGCTCACTGTAGCCTTGACCTCCCAGGCTCAAGCGACCCTCTCACCTCAGCCCCCCTAGTAACTGGCATTAGAGGCATGCACCACAAAGCTCAGCTAATTTGTTTGATTTTTTGTAGCAGTGAGGTTTCACTATGTTGCCCAGATTGGTCTCTAACTCCAGAACTCAAGCAAGCCTCCCACCTTGGCCTCTGAAGTTGCTGGAATTACAGGCATGAGCCACTATACCCTGCCATGAGTAACTGTTGACAAAGAAAAGCAAATGGTAGTTTTGGCGTATGGAGATTTCAGATACAGACCTGGGATTAGTGGAGAACCCTGAAGACCAGACAGGCTTGCATTTCACATCAGGCCATATGGAGCAGCTGTAAAATCTTGGCCAATGCTGTGACTGCATACTCTTTGCTTGGGAATTGGGCAGCAAGTGCAGAAGAGGCATAGTAAGGCTTGGGAGGAAAACAGAAAACACAGGTGCATGAATTCATTTATCTCTTTATTCATCAAGCATTTATTAAGCACCTAAAGGGAGGAACAAGTCTGGAGACCGGAACAGTCTCTTCAGCAATTTGGGTTGTTCCTCATACTGACTGAGTAAATTTCAGTTGATATTGATGCGGTCTTATCCCGAAGAGGAATCACACGGGTTTTTCAAGTTGTATTCACTCACAGAATTCTTTAGTCCATTTTGCTATGACTTTCAATCTTAGTGACATATTCTAGAGACATGGCTATTTTGTTTCATATTTTATTTAAGTGTGATGACAGTGCTTTCTGAATTAGGTTTCTTTCATCTCTTTTATCTCTGGACTATCCTCTTAACCCTTTAAGAACTTACTTTTCCTTATGTACAATCAAAGACTTGGCTGCAGAACAACCCTCTTCAAAGTTCATCGAGCAGCTAAGCGTGATTGGAGTGGGCGCTGCAGTTGAACTACTGGGCTTTCGATCCTAACCCTGTTGCACGCTAGCTACATGACTCTGGTTCTGAGGCTTAAAATCAGCGAGGCCCAATTTTTCCCATCTGAAAAATAGGTTTTATGATCATAGCACCTACCTCAAAGGACTATTCTGGGAATCAGGTGATGCATGTAGAGTGATAAACAGAGCTTGCACACATAGACTCTCAATGAACATTGGCCACTATCCTTATTGTCAGAGTTCAGTTTCTCTCAAATCTAGAAAGTTTTTGACTCAAAACAGTTTGAAGCTCCTGAATATAGTGACCTCTGAAGGTTCTTCCCATCCCATGTGTAGTCTGTCCCCTAATGGTGAAAGAATGAGCGTACCAGACCCCAAGGCATACCTAAGAATCAGAAGCCTGAGCTATAAGCACTCCAGGATGTTTGTCCTTTCAGAAAACGCTAAGCCCTTAGGGCTTTGTTGACAAGTCTGGAATCTCAAATGGGCTCTTTTTGTCATCTGTTTATCTAAAACACATAAGCTTTTGTTCCTCTAGTCATCCAGAAAGTAATCCCTATTATAACCCTGTCTCAGGAATTCAGTTATCTCCCTTGGAGCCTTCCTCCAGCTTCTTTTTTTTTTTTGAATTGTACTTTAGGTTCTGGGGTACGTGTGCAGATCATGCAGGATTGTTGCATAGGTACATACAAGGCCAGGTGGTTTGCTGCCTTCATCCTCCCATCACATATATCTGGTATTTCTCCCCACGTTATCCCTCCCCACCCTCCCCATCCCCCGCTGTCCCTTCCCTAGCCCTCCCAAACTGACCACAGTGTGTGATGCTCCCCTCCCTGTGTCCACGTGTTCTAATTGTTCAATACCCGCCAATGACTGAGAACATGGGGTGTTTGGTTTTCTGTTCTTGTGTCAGTTTGCTGAGAATGATGGTTTCCAGATTCATCCATGTCCCTATGAAGGACACGAACTCATCATTTTTTATGGCTGTGTAGTATTCTGTGGTGTACATGTGCCACATTTTCTTTATCCAGTCTATTGTTGATGGACATTTGGGTTGGTTCCAGGTCTTTGCTATTGTAAACAGTGCTGAAATGAACATACGTGTGCGTGTGTCTTTATAATAGAACAATTTTAATTATTTGGGTATATACCCAGTAATGAGAGTGCTGGGTCAAATGGTATTTCTATTTCTAGGTCCTTGAGGAATCACCACACTGTCTTCCACAATGGTTGCACTAATTTGCACTCTCACCAACAGTGTAAAACTGTTCCTCCTATTTTTCCACATCCTCTCCTGCATCTGTTGTCTCCTGATTTTTTAATGATCACCATTCTAACTGGTGTGAGATGGTATCTCAATGTGGTTTTGATTTGCATTTCTCTAATGACCAGTGGTGATGAGCATTTTTTCATGTTTGTTGGCTTCATAGATGTCTTCTTTTGTAAAGTGTCTGTTCATATCCTTTGCCCACTTTTGAATGGGTTTGTTTGTTTTCTTCTTGTAAATCTGTTTTAGTTCTTTGTAGATTCTGGATATTAGCACTTTGTCAGATGGGTAGATTGCAAAAATTTTTTTCCCATTCTGTTGGTTGCCAGTTCACTCTAATGATTGTTTCTTTTGCTGTGCAGAAGCTGTGGAGTTTGATTAGGTCCCATTTGTCTATGGCTTTTGTTGCTATTGCTTTTGGTGTTTTAGTCATGAAATCCTTGCCTATGCCTATGCTTATGTCCTGAATGGTTTTGCCTAGGTTTTCTTCTAGGGTTTTTATAGTGTTAGGTCTTACGTTTAGACCTTTAATCCATCTGGAGTTAATTTTAGTGTAAGGTATCAGGAATGGGTCCAATTTCTGCTTTCTGCATATTGCTAGACACTTTTCCCAACATCATTTATTAAACAGGGAATCCTTTCCCCATTGCTTGTTTTTCTCAGTTTTATCAAAGATCAGATGATTGTAGATGTGTGGTATTGCTTCTGAGGCCTTTGTTCTGTTCCATTGGTCTATGTCTCTGTTTTGGTACCAGTACCATGCTGTTTTGATTACTATGGCCTTGTAGTATAGTTTGAAGTCAGGCAGCATGATGCCTCCAGCTTTGTTCTTCTTGCTTAGGATTGTTTTGGCTATGCGGGCTCTCTTTTGGTTCCATATGAAGTTTGAAGTGGTTTTTTTCCCATTCTGTGAAGAAGGTTTTTGGTAGCTTGATGGGGATAGCATTGAATCTATAATGGGCAGTATGGCCATTTTCATGATGTTGATTCTTCCCAATCATGAGCATGGAATGTTTTTCTGTTTGTGTCCTCTCTTATTTCATTGGGCAGTGGTTTGTAGTTCTCCTTGAAGAGATCCTTTACATCCTTTGTTAGTTGTATTCCTAGGTATTTTATTCTCTTTGTAGCAATTGTGAATGGGAGTTCACTTTTGATTTGGCTCTTGGTTTGTCTGTTATTGGTATATAGAAATGCTTGTGATTTCTGCACATTGATTTTGTATCCTGAGACTTTGCTGAAGTTGCTTATCAGTTTCAGGAGATTTTGGGCTGAGATGATGGGGTCTTCTAAATATACAATCATGCCATCTGCATATAGAGACAATTTGGCTTCCTCTTTTCCTAATTGAATACTCTTTATTTCTTTTTCTCACCTGATTGCTGTGGCTAGAACTTCCAATACTATATTGAATAGGAGTAGTGAGAGAGGGCATCCTTGTCTTGTGCCAGATTTCAAAGAGAATGCTTCCAGTTTTTGCCTGTTCAGTATGATATTGGCTGTGGGTTTGTCATAAATAGCTTTTATTATTTTGTGATATGTTCTATCAATACCTAATTTATTGAGGGTTTTTAGCATAAAGGGCTGTTGAACTTTGTCGAAGGCCTTCTCTGCATCTATTGAGATAATCATGTGTTTTTTGTCTTTGGTTCTGTTTATGTGATGTGTTATATTTATAGACTTGCGTATGTTGAACCAGCCTTGCATCCCTGGGATGAAGCTTACTTGATCATGATGAATAAGCTTTTTGATTTGCTATTGCATTCTCTTTGCCAGTATTTTATTGAAGACTTTTGTGTTGATGTTCATCATGGATATTGGCCTGAAGTTTTCTTTTTTAGTTGTGTCTGTGTGGTTTTGGTACTAGGATGATGTTGGTCTCATAAAATGAGTTGGGGAGGATTCCCTCTTTTTGCATTGTTTGGAATAGTATCAGAAGGAATGGTACTAGCTCCTTTCTGTATGTCTGGTAGAATTCAGCTGTAAACCCATCTGGACCTGAGCTTCTTTTAGTTGGTAGGCTATTAATTTCTGCCTCAATTTCAGCCCTTGTTATTGGTCTATTCAGGGTTTCAACTTCTTCCTGGTTTAGGCTTGGGAGGAGGCAAGTGTCCAGGAATTTATCCATTTCTTCCAGATTTACTGGTTTGTGTGCATAGAGTTGTTTTTAGTAATCTCTGATGGTAGTTTGTATTTCTGTGGAATCAGTGGTGATGTCCCCTTTGTCATTTTTTATTGCATCTATTTGATTCTTCTCTCTTTTCTTTTTTATTAGTCTGGCTAGTGGTCTATCTATTTTGTTGATCTTTTCAAAAAACCAGCTTCTGGATTTGTTGATTTTTTGAAGGGTTTTTTGTGTCTCTGTCTCCTTCAGTTCTGCTCTGATCTTACTTTCTTCTTGTCTTCTTCTAGCTTTTGAGTTTTTTGATCTTGCTCCTCTAACTTTTTCAATTTTGATGCTAGGGTGTTGATTTTAGACCTTTCCTTGCTCCTCCTGTGGGCATTTATGGCTATGAATTTCCCTCTAGACACTGCTTTAAATGTGTCCCAGAGATTCTGGTGTGTTGTGTCTTCATTCTTGTTTGTTTTGAAGAACATCTTTATTTCTGCCTTCATTTCATTGCTTATCCAGTCAACATTCAGGAGCCAGTTGTTCATTTTCCATGAAGTTGTGTGGTTTTGAATTAGTTTCTTAATCCTGAGTTCTAATTTGATTGCATTGTGGTCTGAGAGACTGTTTGTGATGATTTCCATTCTTTTGCATTTGCTGAGGAGTGATTTACTTCCAATTAGGTGGTCGATTTTAGAGTAAGTGAGATGTGGTGCTGAGAAGAATGTATATTCTGTGGATTTGGGGTTGTGAGTTCTGTAAATGTCTCTTAAGTTTGCTTGGTCCAGATCTGCGTTCAAGTCCTGGATTTCCTTGTTGATATTCTGTCTCATTCATCTGTCTAATATTAACAGTGGAGTGTTAAAGTCTCCCACTATTATTGTGTGTGAGTCTAGGTCTCTTTGCAGGTCATTAAGGACTTGCTTTATGTACCTGGGTGCTCCTGTATTGGGTGCATATATGTTTAGAATAGCTAGCTCTTCTTGTTGTATTTGTCTTTTTACCATTATGCAATGCCCTTTTTTGTCTCTTTTGATTTTTTTTTTTTGGTTTAAAGTCCGTTTTATCAGAAACTAGGATTGCCACCCCTGCTTTTTTTTTTCTCTCTGTTTGCTTGGTAAATCTTCCATCCCTTTATTTTGAGTCTCTTTGTGTCTTTGCACATGAGATGGGTCTTCTGAATACAGCACACCGATGGTTCTTGGCTTTTTATCCAATTTGCCAGTCTGTGTCTTTTGATTGGGGCATTTAGTCCATTTACATTTAATGTTAATATTGTTATGTGTGAATTTAATCCTGCCATTTTATTACTGGTTGGTTGTTTTGCCCTTTGGTTGGCGTAATTTCTTCATTGTGTCATTGGTCTTTACCATTTGCTTCTTTTTTGCAGTGACTGTTACTGGGTTTTCCTTTCTGTGTTTAGTGCTTCCTTCAGGAGCTCTTGTAGGGCAGGTCTGGTAGTGACAAAATCTCTCAGCAATTGCTTGTCTGTAAAGGATTTTATTTCTCTATCACTTATGAAGCTTAGTTTGGCTGGATATGAAACTGGGTTGAAAGTTTTTTCTTTAAGGATGTTGAATATTGGCTCCCACTCTTTTCTGGCTTGTAGGGTTTCTGCTGAGAGATCCACTGTGAGTCTGATGTGCTCCCCTTTGTGGGTGACCTGATGTTTCTCTCTGGGTATTCTTAGCATTTTTTCCTTTGTTTCAAATCTGGTGAATCTGATGGTTATGTGCCGTGGCGTTGCTCTTCTAGAGTATTGTTGTGGTGTTCTCTATATTTCCTGTATTTGAATGTTGGCCTGCCTTGCTAGGTTGGGGAAGTTCTCCTGGATAATATCCCGAAGAGTGTTTTCCAGCTTGGATTCTTTTACCCCGTCATCTTCCGGTACACTGATCAAGCGTAGATTAGGTCTTTTCACATAATCCCATATTTCTTGAAGCCTTTGTTCATTTCTTTTCACTCTTTGTTCTCTTTTATTGCCATCTTGTTTCATTTCATTGAGTTGATATTCAATATCTGATATGCTTTCCTCTGCTTGATCTATTCAGCTATTGAAACTTGTGTATGTTTCTCGAAGTTCTTGTGCTGTGTTTTTCAGCTCCATCAAGTCGTTTATGTTCTTCTCTAAGCTGGTTATTCTAGTTAGCATTTTGTCTAACCTTTTCTCAAGGTTTTTAGTTTCTTTGCATTGGGATAGAACATGTTCCTTTAACTCAGAGAAGTTTGTTATTACCCACCTTCTGAAGCCTGCTTCTGTCAATTCATCAAATTCATTCTCCGTCCAGCTTTGTTCCCTTGCTGGTGAGGAGTTGTGATCTCGTGGTGGGGGAGAGGCATTCTCGTTTTTGATGGTTTCATTCTTCTTGCATTGGTTTCTTCCCATCTCCTTGGATTTATATAGTTTTGATCTCAGGTAGCTGCTTGGAGAGGCGGCCTTTCCTTTGTCTGCCTGCAGAGGGGCTGCTGGCCTGCCACAGATTCAGTGGAGCTGCTGCGTCTTTTATTTACTCAGGAAAATTAGGCTGGCTTCTGCAATGGCGGCTGCCCCTCCCCCTGCGGAGCTCAATCATCCCTGGTTGCTCTCTAACTGATGTTCTGGGTGCAAAACTCTGGAGTGAGAGTTCTTTTAGCCTCTGGGCTTTGTGCAGGGGGCCTGTCCTGCCGTGTGGGCTGTTTCCCTGTTTTCAGTTCCCCTTCTTTCTGGGGGCAGGTGTCTGTGTCCAGCCAGCTTTCTGGCTTTTGCGTCAGCCAGTGCTTCTGCCTAGATCTATGCTGACAGTCCCCGCGGCACCGGCGGAAGTTGCTGTTCTGCCCTGTTCAGGCAGCTCGCTGAGGCTTTTCAGCCTGGCAAAGATGTGCTGCTCTGTGGGTTGTAGAGGGCTTGGGAGGAGCACTGTATCCAAACTAAAGTCCCAGAGGGGGAGATCCCCCGGTCCTCCGGTCTGTTGCACACACTTCCTGGGTGGGGCAGTGCCCCGCCTTGCCTTAACTTGCCCTATTTGGTTTATACCCACTGTCCAACTGGACCCACAAAATGAACCTGGTACCTCGTTTGGAATTGCGGAGACCACTCAGTTTCTGCATCTCTCTTGCTGCGAGCTGCTTTCCGGACCTGCCTCTTATTTGGCCATCTTGGCATGCCCCCTCCTGCAGCTTCTTAAATGTAACCAGAATTTTGAAGCCCTTGGGCTATTTCTGTAGCTGATGAGATGAATTTCTTGTCATTCACACAGTCATGAGAGCAGATCTTATTTTTCTTGGTCATGAGCTGTTAAACCCTAACAGAAAGGGAAGTGCATCAGTGATTGTATGTTTACTGATTCATTTATTTGGAGTAAAAGCCAGATAATTGTTTTGAAGGGCGAAGGGCCCCCAGTCTCTCCTGCTCTCTGGAAATGTGCACCAGGTAGAAATCATCCTGGCAGGGAAATACATGAGGCAGCTTCCTCTCAGAGACCAGGCATTAAAGCCCTTGTGGTCGCATTCGAGGTGGCTCCTGAAATGGCAAGTCTGAGCCTCTGGGTTCAGGAGAAATGTCTGTGGACTGGTGTGGATCCTGTCTTAATCCCTGTGACTACTTTCTGACTCTGCATCAACTCTAACTGGGGAGAGTTTCTATTTTTGGATACTTACCTCGCTGACTTTGTCTCTACTGGGAATTTTGGATTCTTAGTTGAACCCTCACCATTTCTCTTTGGAATTACTGCAAATGCACCCTAAGTTGTCTCCCTGCTTTGTTTATTTCGCTCCTTCTACCTTACCTTCTTGCTTTTTAGAATGGTTTTTAAAAAATGCAAACCATGGCTTATGCCTGTAAGAGCACACTGGGAGGCTGAGGTGTGCAGATCATGAGGTCAGGAGTTTGAGACCAGCCTGACGAACATGGTAAAACCCCATATCTACTAAAAATACAAAAATTAGCTGAGCATGGTGGTATGTGCCTGTAATCCCAGCTACTCAGGAGGCTGAGGCAGGAGAATCGCCTGAACCCAGGAGGCGGAGGTTGCAGTGAGCTGATATCACGTCACCGCAGTTCAGCCTGGGTGGAAGAGTGAGATTTCATCTCAAAAAAAAGAAAAATAATGCAAACCACGCCGTATCCATTTTTCTACTTAATATCCTTCAATGCTACTGACTTCTTTTTAGATAAAGTTCGCACCGCCAGGTGCAGCAGATGACAGCATCCCCGAGCTGGCTCTTGTTTTGCATCTTCTTGCAGGCCCTCGTGCGTGTGCCTGGTAATCTCACACTCCCATGTCCAATCTGCCTATGCCATGCTGCCTACCTATGAATTCCTGCTGAGTGTTTCAGGCTCAGACACGTTTGCTCTTGGCACCATTTTCTCATTCTCCCGTTCTCAGTGTGTCTCTTCCCCTCTTTTCCTGCACCTGCATACTTTCAAAATGTGAGTGCTTTGGAGACAGGGGCGGTGTCTTACCCCGCTCTAGTTAAAACACTCGGCATGGGTACTAGAACCTAATAACTCAATGAAATAGCTACTCAGTGAATGGCCCCTTAAGTCCTTTTTCTTCATTGGTAGAAGAAAATAGAAGAAGCCTTGCTTCTTTTGATTCCATGACATGTGGGCCACCTTCTTCACTGTGGCCATATTTGTGTATTTTTTTAATTTAGTTTCCCAAGACCAAAGTGAACCATGTTTATTATCAGGGTTTCCCTCAAAGAAAAGTCACCTCTGAGTTTAATTTATTCCTGTCACTTAAGGGGTCAAGTCATTAGTGTGAGTGGACAGGGTGGAATGATCTCTTTCAGACTTGGCCTGACCTCAACTCCAAGGCCACATCCCTCCCTCTGCGGTGACCCCCACTCCTGCCCTTCCCCGGGGCAGTGCTGTGGTGTCTGCATTGCTGCCAGGCACTGGGGACACAGAGACAACGGACGTAGCCTGTGGCTTCCAGAGTTTCAGGGTCTGGTGTCAGAGAGAGATGTGTGGAGGGGCTCAGGGAACTTCACCCCAAAGTATGACACTCTGGCATAGAAAGTATTTTGATTTAAAGACCCTAGAGATGAACGCATGCTAGAAGAGACTTTTCTCCTATCTACATAAGGACCAGACAGACGTACCAAGGAGAACAATCTCTCCCACTCTTCTCTCCATCCTCTACCTCTCCCAAAACACAGGCTGAATTTCCCTTAGCGACCTAAAAGTCTGGACCTACCAAAGGAAAGAACAATTACCTCTAATCCTTTCCCTGAGTTTTCATGAACTGAACCCACATTGCAGGAAAGAAGACTAAAGTCGGCCAACAAACCTGGACAGACTTTTGTCACAAATCATTGTCTGATCTGCAGACCCAACAGTCTTTGGCCCAAACCATTGCGTGTTCTTTAAGCCCATGAAATTCCCCTGAAATCACTTACTGTCCCCTAAAAATCATCACACTTCTTCACGCCCTTTCCCTTAAGAGGCAGGTATGTGAACACATGTGCTGCATTGGGATACTGGGCAATCACTCTGTGATTTCCCCCATGTGTATAACAGTAATACATTGGTAGTTTTTGTCTTGTTTTCAGACAGAATTTCACTCTTGTTGCCCAGGCTGGAGTGCAATGGCACAATCTCGGCTCACTGCAACCTCTGCCTCTTGGGTTCAAGCGATTCTCCTGCCTCAGCCTCCTGAATAACTGGGACTACAGGCGCCCGCAACCACACCCAGCTAATTTTTGTATTTTTAGTAGAGATGGGGTTTCACCATGGCTAGGTTTTGAACTCCTGATCTCAGGTGATCTGCTCCACTTGGCCTCCCAAAGTGCTGGGTTTACAGGCGTGAGCCACAGTGCCCGGCCTGTAGTTTTTTTTCTTATTAATCTGCCTTATTGTGAGTTGATTTTTCAGCAAATCTTCCAAGGACAAAGGAGAAATTCCATTGGCCCCCATATGGCCAAAAAGACAGTTACAAGAAAGGACTTTACTATTCTGGAAAATGGTTTGCCTGGTGATGCTTGCTGCAGAGGCTAGGACTTTGCAGCTTCCAGCTGACCAGCAGAGAGGTGTTCTCAACAATCGCCTGTTCTCATTCTTTTGGCCTCGTCGTTGGGTTTTAGAAACCACCTACTGAGGCCGAGCAAACTCTCAACAGGAGGCTCTTCTCCCTCTCACTGCCCCGGCTTGCCTCAAGACTTCAGACAAGGCAGGAAAGGGCCCAGAGGAGAATCCATTTCAGGGGAGACATTCCGAAGCCTTTCTGCCTGCGAGCTTCATCTCCTTAACTCCTTTCTGAGTTCTCTGCCACATTACTGGCCCCACCATCCTCCAGGCCCCTGCTGAGAAATCTAACATCACTGCTCATTCTCCGTTCTGTCTCCATACACCTCCCATCCAGTGGGTTTGCTGTGTCGACGATCTTTCCTCTAGAGCTGAGGTGTCCAATCGTCTGGCTTCCCTGGGCTACACTGGAAGAAGAAGAATTGTCTTGGGCCACGCATGAGTACAGCAACACTAATGATAGCTGATGAGCTAAAACAAATTGCAAAGGAAGATCTCATAATGTTTTAAGAAAATTTATGAATTTGAGCCACATTCAAAGCTGTTCTGGGCTGCATGAGGTGTGGCCTGTGGGCCAGGGTTGGACAAGTTTGCTCTAGAGTATCTTAGGAATCTGCTCTATCTGCTCTGCCTCCTCTCTAGTGCTTTTTTTTTGAAGGAAAAAAAAAAACAAAACACCACATCCTCAATATAGCCACTTGCAGCCACCACCGTCTCTCCTCCGCCTCATTCATTCTTTCTGAGGTGTAGTGTTGGTCATATCCCTCCATTGTCCAAAACCATCAAGGTTCCCGTGCTCCTAGTGAGGCTCTCCCAGAGCATGCTTCCCCTTGATTTAATTCTGGGTCCTTCTGCATGTCCTGTGGTCTAGGAAAGTGAATCCTCCACACCCTACAGCCCCCTCCCGTCCTGCCTGTCCTGAGTGCGCTCCCGGCCCTGGACTTGCCTGCGCTTTCTCACGCAGGTATCCAAAGCCGGCTCTTGTGTCACCTGCTCCTCACCCCTCCCCCCTGCCTCTGCCCCACAGGATTTCAGACCAGCTGTCTCCTAAAATAGATATGCCTTTGGTAATTAATTTCCCAAGGACAGATTCTTCAAATTGCAGGGCCTTGTCCAGTGCCCTCCTAGGGCATGGGCACTTAAAACTTATTGTGTAAGCCTGTGAAGGGGTAACCGCATAAATGAGCGAATCGTTGATGTCCCCAGCTTTCTCTTAGCTAGGCTAACAGAAGCTCAGTTTCTAGTGATGCTGAGCTGCGGTCAATTCTCATTTATTTATGGGCTGATAATCCAGTGAGTGGATTATCAAGAGAGGTGGTTATCCTTGTTTCTCTTTCTCCTCTTCCACCTTCGCTGTCCCCCTCTCCTGCCACCCCTTTCCTTCCTCTGCTTCCTCCCCTCCCCCACCCTAGGCCTATTAAGCACTCTTTTCTGGCGAGTAAGCCAGGGAAATAAGAGAAGGTGTAACGTGAACCCACCCGCGCAGTTCACAGATAGCAGCTCTGGGAAATAGCTTGGTGGGAGAGAAGGCTAAAGTCCACCGCAGATGTCAAAACCTCATTGGGGGCAATAGTTTCTGCCATCTCCGTGGATAACTAAAACTTGGTCACCGTATCACGCCTTCTGATTTCTCTGCACCCTTGTCTTTGAAGTAAAAGCCCCTTCACATCTGCTGCCTCTTTTATCTTTAGATGATCAGTGTAGGCAGGGCAAGCGTTTCTCCTTCCCATGCTCCCAGGGTGTCAGGTAAGAGTCGGGTACACATCCCGCTCTGCTTCTATCTGGCAGTGCGGCCTTGGGCGTGACGTTGTATCATCTCCCTGGGCTTCCCATTCTTCCTGGAAATTATAAAGAAATAGACCAGAGAAGGAGGTTTCCCCTGCAGTGATGCAACCCACTGGTCTGTGGTCAAACCCAATTGTGCAGTGCGCCACAAGTAATGCACTACTGCCAATGTTTTAGAAATATAAGGCAAAACAGAATCAGTGTCACCCTCTCTTTCTTAGATTTCTAGATGTTTTTTGAGCCAGAGAAGTTTCAGCATACACAAATGGAAGTGCATGTCATCATTTTTCATTGAGTGCCTTGACAGGAATAATAAGTTTCAAACCAGGGAACCAGGTGACATGCAGGGACCCTTCCAGTGATGACATCCTAGTTCATACATCCTGGTTGAACAATGCATCTTGAAGCCAAGAGATCCAGGAGTGATGTGAGTTGCCTAAGGTCACCCAGATGACTCACTAGCAGAATTGAGCCTAGGCCCCTTTCCAGACCCTCCTATGGGAGACCTTCTTCAAGACCTATAGGAACCTGGGCTTCTGTGGAAGGATGGAATGGAGTGACGTTTCCTCCTTCCTTCCCAACTGGCCAGACCTCCCCAATTCCAGAAGGGCCTGTGTCTTGGACTTTGAACAAAAATGGGAACAATGAAACCAGAGCTGCCCACTGCTTCTGGTGTGCCTGACATGGTGATCCCCGGCCCTGCTCTCAGCTGTCAGCCTACTTCCCTGAGATCTCCAGGACCACCCATGCAGACAGGAAGTGCGCTGAGCCCACTCCGGCCTGTCAGTAGGAATGGTGGGGCAAGTCGTCAGCGGAGGGAGGCAGCAGGGGGAGATGTATTATATTTACGTTTTTCTAAATTGAGCTGGAACCTGGGCTGGGACCCAGCAGGCTTGGGGGAGGGGCTGTGAGGTGAAGGGAGGCTGGGATCAGCCTGAGGAGGGGTTTGGGGGCCGAGAGCCCCCTCGGGGCCGGTGGGTGTGGGGATGGGCTGGCTCCAAACAAAGGGAAACCTGAGAGTGAGGAATTAGGCTGGAGAAACCTGGGAGGGGAGCAGTGGGCTTTCGAGGGAATCTCCAATATCAAACGTTTTCCTGAAGAGCTTACTAAGAAGGACTTCAGGAATCGCCTCCCATTCCCCCATCTGGGAGGGGAGGAAAGAAAGCTGGCCCAGGAGATGGCCATGATATTAATCATCACTGTCCCTGATCCCAAAGTGGGGCTTCAAAGCTCCATTGCCACAGGCCTCTCACAGCCCTACCAGGGGCTTTTCCTCAGGGCCTGATGAAAGGAAATTCTTCATTTACTTTAAGAGCTGCAAGCTTGCATTCTCTGGCCACTTGCAGCCATTTGACTTTTCCTCCAGAGCAGAAAGGTGTAGGTCCAAGTTTAATCCCATAAGAGTTTAGTGACAAGTCCCCAAAGAATCAAAGAATCTCTTGGTAAAGTTTTATCACCGGTTTTATTCAGATAAATCAATGATGTGATTGTTAGTTCTTCTCACCTGAAGACCAGTGGCCCAGGGTCATGATACTCACTACCTTGTGACAGAAGCTTCTTGAGGGTGAGATTTGTGTCCTATTGATTCACAGCACTTAACCACAAGGCCTGGCATACAGTAAGTGCTCCATAAATGTTTGCTTAAGAAGGAAGAATGTAAGAAGCGCTCCTGTAGTCAGGACCTTCTGGGCCGGGTGGGTGTGGGGACGCACTGTCAGTTGGACCCTATAGACATTACCTTTCATTGAAACTCTCCAGATATCCTCGTGGTATTGATTTAGTTGGGACAACCTATTCCACCTCTTGCAGTGCAAAGTCTCCGTATTTTGAAGTGCTGGTAATTAGAGAATGCTGTCATCCTTAGAGCAAGTCTCCTATAGCAGCATAACTTGATGAACTTATAAAATTATCTGGGTAGTTCAGGCGAACTACCCAGTATGTTAGACAACTACCGCTATGATCATGCTTTATAGCGAATACTCCAAAGTCCCGGTGACTTAAAACTGAGACAGAGAATCAAGAACAATGAAAATGACAGGCTCTGGTACCAAGTTCCCTGCCTGACAATGATCAGGTGAAAGTGGCCACTTATTAAAGGAGTAGAATGGCCTGAGCTTCAGACGGAGGTAACTTAGGTGACACCACACTCTTTTCAACTCTGATATTCTTTGGTCGTGGATGGTGAAGACATCAGTGGTTAATTTCCAAATTTCCAACAGAGGCTGGATGCAAGTGACCCAGATTTTCTGGAATATCTAAGAAACCATCAGCATTGAGGCCCACATATTCTGTCACAGAGAACTCCAAGTGTGTGTGTGTGCTACAAGCCAATGTCTCAAGAACCAGGAAATTCCTTTCCCTGGGGCATCCTGTTTACATACACTGAGTCATTCCACTGGATAATGAGGCTCCTACTGTCTGCTCCAAATGGCATTTAATCACAATTGAGGCAGCACCCAGGGGCTGGTTCCAGCATTTCTGGGAAATAGGTTGAGGCCCCGGTCATTCCTGTCCTTTTGCTGCTGAGGCGTACATTGCTTGGTGTTATCTGCACCAGATTCCCTCCCCATGCATACTTAAGAAAAAGGGCTAAAGTGTATCTGGATACCACAGCTCTCAGTGTACCACAGACGGCTTCTGGGATGCAGAAGATGCCTAGTCAGTGCTGAGGAGGGAAGGAAGGAACAGAGAGAAGGCAGTCTTTTAGTTTAAAACTGATGAAGACCTATACTGCTACCCCATTTCTGTTCTTGCGCCAACAACCAGGAAGCCCAGGGTAAACTTTATTTCTCAAACATAGCTACATTGTGGCTCCCCAAGTTTGCTTATTTGTTTTGTCCTCTTTTCTGTGCTCTTTATTTCCTTTTTCTAAAATCCTATAAGCCTAATTTTATTTTCATTTTGTTCACTTTTGCACAAACCTTTTGGGAAGAGGTAGAGGAAAAAGAATAAAGCAAAGAAAGCTCCTCAGTAACGATTTGTTGCTTGGGAACTTCTTTCCAATCATGAGTGGTTTTACTGTCCTTCTAACTCACATACTACATTACCACAGTCCAAATGAGAGGATGGAGGGTTAGGAGGAAGGATGAATGAAAAACTGTCCTTCACGCTCCTGTCTTGCAGGTGGATAATGTAAACAAGAGTGAGAAACCCAGATCATTCATTTGTTCTTTCCGTAAATATTTACTGGAAATTCACCAGTGTGTGCTCTAGGAAGTGACTCAGTAGATCTTGCCAACTCAAGTCTTTTTAGATTTGCTGTGGGGGCTAGAGAAAAAGCAGGGACTGAATCTGCTTTAAACACAAAGAAATGAAAACTCAGAGCCAATGTGCCTCGCTGACCTGTCCCAGCGTTGCATTGCTTTGCATGCGGTAAACTCTTAATACCTAAGCTGTGACTTCAAGCCTGTCCCTTCCTGTTATGACTTCCCAGGCTTTCTGAATTAGACCCGATCCATTGTGCAAACCCCCAGGTGACTCCATGCAGACTGAAAGGGAATTCCACATATTGTCTTTATTTCCTAAGTAGTTTGTTTGTGAATTTGGATCCGTGAATTTGCAGGAGCGACCTTAACTACCAACCATATGGCAAACCTTCCTATGCCTCTTCTACTTGTCCTTCACGTGGAGCCCAGTGATGAATGTCGTGAAGCCTCCGTGGGTCTGCTGGTGAGGGTCAGTTACCCCTGCCCAGCACTTTACAGCACTGTTAACGCTGGCATTTTGTTCTCACCACGTGAGGCTGTCAGGGATTGTCTCCACGGCCATCTTTCCCACAGCATACTCTGAGCCCTTGGAAGGATGCCACAGTAATCTGCTCATCTTTGTTTTCTAGCAGTGTACATGGTCTCCAGTATATAGAATATGCTCAATCAATGCTTGTTGAATGAATGCATGAGTGACTGGATGGGGCGTGATGGACACTGAGAACTCTCTTACATTTCTGTCAAGGTTTTGCCATTTTCCTGAGCAGTGGAGGTCCATGTTGAGGATCTATAATAGCTCATGCCTTTTCTTCTCACTGTCTCTTCCTATTTATTTATTCAACTGACACTTGCCATTCTTTTTATGCCAGACACTGTCAGCCCAGAGCATAGTTGGGTTCCCTTGCTCTTGTGAAAAAGGGATCCCTGGGCACAGCCTTAAAATACGGTCTGATGAAATAAACAGCGATGACCTTCCTCTGCTGTGATCTTACATAAGTGTTTATTAATGGGCTGTTTCTAGCTGAATCTTTCACTTACTGCCTCCTGAGTGAAAAGACAAGCTCATAGCAGTGTGTTCTTCTGTGATTCCCTAGCATTGCTCATTAATGGCTCACAAAAAGGAAGATTCTTTTTTTTTTTTTTAAAGCATTTCGGTTATTTTTAATTAAAGAGAAACAGCCTTCTCCAAGGGCGACAAAGTAAACTGAAGGTCAGAAGGAAGCTGAGTCTGGGCTTCTCATAAGCTCTTGCTCCAAAACCTGGTAGTGAGGAGATAGGGCCCTCCTGGAGCTCTGGGGAAGGTTGGCACAGCACAGGGGTCCCTTTGGTGGGGTAGGCAGAGCCGCCAGCCCACACGTGGTCACAGCGTTGGTTTGAGAGGGCTTTAAGAGGACTGCCACGTGCCAGTCTGTTGACATGATTGATATTAATAATCTTGGGAGACATTAAATTAAGGAATGACAGCGGGAGCCAAGAGAGCTACTTATTCAGTTGGATTCTGAATCACAATCAGGAAATAGTCTTTATCTGGTGCAACCATAATTTCATTTTTCTTGGAGCAAATTCGACAGAAGGTGAGATCATTCTGGGGGTCAATTTCGAGCACAATGCTTCGTGCCTTCAGGATGAAGCTGTGCATGCAGCTGGCATACTGTGTGGTTGGTGGGGTTGTCCAAAGTGCTCTTGATGGGAATGCCTCCTGTGTTCACCACGGTGGTTCTCTGCGCTCCCCTCTGGTGCTGAAGCTGCTTCAGTGTCTCCTCCACCTCTGATGTTTATGGCCGATCCAGTAGCCCTGCATTGCCAGCACTCAAAAAGGAGGATTCTTAAGCCCCCAGTATTCAATTTATTTAAGCAGACTGTGTTGCTTTTATTAAATAATAGAAAGGTTTTTTTAAAAAAACAAAACAAAACAAAATTGTAATCATTTTTATTAGAATTGGACTCTCCTAACCAACTGTTTTGACAGTAACTTCCTTCAAAGTCTTCTGTGCAGAATGCAGCAATAAGAATTGTGACGTAGAGGCGTTAATACTTCATGTCTACATCTCTTTTCACCATCATCAAGTGCAATGCTTTCAGTTCCCACATTGTCATTTTTGGCCTTTTGTGTGTGTGTCTGTGTGTATGTTTCACAGCTGGTGAAAATCAGTTCAGATTTATGAAACAGATAACCTTTGAGCATCTGCTATGTGATAGGCTTCACCAAAGAGGGTGAGCAACGACTCAGGAAAGAATCAAATAAGGTCCCTGGTCTCAAGGAGCTTTCCATCTAGGGAGCAGGTCAAATAGACAGAGAGGCACGTGCAAGGCATTATGGGAGTGAGGAGGAGAGATGCCCGAGGTACCCAGTTCCACCTGGGTGTGCTGGTGGGAAATGGAGGTGGAGGAGAGTCTTCATACAGAAGGTGAAGTTTCAGTTGAGCCTGAAAGATGAATAGCATGCTACTCAGCAAACCAGAAAAGAAGGAAAATTACAGTCAGTAGTGGCATGCACCATGGCTCAGAGTGTAGAAATCATGGTGGGTGGTGAGTTTGAGGAAGTACACATGGTTTTGGAATGGTTGGGAGGCAAGCAGAGTTGATCTCCAACACACTAGCTAAATATTTGCCCCTAGCACAGAACATGGGTGGGGAGGAAATGGGTCTGCGAAAATAAGAGTCAAGTCACAAGGGGCCTTGAATGCTGGGCCAAGGGTCTGGACTTTGTCATCACACTATGAGAGGGTAGGTATGCTTACTGAAAATTTTTAAATACATGAATAAAAAATCAGAATTGTGTTCCGTTAAAATCTTCTCTACCAATCTTGGCAAGTCCATTCTATTTTATCTACTATACTGTTTGTCTTCTGTAAGCAGATTGTCCTGAAATGTCCTTGCTGAATGTTGTCTTGGTTAGTTTAACTCACTCCTCCTTGTTATTTTAACCTCAGCTCAGGAAATCACCGATGCAGGAAACGTCTCCAGCATTAGGCAGTGTAGGGCTGCTGGTTATTCTAGAAGATCCTTGGCTGCTGGAGGGTGAGAAGAGAAAAACAATGGGGTTTACATGGAGGAGTTTCTAGTCTTTGAGGTCAGCATTACTGGAGCACTTTACAGAAGGCTTTATAAAGATTTGGTTGAGAATCAACTCAAAGATTCCTCCCTAATTGGCTTGGCCAGGTTTAATATGTTATTGGTCAGGCCAAGCTGGCTTCTATTATGCAGTGCACTGAGGATTTCCGTTGTTGCTCTTATCCTAATGGAGGCTTGCTGCTTTTAGAAACAATTCTTTGTGTTGGCAAAGGCCAGTATCACTGTGTCCTCTGAAGTGAGCCCAGAAGGACTTCCATGTGATATAGCCTTTTAAACCTTTGACTGAAAAGATCAAGTCTTGGATTTGGAATTTGCATGCTAGAGAGTTATGGTGTTTTGTTTTTATCTCCCCCAAGTAAAGCAAAACTTCCTATTTGTTTCTGCCTCTTTGGGTTGAATCTTGGCAATGCTCAGGTTTCCCAGTCTGAGCAGGGAACACCTGTAGCAGTAGTACACCTGCAGGGTGGGACTATTTTTGGCCCATCATACCCTGGAATAACACCAGAGAAGGGGATAGAAGGATCCTGTCACTTCAGGTCCAGCATCATAGCCTTTGCTGAGCCCAGTCTCTTGCGGCCATTCAGTGCTGAACATTGAGACTTACATGGCAAGGGAAAAGAGGAGGGACATTTTGTTACGGGAGTGGGGTAATTAACAGGACCTATTAGAGAGCATCCAGCCAGCACTGGAAGATGTTTGTGTTGACAGAAGAGGGACAACAGAAAGCCCATGTCTGGAGAGTTTGTGAAGGTAAAGATGCAAACCAGCAGGGAAGCCCTGGAAGACAGCATTCATGTCTGCCTCAGGAGTTCATATGTAGAGAGAAGAGGAAGTGGAAGGTCCCATTTTCCCTATAACCCTGGAAGGAAGTTTGATTTCCAAGCACCACGTGCACGAATGTGGTAAGGGCATGCCATGCATATTTGCAACCCCTCAGAAGTAAACTACCCCTCTCCCTCCCCATCAGTCTCCTTGCCAAACCCTTGCAGAGGCTCTGGGGAATTTGCACAATTCTGCTGGAGGAAGTCACTCATGATAAGAACATTTTCCCTGCTGAACTGAGCTCATTAGAATCATGAAGACCAACTTAGAACTCCATAAATACACATCCATCCATACACTTAAACACAGGCATGCATTTTACAGGTTTTAGAATGCTCGTCTAACATCTGTTTTGCTTTCCTTGTTAATTCCATTCATCCCCACACCCCCCTGGCCTTACCCCATCCCTGACTCCGAAGTGAATTCCTCGGCAAAGCCTTATGTAAAAGATGAGAGAGATCCTGCGTTTTGAACTGGGCTCCCAGGGCTGGTTTTTCAGGGATTTCTCCACCATCCTCCAATCCCTGTTGGCCAGCCAGGTGGTCACTCTAAGGTCCCAACCTTGACAAATCTGCGTCTTTCGGTGCAAGTGTCTGGCTACCCACTGGCACCTGCCAGTCTCCTAGGGTCTGCTGGAACCTACTGGGCACCAAGGACAATGGCAGTGGACGAGGTTGTATCAGCAAGAGCAGTGACCCACAGCTGTGGGCTGAGCAAGCTGCCAGATCAATAGCAGTTGGCCTGCAGAAAGTTCCATGCCTGTTCCCTTTCCTGAAACTTCTGCTGTGGCTGCTCTTATCCCTCTGTAGAAATGGAATTTTTTTTCTCATTTGGGTCGTGTTTTTTCATTCTGTATTTGAACATCCCAGACTCATGAAGCTTGTCTAAGAGAATGAGAATCATAGCATCACTGCAAATCAGACTTGGAGGGAATTTAAACCAGTCCCTTCAGTTTATCGGTGAGGATGCTGATGCCCATTGAGACAGACAGGGCTGGCCAAAGTTATACCTCTAGTAAATAGTCATACCTCTAATAAATACTATTTACTAAACAGTTATTATATATCTGATATTGTTCTAAGTATATTTTGTGTATAATATCATTTACCCTTCTGGGAGCCCTAATGGGTGGGTATTACTATTATCTTCAACTTACAGTTGAAGTATCTGAGGTACAGAGAAGTTTAATAATTTGTCCTTAGTATGTAGGGAAGTCCTAGTGGACCGTAACTTTCCAGGACTCTGGGCTGTGTTTCCATCAGCAAATATGTACTGAACTTCTAGAGGGGATGGAGGCCTTGCCTTCTCAGTGGGAAATAAAGATTTGTGAGCAAATCAGTTACAGAAGCACACAGCGGTGCTGCAACAGAGACCTGAACACAGGGTGGTGGGGTCCAGAGTGGGAGGAATTGGGCTTCACCAAGGAGGTGGCATTTGAGTGACCTTGGGATGCATAGAAGCTTGCCAGCTGGAGAGCGGATGCTTGTGCACAAATGAGTGGAAGTAACTAATGTGGCAGGGAACACTCAGGAGACTGAGGAGTTCAGAGGGTGAGAAGGCAGGACCATGGTCATTGCTGGGGAGATGCTGGGAGATGAAGCTAGGGAGGCAGGCTGGAGGCAGATTATAAAGCACCTGTACGCTGAGCTACGGAATTTGGATTACATTCAGTGAACAAAGTGGAGCCAACAGGGGTTTTTATAAGCAGGTATATAGCAGAATCATGACAGGAGCTATGTGCTGGATAGACTCTCTAGTATCCTGAGAGCCTGGTGACAAGAAACCCCATCAGAAGGCTGTTGCAATGGTCCAGGTAGGGCAGGACTCTTTCCAGCTGTCTGATGGCCATGGGCTGCCCCACCATGCTTTTGCTCACACTGCTTCTGCAGCTGGCAAGACTTCTTTGACTTAATCCTCATGAAAACTGCGTGCCCGTTGTTCAAGATTGTGCCCAGGGGCTCCATGTGGAGACTGCACCCAGTCCATGCCCCGAACAGATGTGTGTTCTCCTCCCTTTGGGTCCTCTCTATCACTAGCACATTCTCTCTTCCTGCTTGGCACACATAAAACCTTGTTGCACATGTTTGCCTGCATTTACCTCTCCCCTTTCAAACCCAGCTTCTTGCAGCCAAGACCAGACCCTTGCCTCCTTAAATACTTGGTACAGGATCTGGCGTTCAGCTAGCTCTCTGTAAATGCATGATGGATGAATAAACTTTCTAAACAAAGTCAGCGACTGTAGACGTGGAAAGAAGAGTCCAAATTTGGGAGGTGATTTTTAAAGCTATATCAAGGGTAGGCAAACTGTGGCCTATGGGCTAAATCCAGCCTGCTTTATTTATTGCTTTTGTAAATAAAGTTTTATTGGTATGCAGCCAAGCCTGCTTGTCAACGTGCTGTCTATAGCTGCTTTTACTCTATGATGGCAGAGTTGTGACAAAACCATATGGCCTGCAAATCCAAAAATGTTTATTGCTATCTGGCCTTTTACTAAAAAAGTTTACCAACCCCTGAGTTAGATCAGTAGGATTAGTGACCGGCAGTAAAGGGTGAAGGAAGGCGTTAAGACTTTTTTTTCTCATATCTTCCCATCGTACCTAATCCAGAGCTTTGCTACCAAGTGATGGCATTGACTAACAGGCCATCAGGTACTTGGAAAGAAATAACGTGTATGTGGCACAGGAGGGAAAGGGAGACTAAGAAACACCCCACATGGGAAGGAGACCCAAGGGAGAAAGGACAAGGGGCTGTAGCTACAAGCCAGAAGGGACCTGAGTCCTGCTTGTCCCTGCCAAAGCTCTCATGCTGTTCTCTCTCGCAGTCATCCAGTTTGGTTTTGTCACCCTCTTTGTGGCCTCCTTTCCCCTGGCACCTGTGTTCGCCCTCCTCAACAATGTCATTGAAGTGCGACTCGATGCAAAGAAGTTTGTTACGGAGCTGAGACGGCCGGATGCTGTAAGAACCAAAGACATTGGTATGTGCCCCACTCAGAGGTCCCACCAGGCACTCCATTCTGTCCCCTCTGGCCACAGTCACACCACACCAGGAATCAAGAGGGCTGGGAAAACCCCCCTTCTCTTTAGGCCCCTCATCCTCAGATCCTGAAGTGCAGGGAGGCCTTCTGAGGCCACATCATCCACCCCGACTTGTGCCCCAAGCTTCCAGACAGGGGGGTCACCTAATCCTTTCCAGACAAGCCCAACTGGGGGGCCCAGCAAAGCTGCCCGGTAGTTCACCTGCAAAACATCACCTGGAGCTTCAGCGGTGCCATCACTGGGCCAAGGCGGGGAGTGAGCCAGACACTCTCCCTTCTGTCTTGCAGGAATCTGGTTTGACATTCTCTCTGGAATCGGCAAGTTCTCTGTTATCAGCAATGTAAGTACTTACATCCATGACACACTCGCTCTGTGGGAAGGGCTTCCAGAGAAGCCGAGGTCTTCAAAGTGGGAAGCCGGACCTTGCACCGCCCAGTCTTTTCCATTTGGAGCTTTACTGGTGACAGCACTCGGGTTAACAGCACACAAATGCCTTGTAACTCATCATGCTGTCGCTGAGGCTGTGCAGGTTTATTTTTAATTTCGCAAAGAGAATGAAAGGTAATTATCCATCAGAATGCGTACCTTGGCCCTGGCAGTCAAAATCAGATCCCTCTTCGGAGCCAAGAATAATGGGGAAAGAATTCTACATATCTATTCATCTCTTTCCTTTCTTATTCTACTGCCGAGTTAAACAATACCTGGAGCATTGCCCAGGCTGCAGTCCCTAATTACGGTTCCTCCAGGTTGTCAGTGCAAAGTCTTAATTATCCCGTGGACTCTGGCACTGCGTAGGTTAAGGTAGGATGCAGAAGAAGAAGGGTCCCACCTATAGGGACCTCCTTAACTCCCTTGCCAGACGTGCCTACACTGCAGAGGAAATCCTACTGGGCCCCAGCCAGCTTCTTTTCTACTGTGTTCTATATGGACAGTGGCCAGGCAGGGCCTCCTGTCCCACCTCCCAGGAATGTATCAGCTAGCTCAGTGCACACCAAGAAAGCCACAGCCTTTTTCCCTTGGGAAGCAAACAGGGATTTGGCTCTGACCTGATTTCCTACTGAGATGACATAAAATGACTGGGGAGGTGTGAGGTGAGGCAGAGAAAATCAGCCCACTGCATTTTGAATGTTGTGATGTAGGCAGTGCACATCTTGAGGCTTAGAAATCAGGTGCAATTTGGAAAACAGATCAGTCCGCTACTTTGAAGTTGTGACTGCTAGAACAGGGGCCCTGAGTATGAATCACTTTCCATGTACAGAATGAAATGACATGCAGTCTTACCTCCCTAGCCTCTTTAAGACTTGTTTACTTATCTGTCTAACAGGAGATAATAACAGTACCCACCAAATAAGATCATTTGGGAAATTAAATGTGATGATAAAAGGGCATATAGCAAGTGCCCAGTAAGTTGTAGCTATGATTATGATGTTATTTGTTCTCAAATATGGTTATGGCCATTCACATTCACATACACATTTGGAGAACAATATCTGAACTACATTTTGGTAAAGGGCTTTCATTGTTGGAGCAGTATGCAGTATAAACACCTGCCAACAAGATTTAAGACTTTCTTTGCAGAAAGTACCTCTGTGTTCAAACACGCAATCATTCATTTGTCGTTTGGTTTGCTCCACAGACATTTATAGAGCACTTAGACGTGCCAGACGCTATGTTGGGTGTGTGTGGCTCCGTCTAGCAGGACCTGTTTCTTTCTCTGCTGTGTCTCAGTTTTCTTAAGTAAAATGGATACAAGAATAGCGTCTGTTACATGGCATGCTAAAAAGCATTGAGAGATAATGGTCAAATTAAGCAAACTGTGGAATCATATGCTTGGTGTTCCTGGCTTTCTGGTACCACTCAGGGGTAGATGTACATGGACATTCCGTTTCCTTGCCCATTACACTTACATAGTACCCTCATCACTACAGGTAATTTTCTCAGGAAAGCATGCACTGTGTTTTGGCTTGCTCAACAGCAATGTTAGATATCTCAGAAGTGGTTTAATCCTTCCAGCACCAGATGGTCCAAACTGACTTAGCATCCTTTGCTGCAGTGGTTGACTTGTGTTCTTTTGATAGCCACTGTCTGGTGGACTTATTACACTCAGACACGTCAAAGATGGAAGAGACAGGTGACTCAGCTGCATGAGCTCGGGGACCTGAGCATGCTGCATGAGCTTCTGTGTCTATCAGAGCAACTCCTTCTGATGGAGAACCTAAGCATGGACAGTCCTTTTTAGCATCAATCCTGGCTACTCAGTACTTATGGTTCTGTCCCTCAGGCTTTTGTCATTGCGATCACCTCCGACTTTATCCCCCGCCTGGTGTACCAGTACTCCTACAGTCACAATGGGACTCTGCATGGCTTTGTCAACCACACCCTCTCGTTTTTCAACGTCAGCCAGCTGAAGGAGGGGACACAGCCAGAAAACTCACAGTTTGACCAGGAGGTTCAGTTCTGCAGGTAAAGTAATCTTTAGGAGGAGGGCAGCGGAGGACCAGATGCAATAGATCCAAATAATTACGGGGATGACCTAGAATTACAACCCTGCACAGCGTGACGATGTTTTGGACAACAACAGACCGCATATATGGCAATTGTCCCATAAGATTATAGTGCCATGTTTTTACCACACCTCCTCTGTGTTTAGATATCTTGAGGTACACAAATACTTACCACTGTATTACAGCTGCCTACAGTATTCAGTATAGTAACATGCTGTACATGTTTGTAGCCTGGAAGCAATAGGCTATACCTTACAGCCTAGGTGTGTTGCAACCTATGTAGCAACTAGATTTATATAAACACACTCTGCAATGCTTGCAAAGTCACCTAGTGATGCATGTCTCAAAATATATCCCCATTGTGAAGCAACACATGACTTACATCATTCTCCTTTCCCTCTGTCTCCTGCTCTGTTATAAATCCATTTATAACAATTGATTCTATTTATAATCAGTTGTTATAAATCAGTTTTGATGACTCAAAAAGTATTTATTGACTGCTTTTTTCTAGACACTATGGAGCAAAGAGCCTTGTCCTCACCATCAAGGGGGTTATGGTCTGGTTGAGAAGAAAATGAGTAGAACAGATAAGAAATAGCAGGTTATGCAGTGAGCTCTGTGTGAATCATGAGCACTGTGGATGCCCAGAGGAGAGGGAGATTACTTGAGGGACTAGAATGGAAAGGGTGGACCTCCTGGAGGGGCTGCTAGGAGTTGTAAGACAGAAAAGGAAAGCATTCTAGGTGGGGAGTTGTCACGGGCAAAGTCATGGGGTGGGGATAAATGTGGGCTTTGGATAAACACTTGGGGTTGGGTGATATGGTTAGCAAGGAGACATAGTAAAGGGATTAAAAAGGAATTACAGTAAATGTAGAAACTCCTATGACATCATAAGCCATAAGGTTGTTGAATTTGAATATATGGGATGAAGTACATAATGGGAAGTCCTGAAATCTGAGAGGAATTATAATGTGATGCAGTAGAAAGATACTGGACTTTTTTGTGTCAGGGAATGATAGGATAAAGGGTAGGTTTAGAGAAATTGATCTGGTCACAGTGAGGACGATGGGATAGAGTTGGTAGGACCCAGAGAGGGCAGCTGGTCTGCTGCATCACTTAGACACAAACTGTGCTGGGCACAGACCAGGGTGGTGGGAAGAATTAAGAGGAAGAGAGAAGATGAGCCATTTCACATGAAATGTTGCAGAGTTGGTGATGGGAGACATGAGTGTGGCTGAGCTAGGATAATCTCCAAAGTTTGGACTGAAGTCAGAGGACCGGGAAGTGGTTACATTTATAGGGAGAGGGAAGATGCAGAGAGAGTCTAACTTTATACTACATATGATGAATTTGTTTTCAATCATGTTACATTTAAAACGATGTTAAAAATTCCAAGTGGCCATTTTCACCCAACTCTTTGACACACTAAGCTGGACTTCTGGGGACATCCAGCTTTGATTCCTGATTGAAGGCTATCACCACAAGGGTCACTGAAGCCAAATATTGGAGAACTCTCCACTACTTACCCAAGAAGGGCAAATAAAGAGAAGAAGAGGAGAGGGGAATAATTTATTCAACCCATTTGTACCCTGGTTAAAAGATAGTCCCAATGAAGCACTTGATCAAAGATCCTACCTCATATATATAAAAGAGAATAATTAATTACAACAATAACAAAAATCTAGAAGAAGGTATTGCAGGACCAATATAGGGCGTTCTTAGACTATCCCCAATAATATTTGATGTAAAAATGGTGTTTTTAGTTGTTTTTGCAGCAGTGATGGCCCTGGACATGTCTGCTGTGCTTTCCCACCTGGGACCCTGGTGTCCAAGGCCAGCCTTTTGTAAGACAGCCACTTAGGTTCAGATTCACAGTCTGAGACCATGAGCGAGAGAACACCCATTGGTTTTCCCAGCCTGGGTGGCTGAGTTAAACAATTGTACCAATCTATGGTTTAAACAGAAGGATATTCTAGTTCCAGGAATGATAACTTCAGGTGTCTACTCTAGCCAACCAAGGAAAGATAAAAAATGAGGAACTGGACCCAAGAATGGGTAAATAAATTTACTCATAAGTATCAGTTTTTATTAGCCTAGATATTTCAGGATTTTTTGCATCTGGGCCTATAAAGAATCTGACTCTTATACTAAAATCACATTGCAGAGAGATTTGCTGGCGGCCATGCACTACCCAGGGACCCCTCTGTGTGGCTGGCATTCTAGACTGTCCATGGTGTCGGACTTGAGTGTGCAGACCCCAATGACATAGTTCCACAGCGTGGCAGCTCTGGACCAGCTCAAGGCCTTTGCAGTAGCATCTAGGTCTTCTCTAGCAGGGTCTAAAACTCGCATCCATCTTGGTGTGCAGGTCTCCACCTCCATGGGCAATGGGAAGCAGCACCAGTGTGGCTTGTCATGTGAGAAAGTCAGGCTCACATCATCTGTGTCTTCAGTTGCTCTGGTAGCAGCTGTCCTCATAGACCACAAGGATCTCTGATCCTGCCCTTGACCATCAGATGTTCCACTAACACTTACGAATATGCTTTTCAGATATATCACTGGCTTAAACCGCCTTAAATTAATAGGGATTTTAATGGTCCCTATGGGAAGTTGAGGTTAAGTCTAATCTTAGGCAAGCTTTCATTCAATCCAGTCTGCCCAAATCCAGTCTCTGCCCACCTCCCAGCTCCACTCAGTCAATGGCAACTGCGTTTTAAAGCTCCATATGATTGCCAGGAACTGTGGTGAGAAAGAAGGCAAATGGGTGCTACTCAGCCAAGACACCCAATGCCCAGGACACCAGGTATTGTGAGTATGTGTAGATGAGGTTGAGCTTTCTTGTGTCTGCCTTCAGAGTCACTGGCTTTTCCGGCCAGCTGTGAAGCTCTGATAGTCGTTTCCTCATTATTCCCATGTAAGTAGACAAGAGCCATGGCTTATTTGTGGCCTGTTTTAGAAGAAAATCTGACACTGAATGGCAGAATTATCAGTGGGCACATGCAGAGAAAGTGGACTTTCATTCTATATTTCTGCCAAGAAAATTTATCTGCAGAAAATGAATCATCCCAAGATCAAGCTGAAGTGACTTTGAAGCATCCATCATCTTTCCTTCCTCCCTCTTCAGTACCAGTGAGGATTACAGATTCATTAGGCAAGTATTTTTGAGACTCTCCTAAAGGCTTGGCACTGGTTATATAATAGGGAGCAAGACACAGTGCCTCCCTCAAGAAGTCTAGATGGAGCAGACAAGTAAGTAAATAAGGAATTAAAATCAAAATACAGCTTTAAAATGATTGGCAATAGGGCAACTTCAGAGAGCTATGGGATCCCTGAGGAGGGAGGCCCTGTACCTAACCCAGACTTAAGTGTTCAAGGGATGTTTCAAGGGAGATGAAGCCTGAAGAACGAACAGTACAAGAATGGCTGTGGAGATTAGCCCATTGAAACTCCTCATTCATGTGGCCAAGTCAGTCTGGCTGGTAAGCAGGGTGGGGAGGGTGGTGGGCCATGAGGCAGCAAAGGGTATGTCAGAGGGTGACGGAGGTTCAGAGAGAACACTATTCCAGAAAGACAGGCTCAGGCGTGAGGGGTAAGCTATGAGAGAGGGGCCGAAAGAAGAAAGAAACTCCATATTAAGGAGAGGATGCTGGTCCTGTTGAGGTATGTGGAATCTCTCTTAGGGCCATGGGGTACCACGGCAGGGGTCTCAGAGGACAGTGATGAGATCAAGCTTTTTACTGGTGTTATGTGTTTACCTACAGTGTGAAGACTATTGGGTCACACAGAGGGTTACATTTAACATACAGAGATGCCCTACTGTGAAATATAGGTAGATGTCCAGAAAATAGGGTCAGCATGTGATCTAGACATAATATGTCAAACAGGTGTGCTTTGGGGGCTACATTTCCTAGATCGATAAGGGTTGTTGATGGAAATCTCTGCCTCATGTGATTCCTGCCCACTGCATGCTGTGTAAACTTGTCTGGGTCACTCAATTCCCTGGGGATTTAGAAAGCAGAGCCATAACCTCTATGGATGGCTTTCTGGGCCAGGAATTGAGATACTTGAGATAATTTCAAATACATATATATGTACATGGGGGAGAGAGAGAGAGAAAGAAACAAGAAGAAGAAACAGGAGGAGGAGGAGGATGATGACGAGAAGGGACTATGATAGAGAAATATTTTGAGAAACAGAGATAACTCTTTAGCTAATCCTAGAGCCAGTTAAAACTGCTTCCGTGGTGGGAAACGAGGTTTGCCATGATTTTCTGGCAAATAGCGTTGGGAACTTGTTGACCCTTCTTATTCTTAGCTTTCAGTGACCTCTGGAGATAAATGTGGTCAAATAAAACCGAGGTCTCCAGCCTCGCCAGGGATAGAGGTATCTTAAAAATAGCAATAAAAGTTAGGACAAGTCTCCGGCTGCCCATTTAAGATGCATTCCCAGCATTTTGGAGCGATGCTTGCCTCAGTCATCTGACTGCTCTGGCAGACCTGCTCCATAAACAGTCCCGTGACATCAATCTGCAGGCATGATTAGCAGCCGTTTGACAGGGTCGAGGGGCCGCCACGTCCTGGAAGACAAATGTGGGCTTGACTTCCCAGCTCAGCTGGAAGGGAGCAGAGAGATCTTGTCCCAGAGCTCAAAGAGCCTACCTGGGCATTGTCAGCCCAGCGGGTCCGCTTGAATATGTTTGTTGAGCATCCAGCAGCAGCTTGCTTGGGTGGCTCCTGCCAGGTTTTCCTGCAGGTCCTAAGGGCTTGCATACCCCACGTCCTGAGAAAAGTCTTTGAAGAGGCGTGCTCCCCTTTAGCCCCACAGCTGCCTCCCATCTGCTCCCCACCAAAACCAGAGGCTGTCAGCTTTTCTGGGTGTCGCCTTTCCTGATTCTTATCAACCGCTGGATTGACATGCTACTCATTAGTTCCTAATTGCCTGGACCGTTTTTCTTTGTTAAGGGCCAATTCCAGAACGCGGTTTTAAGTAGCTCAGATGGTATGAAAATATTGTATGTAATTGTGTTCAGCATTAACATGACATTAATTTCCACTGGGACTATTAAAGTTTTTTTTTATGTGCCACTATTTAGAGTTGGGAAATGCATTTACTAGCTGATTCATTACATAACAAAAGCTCATTAAAAAGCCGTTACTGATTGTTGACTTCAGTGATTTTGTGTTGGGATGAATTGTGGCAGATATCACTGTCACTTGTCACCCTGCAAGTGATGAGGACATCTGAGCCCTGAGTCTCTCTCTCCTCTCTGTACCTCAGTTTTTTCATCTGTAAAAATGGGGCTGTGGAGTAAAACATTTTCAAAGATTCTTTTCTGTTTTTTTTAAACTGTGGGTTTACTAACATGTCATTTATTAATCTAGTCCTACAAAAATTCTAAACATTACAGGTAACCACTCCACCTCTGCCATGCCTCCACCCTGACCCCTGCCCAATCCCAGGCACCCTTCCAACAGAAATAGGGTCATACTTATAGGTGAATGTTTTCCAAGCATTTTTCTATGCATTAACATCATATTAACTTGTAGAACTTTTAAGGTATTGTTTCATGGGTTTGTTTTATAATGATTTTGAGTTAATGGAAATCTTATTTAAGTCGTATACAAATTCAATCAATGTGATTTTTTACAAAGTTAGAACAATCTAGATAAAATATTAACATAATTTTAAAGCTAAAATATGTTGATTTCCATATCAGTTTCATTTATTATATGTGTCTGTCTAAATTAACACTATAATTTTGCTCAGCAAAGCTTACTATAAAAATGCACTTGAATCCACTGTGTATTGCCATTAATTACATTCATCTTTTACAATTTTCAACTTTTTAATTATAAAAGTAATTCCATAGACACATATTGTGTCGGTCTATAAGAAGAAAGGGGTCTCTTCTCAGCCCTCACCACAGCTGTTCTATCCCAGAAGAAACTGTTGTGTTCATTTTCTGCAAAAGCTCCAGAAATCATATTCACATATAATGTCTTACTTAATTCTCACGGTGTCTTCCTTTAACATGTGAGGCACATACACACGCAGACACACATGCATGCACATCTCTTCATTCACTCCTGGCTGGGGTTGAGACAGCTCCTGTATGCTCAGCACTGGAATACACATTTTGGGAGTTCCACTCTGTAGATCAGGGACCTAGTTTCAGAAATGTGGAATGACTTCCTCCGGGTCTTACAGGTAGTAAGTGGCATAGCCACTCCAGGTGCAGGCTAGCTTTTTAGACAGGCTAGTTGTCTCATTACTGGAAGTCTCTCCTTATTAGAAAATTCAAGGAAACTCTCAAAATTTATGTTAAGCCTCAAGGAAAATAAAGGAGGACTGGAGAGGTGAGGGTGAGACCCAGGACTATCTCTAAAATGACATGCTCAGGAATAAAACACTGCTTCCCTTTGGGGGCCACAGTTGGCAGATGCAGGAGGCTGACCAGGTGTCAGGGCTCACCCAGTGCTGGGGCCACTCAGTGGAACATTGGGAGCCTCGAGCTCCCAAAGCCATAGGATCTGGTCTGGTCTGGAGCTGTCTCGTGGCCTCCACCCAGCAGCCAGTGCTTGCCCATTTCATGCTATTTACCTGGACAGAGGTCCTAAGAGAAGCTCCATGTAGGTGTGCCCTTGGCTGACTCCTGATTTGAACTAAAACTTGCAGTATTTAGTGCTTGTGTGCTGAAAATTTTCCTGGAAAGCTAGGAGGCACTGGGACCCACGGTCTACGTGCTCTGTCCTTTTTTAACAGAAAAGGTGTGTTCCATAAGTAACCTCCAGTAAAAAGAGAAAGAATAGCTGCTATGTATTGGGTTCCTCTGATGGGCCAGATACTGTCCGGAGCACTTGGTGTTGACCCTCTGTTTTTGGAACAACTCTGTGATAGAAAGTTCAGGCCCATTTTATAGATGAGAAAGCTGGGCATCAGGACACAGGTAACCTGCAAGAGGACCGAGGACTACGGTGCTGGACGGGGCTTTCAACCCCTCACCTGCTGCCTCCAAAGCACAAAGTGTTGTCAGTGCTAAGCACTGGGTGTAGAAACAAAACACTCAGCCTCACAGTGATGGAAACAATTAGGTTGATTAGCCACTCTCTTTGGTGAACACGTCTGTTCTTAAAGCTAATTATCTCTTTGTTTAATTAGTGTCTTCTAAGTTACTCAGTGAAACATTTGATAAGCCCAACTTCTTAGGGTAAAATTTAAAAACAATTGTGAAATCTGAACTTATGTTGGAATGTAAACAACCAGTCATTTACCTGGTGGTAGAGGCTTATGAGAATCAAGGTTTTACAAACTGCGAGTCATGGTTCATTAGCAAATCATGAAATCACTTTATTGGGTCATGATTGGCATTTTAAAGAATGGAGGGGGGATTAGGCTAGGGTAGAGTAGCATAGGAAAATACTAGTGCATTGAGCATAGCAAAGTATGTTTTGTGTAATTTTTATTGTGGCATGTGTATGTGGATGAATATGAAATATATTTCTCACTGTAAGTCATAGTTTTTATAAAGTTAGCTTTGGAAAGAAATGTGAATAGATGAATATGAAATTGCTCACTGTTCTCTTCTGTAGCATGGCTTACCCTTCAGCTCCTAATGCAGCCACACTTAGCCCATCTCCATTGAGGAATTTTCAAGTAGAGTTTTCTGAACAGATCTCGGTGGTAATCTTTCTGCAGATCCTCGATTAGATGGATATGCTTGTGAGACTCAAAACATGTTTTAGACACTGAGCGAGAACAAAGTGACATTTCCAAAAGCTAGGGTGAGTTAATAGCAGAGGTGGAACCAGAATTAGATTATTTATGGATTCTTTTCAGACTGGAAAAAAGAGGGGTGAGCAGTGGCTCGCATGCGGAGGTCAGTGAGCAGCTGTTCCTGCAGAGATGGAGCTAGAGAACAAGAGAAATAGACTTTCATTGCAGCAGTAGGGATTGGGCTGAACCTGGGGAAGGATTTCCCTATGGTAAGGAGTGAGTGAGTGTGTGTGTGTGGTGTGTGTAGCACCCTCTTCTGGGGGTCTCTAGAAGAGTGAGATAAATTGCCTTCTGCTGTGGCCTCCTGTCTGGGGGCAACAGGAGGTAGGTGAGTCTGAGGTTTTTCCCACCCCAAGATGTCCTTATTCATTTAGCCATGCTCTCCCTCTCTCCCTTCAGCAAGGATAATATGGAACTGGCCGTGTTTCTGTCCTCAGCTGAGGATGGTTATAATGAATCCCGTGGTGCTCCACTGGGCTGCAGTTAGCTTTGCTTTTCATCCGGATGTCAAACCAAGCTTGCGGCAGCTGTGATCAGCTGTTGGGACAGGGGGAGTCGGGCAGGGAGGGGGTAGCTCCTGGCCTCCTGCCAAACCCTAGCTGAGTGCTCAGTGGCCGCCTCTCAGCTGCGTCTTTCTCCTGCTATCACTGTGCCCTTCTTTATCTTCCTGTGTCCATCTCTTTTCCTCCTTCTCTTTTTCTCCTCTCTTCTTCTCTCATCTCTCTTTGGGCAATGGGAAACAAGCAGACTTTTAGATGGGCCTTTTAGAGCAGCTAATTCATTTATGGCAGGGGAGAGGACCAAAGAGCATCCACGTCTGAATGCCTCCCCCGCTTGGTAAGGTACTCTGTGGTAATGGGAAGAAACCCCAGATTCAGTCAGACTCGTGTTCCTATCCTGACTCCACCTTTACTGATCATGAGACCCTGGCCACACACCTCGGCATCTCCAAACCTCAGGTTCCTCCTGTGTTATGCTGGGGTAACAGTGCCTGCCTGAGAATGTCGTAGTGAAGGTGAAACGTGAAACATTCCAGAAAAGCCCTTTGCTCAGGGACTGACCTGGGCACAGTCCCTACCTGCCTTCCTTGGCAGTGACTGTCACTGCTTGGTGGCCTCACACCGCCCACGTCTTCCTCCAGCCCAGGACTTGCTTTTATTGAGCAGTAAAGATTTGTTGAAATTCCATGGAGAAAATGGTTCCAGGAAGGGTCATAGATCTAGTACCAGCCCCTTGTCATTTTTCCAGTCTTAGAAAAATGAGTCTGAGAAAATGAGCTACTTTTCACATGAATCATTCTGGAATGGGGGTGAAAAGGGTGAGGGAAAACCCAAGGCTTCTCTATGGGTCTGAGAAAGAGGCATGAGCTTAGGTCAGGCATTAACATTTTGTTTCAACCGTGCAGACAGATCAGGAAGATGATTAGCAAAACAGAATACTGAGGGACTGTGATATTTAATGAGGCTCCCATCCCAAATTCACTCAGCCTCCAGTTTGGTCTGGATAAACCTTATTTTTGGTTCGCCAATGCATCCAAGAAGCAAGGCCGGCTCCTCTGGTGGCCGTAGTCCTGAAGCAGCTTCAAAGGGAAGAAGCCCAAGGCTGCCTGCTGGTGCCTGCATCTGCCCCAAATCCTGGGCTGCAGAGCATCATGCAGGGTGTCTGCTTCTCCCCTACCCTCGCAGAGGCCACAGGCTGGTGGGAGGCCCAGGTCGACCCACTGGCCTTGTCTACCCTCAGATGCCCTGGGCTCCTCGGGGAGTTGAAGCTTGACACCAAAGTAAGCTTTGGGAGCTATTGGAGAGAGTAGAAACATCTTTTTGGGACATTTCTAGGCCAACCGTGGCTTTTTTGGTTAGGCCATAGATTCCCCCCACTTCCCTTTAGCTCCCAAGTCAGCACCAAGGGGTGCCTGATGCTCCAGCCTGCCCTTGAGGCTTCATGCAGAGAATTACCATCCTGTTCTCTGTCTCCTCCCCATCTTAACACCGCATTTCTCTTCGGGCAGGTTTAAGGATTACCGAGAGCCGCCATGGGCCCCGAACCCTTATGAGTTTTCCAAACAGTACTGGTTTGTTCTATCCGCCCGTCTGGCTTTTGTCATAATCTTCCAGGTGAGTTGCTGGCATAGAGACCAGCCCATTCAAACCCAGGCTGCAGGGGTAAGGACACTGCACTCATTGCTTGCACCTCCCTCCAGGTTCCCATGGTACCCTGGGGCATAAGAAAGCTTCACGTGTGGCAGGCGGAAGTCAGGGCTCCTTTCCTGGGTGAAGCAGGAGGACTCTCGAGAGGGCTTTCTTTAATGGGTGGACTTTGTAGACAGAAAATAAAACACAGAGTAAGGTTACAAGACAGAAGTGGAGTAAGGTTACAAGACAGAAGTGGAGTAAGTTGCAGTGTGGAGATGGATTCCTGTTTAAACCTGAGGCAAAAGATGGAAAGGGGGAAGAGCCACTGAAACCGGAGTCCCAGCCTGGGGCAGACAAACAGCCCCATCTCATCTCTGCAGCCACAAAAGAGCTCAGGCTTGGAACCTTTCTCCTTGCACTCTGGGCTCCCTCCTTTGTTAGCATTGTTTTAGCCACTGAGACATCTGGTGGGAAGGGCCCCCAGAGCCATCGAGCCATCCCTGAATGAATAGCAAACTCGAGCCCAGTGATTCCTATCTGAGACAATAGCCACAGCTCCAATTGCATCACTGAGATTCTCCAAGCTCGAGGGCCTCCAATTCCCACTCTGGGTGCCCCCAGTCTTCAAGCAGGGCTAGAGAACAAGCGCAGATCTTTTTCTCTTCAGCTCCCTCAGGCTTTTGTATTCCCTGAAGGCTGATCTCTGGGGGGCTCTAAAGTATCCTGCCGCCAGACCCCAGCCCAGAAAGTGGAGAAGCCCATCGGCTAGTCTTTCACCTAAAGAAGACAACCATTCTTCCTCTGGAGAGATGGGGCTGATACGTTTGAATGATCGCTCAGACATCCCCTGCTGCCCCACCCCTAGGTGCCTCCTCACTTTCACATGTGTCACATGTCACATTTCACTCCCACCGGAAGGAGTGGATTCAGAGGAAGAGTGTGTGACTTGGTGAAGCAGCTTGCAAGTACCCAAGATACCCAGGAGCCTCTGGCAGCAGAAGCTGGTGCCCAGCATCTTCCCCTGAGACCCTAGGAACAAATAGGGTTCAAGGGCTCAGTCCCAGTCCCAGAGGGGAAAGCACGTGAGCATGTAACTGGCAGCCAGAGAACAGTATCACAATGGGAGGCGGTGTATTGGGTAAAGCTGGGTGAAGTGTGGCCTGGGGAAATGGATGGGAATCAGATGCATTCATTGAGCCATGCCAGGCACTGTTGTCATGTATTCATTCACTGAGACAGTAAGTGCTCCGGGGAAATGTAGTCCTAGCCTACTGTGTGTACCAGCAAAGGGATGTGGCTTAGCAGCCAGAAGGAGCACCACTGCAAGTGTGCACCAAAGCCGAGACTTGCTCGAGGCAAGCTGGATGCAGGGATTCCCAGACAGGCAGGGTTAGCTGGGGCGGCTGCAGTACATGAGAGTGGTCTACGGTCAATGTCAGCAGTGTGCGGGGTCAGCAAAGGCCCAGAGTTAATGCAAAAACGTCCGTCTCTAGTGTAGAGGATAGAGAGAGCCAGATGCAGGGAGAGGAGGAGCAAGTGGCACAGTGACAGCCCAGGAGAAGCCACTGGGCTTTGTGGCCACTCTCTAGAAAGCCACTTTCCGTTTTCTAAAGCAGGGAGGGCCTGGAGGCTTAGAGGCCAAGAAGCAAGAACTGGACAAGCAAGGACAGCATAGGGGCACAAGTCCTGGTGAAGGGAGGAAGCAGCAGCTACTCATGACGGTGCCCTGCTCTGCGCCAGGCGCTGCTGCAGATGCTCCACATGTATTAACCCATTTCATCCTGACAACCACTCCAGGGCAGGCACTGCTGCCGTCCCATCTTATTATGGGTGGGGACACCGAGGTAGAGTTATGCTCATTGGCTGTGATCACTGGGCTGGTAAGTTGCAGAGCCAAGATTGACACGGAGGCATTCTGCTCCAGGGTTGCCACCCCACCAGCCCAGGCCTCTCCACTCTGCACCTCTCTCCTTGGCTTTTCACAGAACCTCGTGATGTTCCTGAGCGTCCTCGTGGACTGGATGATTCCAGATATCCCCACAGACATCAGCGACCAGATCAAGAAAGAGAAGAGCTTATTAGTAGACTTCTTCCTGAAAGAGGAGCACGAGAAGCTCAAGCTGATGGATGAGCCGGTGCTGAGGAGCCCAGCAGGTGGGGATCGAAGCAGGAGCCGGGCAGCCAGCTCAGCACCCTCAGGCCAAAGCCAGCCGGGCAGCGTGATGTCATCAGGCTCTCAGCACACCAACGTGTGAGCAGCCTGGCCTCCTGCAGAGGAGGGCATGGCAGCAGAGACATGCACGTGCATACAAGCATGTTCCTACACCCACACGGCGTGCTGTCTGTCTGCAGGGAGCTGGCTCGATGGGGTCTTGAAGAGGGAGTGTGTGTAAAAAGACAGAGCCTGAGAGAAAGAGTGTAGGAAGGAAGAGAAACGATGCCACATCTCAGAAACTTCACGCTTAGGTTTCTTTTAGGTCCTCTTTTAAGCTGTATCCTTTTGAGGGATTGGAACCCCTTTGGGATTTCTTCACCCCAGAGTTCTCAGGCATCGTGAGCATTCCCATGTGCCCTGGGGTGCCCTCTTGTACTTCACCATCATTGGTGATTTCAGCCAGCTGCAGGAGAAATGCATTCAGGAGCGCTACATCCCCGCCTGCTACCACTACAAAAAAGCGGAGGCACTTGCCATGGGGCTGCCACAGTCCCAGCAGATGCAAATTAAGCTGCAGGGCTGAATGGTGCAGCCACTGGACCTGAGAGTGAGGCAGAAAGGTCCAAACCTGGGCTTGTCTCCAGTGCATGTTACAAGGATGCTTGGAGCTGAATGCAAGTAAACTTCATTTTACGAAAGTTCAGATTTAAAATAAAATAAATGGACGCATTCTTTATAAAGATGCATCTGTTGTCTTTGGTGCCCTGTCTCTCTCTCTCTCTCTCCCTTTCCTTTCTTTCCTTTCCTTTTCTTTCTTTTCGATATTTATTGAGCTTCTACTATGTGCCAGACACTGTTATCAGACTGGAGATACAGCAGCAGATGAAGGAGACAAAACCCCTGCCACATGAAGCTTACAATCTGGGGAAAGACAGGTGATAGGCTAATAAACGTCCAGTGTTTTGGATAGTAATAAATGCTGTGGAGAAATATTAGGTAAGACAAACAGGAACTGTGAAAGCCCAGGAGGTAAGGAGCTTACCATTCTAAATACAATTTAATGAAAAACCCTGGATGGTGAAGAGGTTATATCTGGCAATACTAACATAATCAATCGGTAGCAGCTTCCCAGAGCTCTATGCTGAGATCATCATGTAAAGCTGACCAAACATCACTCATCATTGCCATTCATACCCCTCAGGCCCACCTGCTGCCCAGAAATCTGCTGTACGATCACTTCATCCTAGTTCCTTGCAGGTCAGCCTGACTAGAGCCCACCGGAATGCCTGAGTGGAAGCTGCAGGGGGAATGGTACTCCAGAGGAAAAACAAGAGCTATGGTTCTGCTCTTTCAGCACACCTGGCAATGTGCGGGCCTGTAGGTGCTGGCTGGTCACCAGAGCTGCCCACCACATTTTTGGTTTCCTCATAGGAAACCAAACATGCAGAATCGCACTGACTGCCAACACTTGCTCAGGAAAAAGGCTTCTTCTTTTGTGGGGATAACAGGACACAGATACAGCTCTTAGTGAGAGCAGTAGGCTAACATACTCCAGGCCACTCCTGTACAGGAAATCTTACAACCAGTTTTAATTTCCTCTCATCTTAATGTGCAAACTTAACCACTTGAGCTGAGGTGCAAACTGCAGCAGTATAGAACATTGCATCATCGGACAACACGCTTCACCTGATTTGGGGAGAGTGCGGTGATCAGTGGGAGGAAGATGTTATTTCAAGGAGCATTGATGACATGGAGATTCCAGGCCTATCAAAGGAAGCAGTCCCCAGGGATGACTGCCAGTGTGGGTGGTGTTGACATTTGCAGGAAGCAGTGACAGTCTGTGGTCAAGGTCGAGGGCTGCCTCCACCATCAAGACACCCACTTGGCTCCAACGTGCCATCTCCAGGCCCATTGGCTGCTCATGGCTGGTTCAGGACACATCCGTTTTTCTTCCTTTTCTTTAAATTAAAATAATTTTTGTATCATCATAAAGGTTAAGCTTGCATACCTTGCAAGAAATACTCAGATAGTCCAACAAACTATGAAGCAAGTAAAATCACCCACGATCCCCAAACTATAATCAACATTGGCACTTGCTGTGTCTTTGAGACTCTCATTCCCCCTCACACACATCTAATTTATTTTAATCACAGTTATGCTATTTTAAAGCAGAAAAGTATCTGAGACAAGTCTGAACCAACTTGGAAAATTATTTTGCCAAGCTGAAGGACATTCCCAGAAGGAAAGAACATGGGATCACAGAACGTCTGTGGTCTCTGCCTTTTTCTGAAGATGACGTTGAGGGCTTTGGTATTTAAAGAAGAGGAGTAGGCTGGAGGGGTAAGAGGGGGTGTGTGAGCTCATTACTGAATCCACATTACAAGGGAAAAGGAGCAGGTAGGAGAGCGGTCGATCATGTGTGTTTTTGGTACTCAGTAAATCACCATTTTCCATAAGATAAGGTGAACATCGAGTCCCTGTGGAGATATATAGCCTTTTCTCTGGAACTCTCTTCTTAGGAGCAAAAGGAAAGGCAGCTTCTTGCATGACTCAGCTTTGAGCTTAACTTTTTCGTTTTGGCAGAGTGCACTGGGGTTCTGAGTTTTTATTTTCCCTTCACGCTATATATGCTGTCTTGTTATCTTTTTTTCACTTCATGTATCTCATCAGTCCTTTTATTTCAGTAAACATAGATTCATTCAAAAGTATGACTGAGCCCCTACTATGTGTCAGCCTCTGTAAGGTGCTTTGGATACATCACCCAACAACACACAGATTCCTGCCCTCAGGAGCTTATGCTCTGGGTGTGGGTCAGAGAGACAGAGCAAACTATTAAGGCACAGTGTGTCAGAAGGTGATCACTTCTGTGCAGAAAGAAAAAGACGAGCAAGGCAGGGGTACTGGTAGTGAGGGTGCGGGCTCTCTCGGTGCCTCCTTCAGGAACTCCAAGTGTTCAGCTCTCTGGCAGCCCTGGAACCCAGTCGTTTTTGGTTTTTATGGAAGCTTCATTAGTAGGCAGGATTCATTAAATCACGGCCCACGGACGAGCAGCAGCCCCTCTCCCCTCTCCAGATGTGGAGGGTGGGGCTGAAAGTCTCAACCCTCTAACGCTGCCTCAGCCTTCCTGGTGACCAGCCCGATTCTGAAGCTACCCAGGGTCTGCCAGCCATCAGTCGACTCATTGGCATACAAAATGACACTTTCCGTTGGGGTTCCACTGATTTTAGGAGTTGTATGTCAAGAAACAAGGATGAAGATGAAATATGTACTCCACCATATTTACAGACCATAGATTTACACTCCAGAGGGATTCAACTTTCTTCCCCTCTTCCACTAGAAGTAATACAGGAATTTTGTAATTTGCCCCCATCCCAGGCCTGAAGTCTCAGTAGCACTCATGCTACTAGCCAGACAACCAGATGTGACTGCATTGCCCCAGCAGTGTCAGGGGTTTGGGCCAAGTAAGGAGAACCTTCCGAAGGACTTGCTAACCTGGCACTTTTAATTTAAAAATAAAGCTAAGAATAAAGGAAATAATGAAATTTTTTTATTCCATTGTGACTTGCTAACCTGGGTGCACTTTTAATTTAAAAATAAAGCTAAGAATAAAGGAAATAATGAAAATTTTTTATTCCATTATGACATGCAAAAAAAAAAAAATTGTGAGCAAAAATCTGAAACACTGAAGAAAGAAAAAGAAATTGCTCATTATCCAATTCCTCCTTTCTAGAAATAATAGTAGCTAATATTTAGGGTTAAGGTTAATTGTGTCCCTGTGGTGTATGTACGATAGCATACATTGATTTGGAACAGCATTTATTTTGTTTAATTAAAGTGATTCATGCTCATTGAAGAACACTGAGAAAACGCAAGAAGTAAAGTATCAATTAAAAAGTTTAAATTACCTGAAGTTTTACCTCCAAGAACTAATTTGCAATCAGTCTTTTTGTGTTGTTGTTCACATATTTTCATGTACAATTGCAGTCACTCCACACACACCAACTTTTAGACTTAGTTAACGAGAAGCATCGACCAGCCCCATGTAAAGGCTATTATGAAGGGCTGATTGACAAACAGTGTCTGTCACTGAGTGGTTTCACCAATCTTTTCTTATGAAAAGCAAAAATAAATGGAATCAACTTGATGGTTGATTCAAATAAATAATCTTGGGGGTATTTTTCTGTATGTGCTCTTTGTGAAAAAGAATAGCATAAAAAAGGATGAGGCTTTCCTTCACGTGTTCTCCTTCACAGCCCTTCCAGATTTTCCTGGCCTACTATATCCCGCTTGTGATGATGGAATTATTCTATCCTCAAGAAAGCTTTTAAAAATGAAGAAAATTATCATTAAATCTCCTCTCAATAAAATAGCCTGATTTTGCTTTTCTGTGAGAGAAATGGAAATCTTCTATTTTGCTAATCCTCCCAGCCCAACGTTCTAACTCTGTAAAAAGGCTTTGTTAAGAAAAATAGAAAGGGAATGTGTCAGTCACCCTTCTGAGTGGCCATAAATTGTAGTAGGACATTCTGTTAGACGCAGGAGGAAGATAAGGGGAAACGACCCTGGAGAATCTTCCACCGTCCCGTGCACTGGGAGGAGGGGGTAGGGGCCTGGGAATTCACGCAGTTTTCAGAGGGAAGGAGCCTGGCCTCTCCAGTTCCTGGGTGGCGACCTGGGATCCACTCTGTGAGATGGGGATCTGTTAACAGGAACCCCTCTCGCTTTGCTGAGAGATTCTTTCCTTTTCACCCAATCAACCCTGCCCTACTCACCCTACAATGTGTCCACATGCCTAAATTATCCCGATCATGTGATGAGAACCGGTTTTTTCTTTTTTTCTCCTACAATTCCAGCAGTTTTGTGGAAGGTATTTCTAGGAGCAAGGAAAAGAAAGAGATGGGAAACCAAGGAGCCAATCTTTGCTCCATGGCTTCTTTGAAATATATAGCCATGCAGGGTTTGTGGTTAAAACTGAATTAGGAAAACTCTTTGGTCTTTTTATATTGTCATATCTATGCCTTAGTTCACCTGAGCATGCTTTCAGGATGAAAAACCTTAATAAGGTGGTGTTAAGGATACCACCAAAGTCTCTCAGGACTTAGGTGCTCCTTCCCCAGCTGGTGATGGCCACAGGTGAGTGTCGCTCTGGAATTGCCTCAAGTGTAAGGGAATGTCACTGTCCCCCTCTGGGGCAGCCCACATCCAGTGACTCAGCACTGCACGGGGATCAGGCCCACTTTGCCTTGGTTCTAACTCTAAAGGCTGCTCCCGCTGCAGAGCTTTCTGCGGGATTGGCTGAGGACTTTGTCACAACTTACTGCAGTTCAACTTCTCCCTCTGCTTAATTCTGCTTCCCTCACTAAGCACATGCCCCAGTCATCTCTCGCATGCAGGATCTGTGGGTCTTAGACTCTGCTTTCCAGAGAAACTGACCTAAGACACAGGGTATTTGGGTGGTATATTCTCTGAGCATATACATCTCTGAAATTGCTTTTATGTTGGAACAATGACTTGACTGATTTACCGTTCTCAGGTCACCATCCTTCCTTCAAAACATTGTGGCTATGGTGATTAATCCATGCTCTTCTAGGATTTCAGAGGAAGAGCCTCTGGAAGAAGCCTGATTGATAAGCCTTTGTAAGCCTTTTCTCCCTACTGCTTTGGTGCTAGCAGGGTTTTGAAATTTATTCTTGTAACTCAGAAATTTCACTGGGATGTGTCTCCATGTGAGTTTCTTTTATTTAATGTGCTTAAAATGTAACGATCATATTTGTCTGCAGTCACTTATTTTTCATCTCTGAAAAGTATTCTTCCGGTACAGGAATGGATTTCAGCATATCTATTCTGACTGTTTCGGATACTTTGGGAAAACACTGCAGCTTTAGCCTGGCTCTCCAGTTTTTAATCTTCAGCCCACCATCTTCTTTCTCAACATGTGATATCCTTGTCATATTCCCTTAAACTTCAGGATCACACTCCTGCCAATGTTACCCTTTTCTCTGTCCCCTTCCCTTGAATCAATCCATCTATCCTCTCGACTATGTTTTCCAAGCAGTTCCTCTGGAAGAGAGTAGGGCTAACCACCCGCAGCCCCGCTCACCTGCACCTGCTTTGTTGATGATGCCCTTACATTTACCTGCAGTGTGTATTTTCCAAGACGCATTCCTTGCTTAGTGAATCAGTTGGTTGGGCTGGGTAAGCTCTAACATTCATTCCTGTTCTGTCAGGCACAAGCCTACAGGTTCTCTACAGTATGGCCAAAGTGAAGAGTGTGGGTGTGGATCACTGTCCATGACTCAGTGTTACCTTCTACACTCCCATCGTCTTCTGCAGCTCAGGTCCTGGGCATTTGTGTCTGAGCTACCCCTACCCAAATAAGCGGAGGTAATAATTGACCATGATTTTCCGCCTTACCCTGCCTATCGCAGTATCTGATCCGCTCTGCAGAGGGCGCCAGACAACAAAACCCGCCCCTTCAGGCTCAGCCCGGAGGTCTGGAAAGCACAGCAGACGTTTCTTCAGAGGGCAGCCATAATTAAAAAATTAAAAAATAATAGATGTTGCTGTGGATGTGGTGAAAAGGGAACACTTTTACACTGGTGGTGGAAATGTAAACTTGTACAACCACTATGGAAAACAGTTACAGAGATTCCTTAAGGAACTAAAAGTAGATCTACCATTCGATCTGGCAATTCCTCTGCTGGATATTGACCCAGAGAAAAGAAGTCATTGTATTAAAAAGACACTTGCACACACATGTTTCTAGCAGCACAATTAGCAATTGCAAAAATCTGGAACCCAAATGCCCATCAACCAACAAGTGGATAAAGAAAATGTGGTACATATATGCCATGGAATACTACTCAGCCATAAAAAGGAGTGAAATAATGGCATTCACAGCAACCTGGGTGGAGTTGGAGATTATGATTCTAAGTGAAGTAACTCAGGAATGGAAAACCAAACTTCACATGTTTTCGTTTACAAGTGGGAGCTAAGCTATGAGGAAACAAAGGCATGAGAATGAAATAATGGACTCTAGGGACTTGGGGGGACGGGTGAGGGAGGGTTAAAAGACTACTCATTGGGTGCAGCGTATACTGCACAGGTGCTGGATGCACCAAAATCTCAGAAATCACACCTAAAAACGCATCCATGAAACCAAACAGCACCTGTTCCCCAGAAACTATCATCATCATCATCAAAAGAAGGCAGCCCTGTTTGCACATCTGGTGAGCCTCCTGCTCCCATCCTCTTCTTTCCTGTTCTCCTCCACAGCAGCAAATGGTAGTGTCCCCGGGGACAGATCCCTTCTGAACCAGGCTGGAAGTCATTCTCGGGAATCTGCATCCTGACCCAGTGGAACCCACTTAACTCTGACATTTCCAAGGCCTGTGCAGTTTTATCTCCAGAAAGGAAGTACAAGGCAAAAGCCAGAGGAGAATTCAAAAAGACAGCTCTGCACATGAGTTCAGGAACCTTCGTGTTTTATTGCCCCTCCTTTCCCTCACTTCCTGTCGGCCCAGCAGAGAGACAAGGAGAGGACGGAGGCTTCCGAGCCAAGATGTTTTCTCTAATTGGGGGAATGAAGCCACAGGCCCTAAACGAAAGAGGTATTTCTTTGACATGGATCCTGCATCATAACCTGCTCCTAGTTTTCTCCCAGCATGATGGGCTCTGGTTGGCCTGCATTGAATTCTTCAGAGATTATGTGTCAACTTCTATCAAGAACCACATCTGCTTGGTCTGGGTGAGGCTGCTAGTTGAGAGACAGATGAGGCACTAGCATAGGCCTTCCTGTCCTTTTCCGACGAGCCTCATTCCTGCGACTCTGGGAAACTCTTCTCATTCCCTGCCCTGTCAACTTCAGACTTGACTTTCTCATCTGCCAACACCAGGCTTCTCTAGATCTGCTTGTCTCTTTTGATTCTTTTTTCCTTCCTTGATTTCATCTGTCTTCTCAGTGTCCCCAGTCTCCTTCTAGATACCCCTATAAAGTTCTTTACAGCACGTATGTGGACGGCAGAGGTATAGCACTTTTCCATGTACATTATGTCAAAAGCAGGTGGTATCGTTAACGTGGGCAGGTCCTGATTTTGTGGGGATGGAAGTTCCCACAATCTTAGAGACTTTAAAAAAAAAACTACCTATAATTATAAAATAGGAATAGGTACAATTGTGAATATTTATTTAGCATGAAAATAGAAATCACAACAAAATATAAATTTTAGGTTAATATCACATATGTCATCAGAAAACAAATAACTTCACATTTTATTAACTGACACATATGTTTATAATATTTCAGTGCTTTCCCCTCCATGTCTTTGGCAGCTTGCTTTTTTATAACAATATTTTCAATAAGGAGAAGAAAAGATAATTCAGTCTTCTAGCAAGTTTGATCAATGTTTGCTTTGTATTTCTGAGAGAAAATATCAACTTAGAAAATTTTCTTTCAGCTCCACAACTCATTATTGGTAATTTCATGTGAATCTTATTGTCAAATTTGGGAAAATGTCTATCAGGTATTTTTTTTCCTATGTAAGCTCTAAGAAAGTTGTTTCTCCTTCACTATCCACATGTCCTCAGAGTGCTGGGCACCCTTGAAAGGCACCTTGAAGCCAAAACTATACTAGGTTCACTGTAAACTTACCTGTCATCATTAACTCTCATAGTCACTGAATTGAAGCCTGGAGAGGGTAAGCAACTTACCCAGGTCACACAGCTATAGGGACTTCCATGCTATGGTTTATACCCTGGCTTGGGGTTATGAGTATGATGTTGGACTGAACATGCCCACCCTTGGGTCCTCTGCTGTAGGCCCGTGGAGAAACGCCAATGGACAGGGTATAGTAACACTAGTGCCACCTCCATGCCATCTACAAGGAGCCATTTTCTGTGCTAAGAACGCCCCACTCATTTCCTTGTTCAGCCTTCACAAGCTCCTGTGAACAGTTTTTATTGCTCGTTTTGTACTTACCTAGTATGATCCATACCACCAACTTGGATTACAAGTCCCTTTTTTCCCTATTCATCACATGCCTACCCACATGGTTTTCAATAAAGCTAGATCAAGATGTCATGCACATTTCCCTCTTGAGGTCTCATGTCCTGGATTCATCCAAATTCCCCAGGGCATACTTCATACAGAGGAGGTTTTCAGAGACTCCCCTAAAGAAATATCAGAAGAGTCTTCAGTCCTCTTTGGCAACTTCTCCATGTGTCACTATTGGAGACATTTGCCCTCTCCATATGGATGCTCTTCATGAACAGATTTTTTTTCTTTTTCTTCTTCTTCTTTTTTTTTTTTTTTTTTTTTTTTTTTTTTTTTTTTTTTTTTTTTTTTTTTTTTTTTTTTTTTTTTTGGTTACATGGATAAATTCTTCAGTGGTGATTTCTGAAGTTTTGATGCACCTGTCACCCAAGCAGTGTACACTGCACCCAATGTATAGTCTTTTATCCCTAACCCCAGCACCCTTTCCCCAAGTCCCCAAGTCCACTGTGTCATTCTTACGCCTTTGCGTGCTCATAGCTTAGCTCTTACTTATGAGTGAGAACACAACATGTTTGTTTTTCCATTCCTGAGTTACTTCACTTGGAATAATGATCTCCAATTGCATCCAAGTTGCTGTGAATGCCACTTATTTTCATTCCTTTTTATGGCTGAGTAGTATTACATGGTGTATATATGCCACATTTTCTTTATCCACTTGTTGTTTGATGGGCATTCGGGCTGGTTCTGAATTTTTGCAATTGTGAATTGTGCTGCTGTAAACATGCGTGTGCAAGTATCTTTTTTGTATAACGACTTCTTTTCCCCTGGGTGGATACCCAGGAGTGGGATTGCTGGATCAAATGGTAGATCTACTTTTAGTTCTTTAAGGAATCTTCACACTGTTTTTCCATAGTGGTTGTACTAGTTTACATTCCCACCAGCAGTGTAAAAGCGTTCCCTTTTCACTGCATCCATGCCAACATCTATTATTTTTCCATTTTTCAATTATGGCCATTCTTGCAGGAATAAGGTGGTATCTCACTGTGGTTTTAATTTGTATTTTCCTTATCATTAGTGATGTTGAGCATTTTTTCATATGCCTATTGGCCATTTGTATATCTTTGTTTGAGAATTGTCTATTCATGTACTTTGCCCACTTTTTGATGGGATTATTATTATTTTTTGTTTTCTTGCTGCTTTGTTTGAGTTCCTTGTAAATTCTGAATATTCGTCTTTTGTCAGATGCGTAGATTGTGAATATTTTCTCCCACTTTGTGGGTTGTCTGTTTACTCTGCCGATTATTTATTTTGCTGTACAGAAGTTTTTTAGTTTAATTAGGCCTCATCTTGAGGAATAGATTTCTAATCACAAGGAGTCATGAGCCACACTTGGGCTCCAAGGTTGTACCACAAGGACCAGATCCTGGGGGGTCTTGGCCTCACCACATACCATCCCAAATTCAGCTCTTCCCCAGGAACTCCCAGATCTTTGTATTAAGCCAAGTTCACTAGCCTAAACTCCTCTTTATGCAGAGGCATCCCTACTGAGGTGGATTCACTCTGATAAAGACTGCTTTTGGATTAGGAGTTGGGGATCTCACAGTGTCCAGGAGAATCAGTCTAGTTCCTTCCCAGCAAGCAGCTCTCCAAACCAAGATGAATCTAACAGATTGCCCATCTCAAGCTACAGAAGATCCCACTCTCTCTCCACTCTGGGTGGTGTATTATCCCACAGTTATGTAAATGGCAGCTCTCACTGAACCTAGAGTGTCTCATCTGACTGGGCAGGGATGGTGTATGGGGTGGGAGGAGAGAATTCTAACACTCTGTCACACACAGGCAGGTGAGGAAATAGAGGCTCAGAGAAACTCTGCCTCTTCTCAAGAACCCAAAGCCAGTGAACAGCAGAGCTAGAAGTCAGACTACACTATGCCATGCCCCGGAGTCTGCTCCTGATGCTCACTGGAGAAAAGAGAAAGGCATATTTCTAGAGCTGTCCCTGTTGTTTGGGTGAAGTATGGCAGCAGGTTTTCATATATGGCGATGAGGAAGCATACTCTAGTGGAAAATGCACTCCGTTTTGGAGCCAGACTTGGGTCCTAGTCCCTGCTCTCCATTGAGGTAAATGCCATAATTTCTCTGAGCTGCTTTCCCCATATGGAGCATGGAAATCCCTTCCCTGCCTCCTTCTCATGGTTGCCTTCGGTAAGCCACAGAGCACTAGATCAATATGAGGAAGGGGCACTGTGACGAACACGCGCAAATCAAAGAAGACAAACATTATCGTCAATGACCAAAATAAGTTCATGTCTAGTATAAGATCCATTGGTAGAGACTACTGTAGCCAATGATGAACTTCAAGTCCAGGTGACGCCAGTTCAAGCGGTGGGTGTAAGTGCCAGGAAATGGAACGTTTGTGTGCGGGAACCATCTCTGCAGAGGACATGACCCCGCCTGGTTAGTATTCTTGCCATCACTATGCTTGCTAAACTCTATTTCAGGATTGGGTTTCCAGATGAGTCAATATTGAGGAAGACCTCACATGCAATGCCACGGCCCAGGATTCACTAAATAATTATTGTCTTTTTCCCCCAACTTCTGTTAACATGCCTTGACTTTTAAAACAAATGCCTTGCTTTGACGTTGAATAAATACGTAGTGGTTTCTTAAAAACATTGCAGTGATTTCATTAAAAACATATCGAGTGGTGCTCAAGTATAAATTTCAGTCACTAGACCATGATTTTCAGAAAATACATTAATTTAAACTAATTTTTCACGGTTTTGTGGTTTCCTTGAGTGGTTCCTTATAAATATCGACCAGAGAAAAGAGAGCTTACTGTGGGAGAGGGTAACTTCTGTATTGAAATGCTTCATCAGGACTGAACTCCCTCAGAAGAAAATCAGCTTTTCTACTGATTTTGGGGTGATTTCTCTGTAGCTTCATGAGACATCTAAAAATCAAGAGGTGACTCTACATACACCACCACTTGTTAGAGATGCTGTGTTAGTGTGTTCGTATTGCTATAAAGAAATAGCCGAGACTGGGTAATTTATAAAGAAAAGAGGTGAATTTTGGCTCATGGTTCTGTAGGCTGTACAGAAAGTCCGGTACTGGCATGTGCTTCTGGTGAGGTCCTCAGGAAGCTTCCATTCATAGAGGAAGGTGAAGGGGGATCAGGTATCACATGGCAAGGGAGAGCGCAAGAGAGAGAGGGAGAACATGCCACACTCGTTTAAACAACCAGATCTTGTGTAAAGTCAGAGCGAGAACTCACTCATTATTGTGAGGATGGCACCAGCTATTTGTGAGGGATCTGCCTTCGTAATCCAAACACCTCCCACCCGGCCCCACCTCCAACACTGGAGGTCAGATTTCAACAGAAGATTTGGATGGAACACACATCCAACCCATATCAGATGCCACACAGGTGCAGTTACATTCCAGGATCACTTAGTCAGAAAATGCTCAAGCACCTTTAGAGAGCTGGTGACTGAGGAAGAGTGTCTTGACTTCCTGACAAAGTGTCTTCCATTGATCAGTGAGGGTCTGCGTGTCAAATCCATTCCTAGTAAAGGTGGAAATGAAGGATCAGACGCACAATAAAAAGCACCAACTCAGATAAGAATTTACATTTGGATAGATATTATGTAGGCATCTCTCTGCCCCTTTTTAGTGGGATATGAAGGGGCTGGGATGTGGTTCTGAAAGCAAAGGATCAAATAAAAGCACGTCTCATTGTTCAAGAGATTTTTAAGAACAGAAGATACTTTTTTAATAGATTATCCACTTTCAAAAGAGATTTGAAGTTGCTATTATAATAAATGTTGAAGTTGCTGTTAAAATAAGCAAAATCCAGCTGCATGGGAGGCTGAGGTGGAGGACCCCTTGAGCCCAGGAGTTCAAGGCCGTAGAGCACAATGATGGCACCTGTGAATTGCCATGTACTCCAGCCTGGGCAATGTAGCAAGATCCCATCTCTAAACTAAAAACAAACAAAAAGAAGATAGTTGAACTGGAGAGAGAGATCAGAGACTATATACCAAGTGTGTCAGGTAATTGACAACAAGGTTATCAATTCACTAAGTTCACTCAAACAATAGAGGTTACACTGCTTTGCTGAATATCTAGCTGGGCCCTTTGAGTACACCGTCCCTGTTGTTCCAGCAGGAGCAGGGCCACTCCAAAGGCTCGGCTGTGGGTCCTGCTGCTGAGCTTTCCCCAGTGCCCAGCTTTCATGTGCTCGCACCCCTGGCCTGGCCTCTCTCTGCATCTGTATCGTCTTCACTTGGCTAAGCTCTGTGCCTTCCCTCAGCTCCATGCCCAGGGCTCCTTCCACAATCTTATGCCAGCCTCATCCCCCGTCCCTGGGCATGCCCTTCCCGCGTGCTCCTTAGGACTAGAGGGAGACTTCAGATCTGCTGTGGTCATACCCATGTGGTACAGACTTGGGGCTCTACCAACTCCCTCAGTAAACTCCTTCTCCATCACCTCCTTCATTCTGTGAGGGAAACTCCACAGCGAGTGTGGGTCTGGGGTTGGAAAGGCTGTGGAGTGAGAGTGAGGTAGGTGGATAGCGACCAGTGTATTGGGACCGGTTTTGTACCAGGCACATCATAGTCACTATTTATAATCCCTGCAAAACCCGTAAGTTAAATATTAACTCTACGTTAAGGATGGAAAAGCTAGTGCTCTAAGACATTCTGTAACTCACCCACAGGCAGGTAGCTCATACATTCAAGAGCCGGAAGCGAAACCTCGGTCTGTCTCACAGGCCATGCCATTTCCTCAATGCCAGCCCGCTACCAATTTTCTTCCTGCCCTATTTTCCACTGTTTAATTACATAAAGCCTCCGCTGTTACCTCCCGTTCTTTCCCTGTGCCCTCACTGCATCTGGAGGGCTTGTCTCTGGTTTGCTGCCAAGTCACAGCCTATGATTTTACACCGACCTGTGGTTCCCCACTCAGGGCCACTCACTTCTCGGCTGCACAGTGAATAGCCGGCTCTTTCCTTTCTACCAGATTTCACAGACTCAGCCACAGCCTTCTCACGTATTCCCACTCTTCAACCTTCTTCCACCAAACCCCTGCAGCTGTGCCTGAGCACTGGCAGGCTTCCCAGCAGAGCTCCCACTCAGTGGAAAGGCACACACAGCCCACTCATCTGCGTGACTTCCCTTAAGGGAAGTGGGCGTACGTTCATTATCAATAGGATCCGAAGCCTGATGCCGTGCCTGGAACACAGTCACATGGCTGATGCTCAGTAAAGGTTGGTTGCTGTAAGAAAGGAAGGCAGGAAAGGAGGGAGGGACGGAAGAGGAAACGTGGGGCTGGAGATGCTGTGGGGTATTTAGGAGGCGGTTCTGTGATGAGGTTTTCATCAGAAGGTAAGAGTGCTCTCTTCTTCCCAGGCTCAATGCCTCTTTTCCTTGCTATATCAGGGAGATTGAAATTTGGCTGACACATAACAGCAGGAGCATGCCAGGGACTACGACTATGGAAATATTTCTGTGTTAGATTGGAAATGGTTGTCACCCCACAAGTTCTCCAAGCGTGCGCCTAGTCTATCCCAGCTCCTCCCTGGACGCCGCCTGGTCCTCTCTGTGATACTGGAAGCAGATGAAGGAGTGATGCTTGTCACAGCAGGTAGGCTCTGGATGCTTTCATTGCTAGGTGTTTAACTGCACCAAGTGGAAAATGTTAAAATATCTCCACACTCAAAGCTACCAAGTTTTGAATACCTAATCCTGGAAGTCCCGTCAATTCCCAACTCTCCGTCTGCCCTGCCCTGCCACACACTGGAGAGTTGCCGCCTCTTGGCTCAAGGCTCTTAAATCACTGCAGGCAGTCAACATAAACAAAACCATGAGGATTGTACCTGAGCTCATTCCAAAGGAAACAAGTGGGGTAGTTGCCTACCTGTGGTTTGATTACAGAACATAAATTAGATCCAAGATGGGAAAACCTTTGGTGTCTGTAAACTTGGCTTCTTGGTGGAAATCTTATGAAAAAATTTTAGACCTTCCCAATTTCCTGTTAACACTAGAAGTGAAGACAAATGTTTGTGTGTTTCCAGTCCCTCATGTCCCCCACTTCCCCATCCCACCTCCCCAAATGCAAGTAATTATCATTTCTAATGTGATCCTGTGGAAATGTATTAATTACAGCCTCAGAGCCCTAGAGATCCTCGGCCTTTATTATGTTCCAGTGAATTTACTCAGAGTTAATTGGGGTCTTCCCGAAGGGTGACAAAGTGGCTAAGATACATCTGCACTGATGGCAACTTACGTTGTCTCAACACTACATCATGGATTTACATGCTGAGAAGCCCACTTTAATGAACACCTGCTATCTTCTCCTTGCAATAAATTGTTTCCAGCAGTGGGAGGACAGCACTCACAGCATTTCCCCTGCCTACACTTAATTCATTTTCACCCCTTCTCTCCCTCCTGCTAAGAAAGGACCCCAAGATGCTGAAATGTGCCAAACTCTGGCCCAGTTGGTGGTGGCATGACTCAGAGACACCGATGATTCCAGCGGCTTGTGGATTTCTCTGGAGGTTACTTCATTCATCCTCCTGCCTCCAGGCCAGGAACCATGTCAAACTCATCCCAGACTGGCATGACAGAGGCTAAAGGGACAAATGAGCTCAGGACCTGGAATAAATTAGTCTGAGATGAAAGGAAACCGTGTTCTGAGTAAGAGAGAATGGCAACTGGAACAGATAAAACAGACCAGCCTTCCAACACCAGCTTGCTCCAGCGTCCAGCCAGGATCATTATAACCTTGGCAAGGGTGGGAGCAGTGTTCAGAATTCTTGAAATATTTGAAGAGGGCGAAAAACTAATATTTTGAACTTAAATTCAGAATTTATTTGATTCAAAATTGTTTTTAGGAAGTGGAATTCCATGGTCACTATGAAGAATGTCTATGGGTATGGGCTGGCTTGGGTGGGAAGCAGGAGGGGTGGGTTCTGAGGCGAACCCTGCAGTGCCAGCACCCGAGAGGGGCATGCCCCATTGCCTCCTCAGGCTTGCCAATCTCCTCCGCGTAGGGCCTCTGTGCTCCAGGGTCTTTTGCTGAGATCTTCACATTGTTTGTTCCTGTGCCTTATTTGGTTCTCTGCTCAAATATTATTTTCTTAGGGAGGCTTTCCCTGGCTATCTTCCTGGGGTACCTTATGGGACTTAGGAGTGCACACACTGAAGACATGGTCCGTACTGGGAAGACAGACCCAGGGAAGACCACACAGCCTTGCAAAGGGGCTTGGAGCCACACAGTCAGGAAATTCTCAGGTCCCGAGTATATGCGAAGTGGTTTAGAAGGGGGCACTTCTCACTGTGTGGGTAGGAGCATGGCTGGAAGGCAGCTGGAACAAACACACAGCTCTTCTGGCAGGGATCAAGAAGTAGTCATGGTGCTGACTCCTCCCCTCAAGGCCACATCAGGGTTGCCAGGTGGCCTCTGCTTCAGTCATCCCTCATTCCAGAGAAAAGAAAGGAGGAAGTGGGAGTAAAATAGGAGACTGCCTGCTGAGTTAGACTCATTTCTAGAGGAGTTTTCTGGAAGCCCCACCTGATAACTTCTATCTACATATTACTGTCCAGGACTTAGTAACACAGCCACCCCTCTCTTAATGGGAGTCTGGGAACAGTAATTTTATTTGCTGGACACATTCCCCCACCTCCCTACACAGGAGGGGTCTATTGAAGAGGGAAAAAGGAAGATAGATTTTGCAGAGGCAAGCAGTAGTCTCTGCCCCCTTCCTTCTACTTCTTCTGGGCCTTTCAACATAGGAGGAAAAGGCTGAGCTTGAACTTGAGGGTAAATGAGAGAGAAATGCTAGTAGGAGGTGAGCTTGCCAATCTAGGAAAAAGGAGGTCACATCAAACGCTGACGCCATGCTCAGAGTCAGAGGCACTCCAGGCTTGGCTCATGAAGCTTCAGGTAGATGCATAGCTCTGGTGCTGTGAGCTCACTGGGTCAAGGACTTTTATATACAGCTGACACCTGAACAACATGGAAGTTAGGGGTGTCAACCCCTTGCATAGTTGAAAATCTGTGTATCACTTTGGACTTCTCCAAAACTTAACTAACAGCCTACTGTTGACCAGAAGCCTTACTGATAACATGAAAAGTTGATTAACAGGGTACTTGATATAATTTCAGTTTTCTTAAATTTATTGAGACTTGTTTTGTGTCCAGTTATACAGTCTATCTTGGAGAATGTTCCATATGCTGATGAAAAGAATTTATATTCCCAAGTTATTGGGTAGAATTTTCTGTAAATATCTGTTAAGTCCATTTGTTCTAGGGTATAGATTAAATCCATCTTTTCTTTGTTGACTTTCTGTCTTGATGACTGGTCTAGTGCTAACAGTGGAGTACTAAAGTCCCCCAATATTATTGTGTTGCTATCGATCTCATTTCTTAGGTTTAGTAATAATTGTTTTATAAATTTGAGACCTCCAGTGTTAGGTATACATATATTTATGATTGTGATATTCTCCTGTTGAACTAATTCTTTTATCATTATATAATGCCACTCTTTGTCTTCTTTAACTGTTGTTGCTTTAAAGTCTGTTTTGTCTGTGATCAAAATAGCTACTCCTGCTCACTTTTGTTTTCCGTTTCATGGAGTATCTTTTTCCACCCTTTTACCTTAAGTTTATGTGAGTCTTTATGTGTTAGGTCACTCTCTTGAAGACAGCAAATACTTGGTTGGTGGATATTTTTCCATTTTACCATTCTGTATCTTTTAAGTGGAGCATTTAGGTCATTTACATTCAGTGTCGGTATTGAGATGTGAGGTACTTACTGTTTTATTCATCTTGCTACTTGTTGCCCAAAGGAATATTTTTTTTATTGTGTTATTGCTTTATAGGCCCTGTGAGATGCTTTAATAAGGTTTTATTTTGGTGTATTTCAAAGTTTTGTGTCAAGATTTCAAACTCATCATTTCTCAGCATTTGTTTGTCTGAAAAAGACTATCTCTCCTTCATTTATGAAGCTTAGTTTTGCTGAATACACAATTCTTGGCTGGCAATTATTTTGTTTTAGGAGGCTAAAAATAGGACCCTAATTCCTTCTGGCTTGTAGAATTTCTGCTGAGAAATGTGCTATTAATTTAATAGGTTTTCCTTTATAGTTTACCTGATGCTTTTGCTTCACAGCTCTTGATATTCTTTCCTTCATCTTGACTTTTGATAATCTGATGACTGGACTTAGGAGATGACTATTTTTGTAATAAATTTCCCAGGTGTTCTTTGAGCTTCTTATATTTGGATGTCTAGATCTCTTGTGATGCCAGGGATGTTTTCCTCAATTATTCCCTCAAATACGTTTTCCAGACTTTCAGATTTCTCTTCTTCCTCAGTAACACCAATTATTCTTAGGTTTGCCTGTTTAACATAATCCCAAATTTCTTGGAGACTTGGCTCATTTTTTGCATTTTTTTCTTTGTCTTAGTCTGATTGGGTCAATTTGAAAACCCTGTCTTTGAGCTCTGCAGTTCTTTCTTACTTGTTCTAGTCTATTGTTGATACTTTCCAGTGCATTTTGTATTTCTCTAAGTGTGCCTTTTATTTACAGAAGTTGTGATTGTTTTTTCTATATGTTATCTATTTCTTTGGAAATTTTTTAAATCAATATTCTCTATTGTTTTAAGTTTCTTTAAGTTGTTTTTCACCTTTCTTTGGTATTTCTTTTAGTAGCTTAGTAATTAAACTTCTGAATTCTTTATCTGGCAATTCGGAGATTTATTTTCTTGATTTGGTTTCATTGATGGGGAGCTGGTGTGGTCTTTTGGGGGTGTTATAGAACCTTGTTTTTGTCATATTACCAGAATTACCTTCCTGATTCCTTCAAAATTATATCAAGTACCCTCTCAGACCTCAATGGATAAAACTAAAAATTAACTCCAATAGGAACCCTCAAAACGATACAATTATATGGAAATTAAATAATCTGCTCCTGAATGATCTTTGGGTCAAATATAAAATCAAGATGGGAATTTAAAAAATTCTTTGTACTGAATAATAATAGTGACACAACTTACCAAAACCTCTAGGAAGCAACAAAAGTGCTGCTAAGATGAAAGTTCATAGCATTGCCAGGTGCTATGGCTCATGCCTGTAATCCCAGCTCTTAGGGAGGCAGAGGTGGAAGGATAGCTTGAGCCCAGGAGTTCGAGACCTGCCTGGGCAATATAGCAAGATCCCATTCTCCACAAAAAGGAAAAAAAAAAAAAAAAAAAAAAAAAAAAAAAAAAAAAAAAGAAAAAAAAAAAGAAAAGAAAGAAAGAAAGTTCATAGCATTAAATGCCTACATAAAAATCTGAAAGGGAAAAAAAGCAGACAATCAAGGTCACACCTCAAGGAACTATAGAAACAAGAACAAACCAAACCCAAACCCAGCAAAAGAAAAGAAATAACAAAGATCAGAAAAGAACTAAATGGAATTGAAACAAACAAACAAAAAATAATACAAAAGGTAAATGAAACAAAAAGCTGGTTCTTTGAAAAGATAAACAAAATTGGTAGGCCATTAGCAAGATTAATTAAGAAGAGAGAAGATCAAAATAAGCTCAATTAGAAATGAAACAGGAGATATTACAATCAATACCACAGAAATACAAGGATCATTCAAGCCTAATATGAACGCCTTTATGCACACAAACTAGAAAATCAAGAGGAGATGGATTAATTCCTGGGCATATACTACCTTCCTAGATTAAATCAGGAAGAAATAGAAACTTTGAACAGACCAATAACACATAGAGAGATTGAAATAGTAATTTTAAAATAACCAAGAAAAAAAAAAGTTCAGGACAAGATGGATTCACAGCTAAATTCTATAAGGCATTCAAAGAACAGGTACCAATCTTACTGAAACTATTTCAAAAGATGGAAAGAGGGAATTTTCCTTAAATTAGTCTATGAAGCCAGTATCATCCTAATACAAAAACCAGGAAAGGACATAACAAAAAAACTACAGACCAATATTCCTGATGAACATAAATGTAGAAATCCTCAACAAAATACTAGCTAACTGAATCCAACAGCATTTCAAAAAGATAATACACCATGATCAAGTGGGTTTCGTGCAAGGGATGCAGGGATGGTTTAACATACCCAAATCAATAAATATGATGCATTACATAAACAGAATTAAAAATCATGATTATTTCAATAGATGCAGAAAAAGCACTTGATAAAATCCAGCATCCCTTTATGATTAAAATCCTCAGCACAATTGGCATAGAAGGGACATACCTCAAGGTAATAAAAGCCATTTATGACAAATCCACAGCCTAGATACTGAAAGTGGAAAAGTTGAAAGAATTACCCCTGAGAACTGGAATAAGACAAGGATGCCCACTTTCACCACCGCTATTCAACATTGTACTGGAAGTCCTAGACACAGCAATGAGACAAGAGAGAGAAATAAAGGGCATAGAAATAGGTAAAAAGGAAGTCAAACTGTTGTTATTTGCCAATGACATAATTGTATACCTAGAAAACCCTAAAGACATCCAAAAAGCTTCTAGATCTGATAAATAAATTTAGTAAAATTTCAGGATAAAAAAATCAATGTACCCAAATCGGTAGCACTGCTATACACCAACAGCAACTAAGCTGAGAATCAAATTAAGAACTCAACTCATTTTCCAAACAATAAAATACTTAATACTTAGGACTATGCCTAATAAAGGAGGTGGAAGATCTCTACAAGGAAAGCTACAAAACACTGCTGAAAGAAATCATAGCTGGCACAAACAAATTGAAACACATCTCATGCTCATGGATTGGTAAAATCAGTATTGTGAAAATGATCATACTGTCAAAAGCAATCTATAAAACCAATGCAATTCTCATTAAAACATTATCATCGTTCTTCACAGAACTAGAAAAAACAATCCTAAAATTTGTATGGAACCGAAGAAGAGCCAACATAACCAAAGAGAGACTAAGCAAAAATAACAAATCTAGAGGCATCACATTATCAACTTCAAACTATACTACAAGGCCATAGTTACCAAAACAGCATGGTACTAGTATAAAAATAGGCATGTAGACCAAGGAAACAGAATAAAGAGCCCAGAAATAAAGCCAAATATGTACAGCCAACTGATCTGCAACAAAGTAAACAAAAACATAAAATGGGGAAAGGATACCCTCTTCAACAATTGGTGTTGGGATAATTGGCAAGCCACAAGTAGAAGAGTGAAACTGGATCCTAATCTCTTACCTTACACAAAAATCAGCTGAAGATACATCAAAGACTTAAATCTATGACCTGAGTCATAAAAATTCTAGAAGATAACATTGGAAAAACTCTTCTAGACCTTGACTTAGGCAGAGTTTATGGCCAAGAACCCAAAAGCAAACTCAATAAAAACAAAGACAAACAGATGGGACGTAATTAAATTAAAAAGCTTCCGCACAGAAAAAGAAATAATTAGCAGAGTAAAGAGACACCCCACACAGTGAGAGAAAATATTCACAAACTATGCAACTGACAAAAGGCTAATTTCTATAATCTACAAGGAATTCAAACAAATCAGCAAGAAAAAACAAATAATCCCACGAAAAAGTGGGCAAAGGACATGAATAGACATTTCTCAGAAGAAGGTATACAAATGGCCAACAAGCATATGAAAAAATGGTCAACATCCCTAATCATCAGGAAAATGCAAATTAAAACCACAATGAGATATCACCTTACGTCTGCAATGCAATAATGGCTATAATTTAAAAATATAAAAATAACAGATATTGGTGCAGATGTGGTGAAAAGGGAACAGAAAATATAAACTAGTACAATGAGTGTGGAAAACAGTATGGAAATTCCTTAGAGAACTAAAAGTAGAATGACCATTCAATCCAGCAATCCAACTCCTGGGCATCTACTCAGAGGAAAAGAAGTATAAGAAAAAGAGGCATGCACACACAGGTTTATAACATCTCAATTCACAATTGAAAAACTATGGGACCAGCCTAAATGCCCATCAACCAATAAGTGGATAAAGAAAATGTGGTATATATTTATGTATTAATGTATACATTGGAATACTACTCAGCCATAAAAAGAAATGAAATAAAGCATTTGCAGCCAACTGGATGGAGTTGGAGACCATGATTCTAAGTGAAGTAACTCAGGAATAGAAAAACCAAACATCATGTGGTCTCATTTACGAGTGGGAGCTAAGCTATGAGGATGCAAATTCATAAGAATGATATAATGGATTTTGGGGACTTGAGGAAAAGGCTGGGAGTTGGCTGAGGGATAAACTACACATTAGGTACAGTGTACTTTGCTCACAGGTGACAGGTACACCAAAATCTCAGAAATCACATCTAAAGAACTTTTCCATGCAACCAAACACCACTGGTTCTCCCAAAACTATTGAAATAAAAATAATTAAAAATTTTAAAAGTCAATAGTGCTAAAAATGTCAATAGTGCCAAAAAAGTTAGCACATATTTTGTATATGTATAATATACTGTATTTTACCATGAAGTAAGCTAGAGAAAAAGAAAATGCTATTAAGAAAATCATAAGAAAAATATATTTACTATTCATTAAGTGGAAGCGGGTCAGCATAAACCTTATCATCCTTGTCATCTTTAAGTTGGGTAGGCTGAGAAGGAGGAGAAAGAGGAGGGGTTAGTCTTGCTGTCTCCGGGGTGACAGAGGCAGAAGAAAATAAGTGGATCTGTGCAATTCAATATTATTCAAGGGCCATGATTTCATTTATTCCTAATAACAATGCCATGAGGTAAGTTTTATGGTTTTCATTTTACGGATAAAGAAAGAGAGGCCGTCCAGTGTCTTGCTGAAGGTAATAAGTAGGGCAGCCTGTCCTTTTTCCTGTCTGTCTCTGATTCCAAAGCCCATATTCTCATGTTGCCCATGCAACAGCCTCTGTCCAACTGTGCAATGGATGGGATCTGCAGTCCCTAGAATCTTCAGTCTTCTTTCTGTTTTTTTTCCCTTTTCCACCACTCCATCCCATTCCATCCTGTTCCTTTCCTCGGCAGACTTTTTCCTTGCCCGTGTTCCATGGATCCTGGAAATTCGGGTTGGAAGTGTCTCTTTCCCAGGCCCAGTGTGTTTCCCTAGTCTGTTCACTCTCTGGAGTAAAAGTTTCATTGTCTTTCTTCTCCCCTCAAGCCCTCAGCACCTCCTTCCTCATGATGATTCTCTTTCACTGGGGGAGTGGGAGCCATGGTGAATAACCTCTCCCCTCTCTGGGCCCGGATCCTCCAGCCTGTCTGCCCGGAGCCTGCCCAGCCTGCCCTCCTGTCCTCTCCATGGTCACATCTGTGCCCCTCCCCGACATCAGATTCCATATCCTTCTTCTCTGGGAGGCAGCCGCCTCTCTTCTCCTGCATCACTATGTTCCTCTGCCTCTTGGATCATTCCCATCAGCATACAAGAAGACCTAATATCTCCCGTATTTAAATAAAAATGTAAGAAAACTTCTTACTCTAATTATTATCCCATTTATCTACTCCTCTTTACAGTAAAATTCACCCACAGAGTTTTAAATTGTAATTTCACTGCGAGCAATTTTTCTCCCATGTTCTCTTGAACTCTCACCCTTCAGGCATTTATCCCCACTACTTCCTCTAAACAGCTCTTGTCAAGGTTAGAAGCCACTGTCTGAGTGAATAACCAGCTGCGTGGCAGGTGGGACAGCTGGTCACCTTTTCTGCCTTCCTGAAGCACTTTCCTCATTTGGCCACCAAGGCATCCCTGTCTCTTGGTTCTTATTCCTCACTGATTGTTCCCGTACTATCTCCTTTCCTAGTTTTATCTAATTTGCCCCCGGGCTTATTCCTTGGGTCTTTTCTCTCCCTACCTTTACTCCATTATTTCTCATCCAGTTTCGGGGTTTTAAACACAAACTCCAGATTTGAAACCTGTCTACTGGACATTCTATGAATATCTACTTTGATCTCAAATTTAATGTGTCCCAAACCAAATTCCTCCCACAGGATTTCTATCACAGTAAATGGCCACTCTGATTTCCAATTGCTTAGTTCAAAAACCTTTAATTGTCTCAACCCTGTAATGCCTTTCTCAGTCCGGGGGCCAGTCTTTCGTCCAAGTGCCAGACGCAGCTAAAAAGGCCACCCACAGTTTTCCCCGTGTGTGTGATGGAAACTCCATCCTTTCAGTTGCTCAGATCAAAACCTTTTGCATCATCCTTACCTCCTGTCTTTATACTCTGCATTTTTCTCTTTAGCAAATTCTGTAAGCTCTATTTGCAAAAAATAGCCAGAATTTGACTTTTTATTATTTTTTTATTTTTTATCAACAGTACCCTGCCTAAGCCCTTGCTGTCTCTGCAGGACTGTAACAGCCGCCTCCTGGCCTCCTGGCTTGTCCTTGCCCTTACAGACCATTCTCTGTGTTCTCCTCCTGGCAGCCAGGGTGGCCATCTGAACGTGGAAGAGCCCATGCTGCACCCCTGCTCATAACCACAGAGGGGTTCCCTGATTGTTCAAAGGGAAGAACAACAGTCCTACCACCTGATCTGGACTCCAACTTCCTCTCTGACTTTGGGTGGTATTCAAAATCCTAAATCGCACAAAATGGTATGGCCGGGACACCAAGCAGCTCAAAGCTGGTGCCCACTAAAGGTCTTGAGGAGGGTTCAGAAGCGTTCCAGCTCTGCCAGGCATTACCATGGGGGAGCGTGGAAACAACACAAACCATTTTTCCTCTGCTCTCACACCACAGCAATCAACACAAAAGACTTCTGTGACCAAATGTGTGGGGGCTTCTCAAGGTTGAGGGCTCAGTCCCCGTGACTGTCTCCTTTTCATACACATCACAAGTGCTGGCCTCTGTCCCCAACTTCTGACCTAGCAGTTTCAAGCTGGGATTCCCTACCCCCTCTTTCGGTTGGATTAATTTTCTAGAGTGGCTCACAGAACGCAGGGAAACACTTATATTTCCCAGTTTATTATAAAGAATATTACAGTCCGGGCACTGTGGCTCACGCTTGTAGTCCCAGCACTTTGGGAAGCCGAGGCAGGCAGATTACCTGAGGTCAGGAGTTCAAGATCAGGCTGGCCAAGGTGGCGAAACCTCGTCTGTACCAAAAATACAAAAATTAGCCAGGTGTGGTTACAGGCACCTGTAATTCCAGCTACTTGGGAGGTTGAGGCAGAGAATCACTTGAATCGGGAGGTGGAGGTTGCAGTGAGCTGAGATCGCACTATTGCACTCCAGCCTAGACACCAAGAGCAAAACTCTGTCTCAAAAAAAAAAAAAAAAAAAAAAAGGATATTACAAAGGATGCAGATGAAGAGATGTATAGGGTGAGGGATGGGGAAGCGGCACAGAGCTTCCATGCCCTTTCTGGATGCCACCTTCCAGGGAACCTCTGTGTATTCAACCATCTGGATGTTCCCAGAAGCCAATCCTTTTTTGAGTTTTTTTAAGGGAGGTTTCAATATGTAGACATGGTTGACTAAACCACTGGCCATTGGTGGTCAACCAAACATTCAGCCCCTCTCCCCTTCCGAGAGGTTGAAGAGTGGGGCTGAAAGTCTCCAAGCTCTAGTCCTGCCTTCATCTTTCCTATGATCAGCCCTCAACCTGAAGCTGCCCTGGGGCTGCCAGCCCTCAATCAACTCATTAGTATTCAAAAAGACTTCACGTTGGATATGCCGAGGATGTTAGGAGTGGTATGCCAGGAAATGGGATGACGACCAAATATATGTTTCACAATATCACGTCCTATAGCTGTGGGATATGAGGAGTCTAACGCAGGGGAAAGGGCTGGAATGGCATGTGAGGGCTCAGAAGAGTGGCTATCGTCCAGCCAGTGTGGAAATTTGTCAGTGGTACAACCGTCAATGCTCTCACATAGGTGCACCCTGGCTGGACACCAGCCTTGCTGCTACCAACTTCCTCTTTGTTGCTCACTCCTGCTCCGCTGGCTTCCTTACTGTCATTTGGCAGGTGTTCCTCTGTGTGGGAGGCTCCTCTCCCATTAGGTTTTCCCTCATCCCTGAGGATCTCTGCTCAAGTTTCACCTGCCTCAGAAGAGCCCATAGTGGCTACTAAAGCATTCCCAGCACTGATATCTTCCCTATGGGCATTGTTCTTCAGAGGTCTACCAACAACCTGGCATACTGTGTATTTACTTGCTTATTTTTTGTTCCCTGTCTTTCCCTATTAGAAGGTGAATTTCAAGGGGAAAGGGATTGACTTTTCTTTTCTGCATCTCCAGTGCCTGCACCTAATAAACACTCATATACATACATTATTGAATGAATTATAGATGAATGAGCACTTTGTCATTAAGTAAAGCTAATCATTAGTGCCATCCATCCCTCTCCTAAAGCTAGTGCTCAGAATAAAGAAGAGCTTTTGGAGAGCCAGAGCTACCCAAAGATGGAATGCACTGTTTCACAGAGCCAGTGTGCTCTGACTTCTGGGAATTTGTGCATTATGTTGGGAAATCTGGGCTCCTTTAACCTGGGATTCACCATATGCAACATACTTCACCATGGCCTATGTGTTCTTGTCTGCGAGATGGGGCACTGGCACCCATGCCACAGGGTTGTGGCAACCTTGTACACAAAGTGCTTGTCACAATGCCCAGTATGTATTAGGTGCATAATAAGTCCTGATTTCCTCCCCCACAACTTCTCTCACCCCCACAGGCATTTGGTGGCCCTCAGATGGACATAGGGCTTCAAGGACTCAAGAGTAGGTGTGGGACATAGAGTTAGGCAAGGGTTGGAGAAGGGGGTAGAGGCAGGGATTGGTGCCATTGCTCCTGCTGGGATGGCTCCCAGGCCTGCCGAGTTGGAGGGCACAGAGCAGACCCCATCTGTGCCACCAGCCCTTCTGTGATGCTCTGGGAGTAGTGACAAGTGCTAACCCAAATCATGCATATTCAAAGCCCGGTCTGGTTCCCTGGCACAACAGGCCAGAGCAAGAAAGCAGGTAACAGCTTGCCTCCTTGAATAGTGTTCTGAGGAACTGGGCCTTTCGGGTCTGAACTAATAGGGCAGGATGTGACCCCAAGAATATATGACATCTTCCTTTTTTAAAAAAAAAAATTTAGATGGACTATCTCTCAATCTAGAATTCATATCCAAAAGTTGGTGACTCCCCAGGCATCTTAGAATACAATTCAGAGGGCCCCAAAATTAAAATGGTTAAAAAAAAACCCTTTATTTTTACTAATCTCTAACTTAAGTATAGTATATACTTCTATTTTGAATATAGGCAGCAAGTCACATTATGATTTGGGGCATTGGTGTCTTTGTTAGCAGTAGAATTTGGAGATATTTCCATATCATGTTCTAGCTGTTGCTGATATTTCAAAATATCATTCATACTCATCATTACTTTGAAATAATGAATAGAATCATTGCAATATTTTGTTATCTAATACATTACTAAATAGGTTTTTCATCATACTTTGCTGTTATATTGACAGTTGTATTTTAATGTCATTGGTTTCATTTTTAATCCTGTGTGTGAATATATTCCATATATTTTAAAAACATCATTTTAAGAAGGGTCTGTGGACTTCAACATACTGCCAGAGTGATCCATGGCTCAAAACTGTTCTCTAACCCATCTCAAAGAGACAGGCAGATGTTTGCTGTGCTGTGTGTACATGTGTATACTGTACACACATGTAGATGTGCTTGTTTTCAGACCCAGAAACAAACCATGAATCTAATTTCAGGAACACTCTCCTCCATGTCAAACTTTGATCCTTTCTTCCTGCCGCAAACTAGGTTGCCTGGTGTCAGCAGACCTGGAGGATAACTCTGCTGCCCATTGTGCCCTAGTGTTCCCAGGCTGCGGTGATGTCGCTGGCTCCTTCCCCAGCTGCCTGGCTGGGCCAGTGGACTCCTTCTCCCCGGGCCTATTTCTCCGGTGCTGTCATCACCCATTCACCAGGACCACACTGGCACTGATTATCCCCCTGAGCTTGCTCATCTTTCCCCATCTGTTACACAGAAGGGCTGAGCTTCTTTTTCGATCCAAGAACTTCACTCCACTTAGAAAAACAAAATATGGCACCCTCAGTAGAAAACTGGTCAATTGTTAGGTCCCTATATAAAGAGGTGGGTGTTTCTGAAGAGCCCAGAAAGCTTTACTGATGTCTGTCTCCAGGTTGACCCTCTCCATCCCTGCTTCCCTGACCACACTGACAGAACTGCTCAATCTGAAGCCACTTGAGAAGCCACCTTGGCTGTTTTTTGTTTGTTTGTATTGTCATTTCAATCAGATGGGTTGGATCAGTGGACATAAGAGACAAAAATGGCAGAGTGTAATGATGTCCAGAGCTGATCATGAACACCTGTGATATGGAGTTACAGAAGAGCAGAAAGATCCCTCACCTGCCTCCATCTCTAATGGCTTCACTGTACAGGCAGGGAACAAGTGATAAAAACACAGACATATAAGGAGCTCACACCATTCTTGGCCCTGGAGATACAATGATGAGCAACATGATGTCTCTGCTCAGACTCTGAAGGGAAATGTGAAACATAAACAAATGAAAAGAGAACAACATAAGAGAGTATGTTAATGACAGCTTTGTAGCTGAATTAACAGAATCCAATTCAGGCTAGTTCAAGAAAACATAATTCATTGACCTATTAATTAACGTTAACGTATAGATCAGCTTTCACTGGATTTTGCTTCAGTAACAACACTCTCTCCCCAAAATCTCAGTATCTTACATTTATGAAGGTTTATTTCTTACCCATGATACCCGTCATTCACAGTGTAGGAAGGTTGCCATTCTCCTCTATGTCTGTCTTCACTTCTGAACCAGGTTAATGGAATCATCTCTTTCTTATAGAAGAGGATAAAAGGCAGTTCTGAAAGCACACACTCGTTCTTCCAGTTCCTGCTCAGCGGCAGCATATATCACTTCAGCTGACAGTGGCCAAATGTTTACAAAGGTTTCCGTGGGCCAAACCAGTCATATGGTCAAATCCAGTAGTAACTGTGGTGAGAGGAATTAGCAATGGACCCAGTCTCAGTTTCCTGATGTGTAAAGTCTGTGGGGCAATAACCAGTCTCTTTGTTCTCTTCCATTCTATGGCTCTGATTTGAAACTGTTCTCGCCTACCCCTAAATCAGTTAGGATGTTTTGGTTACAAGTCACACAAAGATCCTGACTCAGGAGTTTTAAACAATAAGGGGATTTATTTTCTGATCTGGGAAGCTGCAGGCAGAGTCAGCTTAGTTTGTGGGGACCCCGGTCTCTCTCGTTGTTATTCTCCTGGCTCTGATCTCTTCCACTGCCTGGCTGCTTCTTTAGGCTGATTCCTCTTGTGCTCAGAAGTTGGCTGCAGTCCTTCCAGGCATCCTCTCCAGACACAACAATGTCCAAACGAAGAATCTGGTATCTCTTGTCAAGAATGAAGAAAATATCATGGTCTCTCCTGAAGAATAAGCCCTCTGAAAGTGGATAGCTGAACAATGTCAGGTTCTTTTAGGAGCATCAAAGGAGAAATGACTGTTGGACAGGCATTAAACAAGCTTTGCTTACAGTTCCCATTTAGAAGTGTAAATTAGTTCAACCATTGTGAAAGACAGTGTGGTGATTGCTCAAGGATCTAGAAAGAGAAATTCCATTTGACCTAGCAATCCCATTACTAGGTGTCTACCCAAAGAACTATAAATCATTCTACTATTAAGACACATGCACACATATGTTCATTGCAGCCCTGTGTATAACAGCAAAGACCTGGAACCAACCCAAATGCCCATCAATGATAGACTGGACAAAGAAAATGTGGTACATATACACCATAGAATACTACGCAGCCATAAAAAATGACGAGTTCATGTCCTTTGTAGGGACTTGGGTGAATCTGGAAACCATCATTCTCAGCAAACTGACACAAGAACAGAAAGCCAAACGTCGCATGTTCTGACTCATAGGTAGGTGTTGAACAACGAGAACACATGGACACAGGGAGGGGAGCATCACATGCTGGGGGCAGTTGGGGTGGGGTAGGGGAGACACAGCAGGGGGTGGGGAGGGATAACATGGAGAGAAATGCCAGGTGTAGTATGCACCTAAAGTAAAATATTAAATAAAGAAAGAAAGAAAAAGAAAAAAGAATTAGCTCTTCCTAAGACATCTCCCACCCCTGCTTCTTTTTGCTACCTGGCTAGCAGAGGTGGGGAATGTGATATTTCTCTAGCAGAACTCTAAGAGTACTGGCATGATACCGCCAGCATGAAAATGACATTCTTCTTCCACATGTGACTCTGCAAATAGAAAACAGGATGAATCCTAGGCTCTGTGAGTTTCATTTATTTTTGAGTTTTTCAGTAAAGAGTCAATCAGGGAGCATTCTGAGGCTCCAAAATATGCCTATGTCTTAGAGGATCAGAGAGCCTGGCCCAGTGGTCTAAGAGATAAATGGCTTGCCCATTTTATGCTTTTCAATGTAGATATGATAAAGAAGGAGAAATGGACAGAAAGGCCCAGCTGGGGTCCTTTCACCTTCTTCTCAAACCTAGTTCCCAGGATTCGACTCTCTGCTCCAGCCTGGAATTCCATCCCAGAAAGAGACTCTTTTCTTTGGAATAATCTCACACAGCAAACTACTGCTTCTCTCTTTAGTAAACTACAGCCTCAGAAAAAAAAAATATCAAAATCACATCTGAAAATGCTTTAGATATTGGAATCATCACATGAAGCATAGAAAGAAAAGTTTGCTATGCTTAAAGAAATGAAAATTGGACTTTAAAAAATTAGCAAAACCAAAGATTATAAAGGTCCCAACAAGATTTAAAAAGTGAGTCAAATAAAACTTTTAGAAATTGAAAAATATAACAATTAAAATTAAAATTCATTGGATGGATAAAACAGTAAATTAGACAGCTGAGGAGATAATTAGTGACTCAGAAGGCAGACTCAAAAAGTTTTTCCAAAATGAAGGATAGAAAGACAAAAACAATTTAGGAAAGGTAGGTCAAAATATAGGGAATAAGAATTTGTAATATTTATACTATAGGTTGAGACCCCTAATTTGAGAATCTAAAATTCAAAATGTTCCAAAATCTGAAACTTTCTGAGTGCTGACGTGACACTCAAAGGAAATATCCATTGGAGCATTTTGAATTTCAGATTTTAGGATTGGGATGCTTAATTCTAAAACTGTAATAATATAAATGTTCTGAAAACAAAACAAAAAAATTCCAAAATCCAAAATGCTTTTGGTCCCAGGAATTTAGGATAAGGGATACTCAAATGGTGTTTTGAGGATGCTCTTACCTTTGAGGAATTGCATACCCAGCAATTACAGTCTAAGCTGTAGTTAATCCAATAAATCCCAACTGTGGTAGAAGAACTCTTGCACATGTACATTAGTAGAGACAGACAAAAATATTCATGGCATCAATGCTGAAATAGCAAAGACAACACCACCAAAACATCAAAACTAAAAAGCAATAGAAAAGCAGATAAATCAATTGTGATAGTTATTTTATATGTATATATTACATATATATCACATTGTGATTATGTAATACTATATAGAAGTGAAAATTAATGAACTATTTCACATAAACATAAGCAAATTTGAAATAATATTAACCAAAAAGGAAGTCACAGAAAGATATATATGATATTTTTTCATCCATACAGAGTTCAAAAGCATGAAAAATAGAATGATTTACTGTGTAGGAATATATGAATATGTGAAAGGCATAAAGAAAAGTGAAGAAATGATAGATAAAATTCAGGTTACCTTTAAACGCTGAGGGAGAGCGATGGGATCAGGGAGAAGCACACAGGGAGCTAATGTTCTACTACTTTAGCTTAGTAGTGGCTTTGTAAGTATTTCTTTTTTATTTTTATATCCTCATTATGTTAGAAATACCATTGTATATACTCAATATATGAAAATGTATGGAAAATATGTATCAAGCGAATATGTACCAAAAACATAGCAAGGGTGTCAGTGTTATCAGACAAAATGGATTTTGAGGTAAATATTATCAAAAGGAACAAAGAAAGCTACTGTATAGCAGTAAAATAGTATCGGGTACTACAGACAATACAATGGCCCCTAACATATAGGTACCTAATAATAAAGCCTTGAAGTATATAAATTTAAAAACTGAGACATAACTTACATAATTTCGTTGTGTCCCCACTCAAATCTCATCTTGAATTATAGCTCCCATAATCCCCATGTGTTGTGGGAGGGACCCTGTGGCAGGTAGTTGAATCATGGGGGTGGGTTTTTTCCATGCTATCCTCATGATTGTGAATAAGTCTCAAGAGACCTGATGGCTTTATAAGGGGAGATCCCCCTGCACACACTCTCTTGCCTGCCACCATGTAAGATGTGCCTTTGCTCCTCCTTCTCCTTCTGCTATGATTGTGAGGCCTCCCCAGCCATGAGGAACTGTGAGCCCATTAAACCTCTTTTTCTTTATAAATTACCCAGTCTCCAGCATTTCTTCACAGCAGTATGAAAATGGACTAACACCATAACTATAGGAATAAGCAGGTAAATCATATATTATAGTTGGTAAATTTAACATTGTCTTCTGTGAAACTAATCAATTAAACCAACAAAAAGAAAAGAAAAGAAATGGTAGGTTTGAATTACACAATTAGTAAGCCTGAACTAATACACATGTATTTCACACCTAATAAATATAGAATGCATATTCTTTTAAAGAAAACATGGAACATTCACAAAAGTCAACATTGAACTTGGGTGACAAAGGAGACTCAATAAATTCCAAAGAGCCAACATCACCTCATAGACTATACTCTCTGACCATAATGCTATAAAATTAGAAGTCGATAACAAAAGGATAACTTTAAGAAAATCCCATATGCCTGGAAACTAAAAACCATACTAATAAATAACACTTGGTTAAAGAGGAAATCATAGGGAAAAATATGAAATACTTGGAATTGAACAAAATAAAAGCACTGTTACGTCAAAACTTATGGAATGCAACAAAATCATTTCTTTGAGAGAAATTTATAGCTTTATTTATCACTAAGCAAGAAGGAACAAAAACAAATGATCTAAGATTTCAGCTTGAGAAGTTAGAAAAAGAAAGGTTGAGTGAACCCAAATGACAAAGAAGGAGAAAATTAAAATGAGGACAAAAGTGGAAAAACAAAACCCAAAGTTGGTTTTTTTTTTTTTTTTTTTTTT
>NW_016107502.1:3142264-3160061 GCF_001604975.1 Cebus imitator
TGTTGACCAGGATGGTCTTGATCTCTTGACCTCGTGATCCACCCGCCTCGGCCTCCCAAAGTGCTGGGATTACAGGCTTGAGCCACCACGCCCGGCCCCAAAGTTGGTTTTATGAAGTTTCCATTTCTGATAAGTCTCTGTCAAGTCATTCAAATTTTAAGAAAAAAAGAAAATATGCAAATGAAAAAATACAAAATGAATGAAAAAGAAAAAGACGTCACAGTTTTTAAAAACAATAAAAAGACTATCATAGATTATTATAGAAAAACATTTGAAAACTTAGGTATGATTAACAAAATCCTGATAAATAAAGCAAAACTGGCAGGAGAAAAGTTAAATAAATAAGTCATAATTTAAAAAAAATTATTGAAACAGGGTCTCACTCTGTTGCCCAGGCTGCGGTGCAGTGGCACAATCACAGTTCACCGCAGCCTCAACCTCCTGGGCTAAGGTGATCCTCCAACCCCAGTCTCTTGAGTAGTTGGGGCTGCAGATGCATGCCACCACACATGGCTGACTTTTTGTGTTTTTTGTAGAGTTGGGGTTTTGCAATGTTGCCAGGCTGGTCTGGAACTCCTAGACTGAAGCAACCCACCCACTGTGCTGAGATTACAGGCATGAGCCACCGTGCCCAGCTTTTATTTTAAAAATTGAAATACTAAATGGTCCTCCAAATTCACACATTTCAACAAAGACCAAACTCAGAAAATTTTGTAGAAGAGAGTGCTATTAAACCCCAAACAATATATAAATAATCTATCTTATGCAAGTTGTCCCAGGAAAAAGAGGAGAGAAAGCTGCCCAACTTTTTACGAGGCTGCTGTAATCCTGATTCCAAAGTCAGCAAATGATAGTTCAAATGACTCATTTCATTTTTAGACATGTATATGATTACTTTATCACAAAAAGTATTTGTTAGCTGAATCCAGCTCCGTGTTTTTAAATATCATGATTAAAGGGATTATTTCCAGGAAAGAGTAACAATATAAAAGTTATTTCAAAGTAATTCACAAAATTAATGGACTAAAGGGAATAAAATAATATTATCTTTGATAGATGCAGAAAAAGCATTAAATAAATTTCAACAACAGTTCTCTCAAATACTAGTAATAAAAATCTCTTTATTTGATTAAGAATATATACTAAAATTCACAAAATTAATGGACTAAAGGAAATAAAATGATATGATTATCTCTGCTAAATACAAAAAAAGCGTTAAATAAACTTCAACAACTTTTTAGAATAATCATAAAAATAGTAATAGTTCTCCCCAAAACTAGTAATAGAAATCTCTACTTCATTAAGAATATATACCAAAATTCTACAATAAACATTCCCAAGAGAGAAAATTTAGACAGGTTGTGTTTAAGCTGAGGCTCAGCATAAGGAATGCTTGTCATTGCTACTCTTTCACATGTACTGAAATTACTGGCCCGTGCAATAAACAGCAACAAAAAGTATGAGAAACGACACTAGAAAGAGAGGAGACCAAAACTACACCACTGGCTGGTGGTAGAATCAACCACAGAGAAACCAGCAGAACCATCAGTCAACCTGTTGGCACGAACAAGGGAGTTCACCAAGTCTTACAGATAGAAGGTCAGTTAATAAAAAGCAGTAGTATTATATAATCTCTGTAAAAATCTAATTAGAAATGCATAGAAATAAGTGAGACACACTAAAATAGCAATAAGAACTAGGATTCGCCTTTTAAAAAAGATGTCTAAGATCCTCATGTAGATGTGTTAAAATTCAATTAAGAAAGAAAGACTTAAAATAAATGAAGAAATGCATTTTGTTCATGAATGTACAACCTGACGTTGTAAAGATACCAACTCTCCCCAACATGGTCTATAAATTCATTGCAATTTCAATTTAAATCTCATATGAATTTTTTAAGGAACACGACACATTTATTCCAAAATGTGTATCGAATAATATAGATCTAAAAATAGCTAATTAAATTTTGTAAAAGAAAAACCAATTAGGACAGGTCAGCCTACTCAATGGAAAAATAAGAAAGTTCCACAGATCCATAGTAATGTGGTAACAAAATCAGTGTGATAGATGATGAGACCAGTGCAATAGAATAGAGTGATAAAAAAACTAATTATATGCGTATTATTTGTTCCTTACTTTGATTCACATATATTAATCACTACAAAATCATGACGATAAAAGGAATTATATTGAGAAAAATAAAATTATATACCTTCGTAACCAAAAATAAATGTTAACTTTTAATAGTGATCTATATGTGAAAAGTAAAATCATAATATTAATAACAGAAATAGACAATGTATTTGTAACTTTGTCTTGGAAAGGGACTTACAAAGCAACACTCCAAAAATGCAAAGCACAAGGAAATGAAACAATGACAGATTTAACTTCAGAATTTTTTCTCGACAAAAGATAGCACTGTCAAAGTTAACAAACCAGTAACAGATTGAGAGATGTTTGCAAGAGCCAAAAATAAGCAAGATATTAGTGTCTAGAACGTTCAACAAACACTTGCAAATAAGCAACAAAAGCATGGCAACCCAATGGAATAATGGGAAAAGGGTATAACTAGACAATTCACAATAGAGAAAACCCAAATGGGTAACAAGTATAGGAAGGGATGGTAAACCTCATTAAAACTGATAAATGTTAGTAGTAGCAATACCAAGTACTACCTGTACTACTAGTAGTGGTGGTAATCACTGAACACTTATGGACACCACACTTTTCATTAATTTATTAGATCCCCACAACTACCCCATGTGTAATTATGTTAATATCACCATTTTATAGATGCAAACACTGAGGCACATAGATGTGGCTTATCTGCTTTTATGTGGTCACATAGCTGCTGAGTGATGAAGACTGGAACCCACACTGGTAACTCTCACAACAACCCAAACTTTGCATCTGTCAGATTGTTGGCAGTTGGTAAGGACCAGGTAAGCAAAGCTTCATGCCTTGCTGGCAGAATATAGACTGCTGCAGGTGTCCTAGAGACAAGCCTGGGAAAGTCAAGCTCAACTAAGTATCCTATGACCGGAGGACCCAAGCCCTGGTCACCAGGGGATGCGAACGAGAAGTTGGGTGCAGACGAGGTACATATCCCCAGGGGTGTGGGTAAGACAGAAGGAGGTGAGTGAACCATGGAACACCAGGCAGCCACAGTTAAAATCGAGACTTACAGGTCATACAGCATCACAAGCAGATCTTTAAAAATAATGCTAAGTTTTTTTAAAAATGGGAAAAAAAGTCCGTAGCATAATGTCATTTATGTAGCTCTCTCTCTGTAACACACACACACACGCACACACACACACACACCCCATTTAAAATGTAATTTTTAAAGTATGTTCCCATTCAAAGATTTATGCCAAACACATCAGGACTGGGTAAGAGAACTGGTGACCAAGAATGGAGAGGACAAAGATGAACAGAATGAAACAGTAGCAGCCTTTGCACAAACATAGTTTACCACAATCTGAGGAGTATGATTAACCATAACTTCTGTCCTTAATGTTCCATGACCCTGTCCCCAAGAACGGCAGGCCATGGCTCTGAAGCTGCCTGCCCATATGGGCCAGCCCTGTGACTTCTGTCTGGCTGCTGTGGCTTCTGTGAGGCTGGGGCTCCTCTTAGCTATGTGAGCCCTAAAAGGCGGAACCCTGGGCTTGATCAAAGACACACCTGGGGCTAGGCCTCTGCCCACAGTGACCAAAGCTAATGCTGGGCTCTGCCCCACCAGAGATATGCTCCAGGGGAGCCTGGCTCCTCCCCGCCAAGGCCCGACCCTTGTACCCAACCTACCCGGTGCTAAGTTCAGCTGGTTCCTCCCAGCAGAATGACTGTCCGTATTTTACTGCTGGGCTCTCCACTGCTCAGAGGACCACAGTGTCACCAACCCAGAATGTCCCTTTTCCTTTCCATCCTAGTAACTAGAAGAGAGTTGCCCTTCCCGCTTTTTGCCCTAAGCTGGATAAGAAAGTCTTTTCCCAGACACCACACCGGACTCCCATTCTCCCGCTCACACACAGGCCTGGCCCTAGGCCTTGACGTTCACAGGGTCAGACTTCAGGAGAGTGTGGGTGTCCTCTGCTTTGGTCTAGCCTGCTCCTGTGTTCCGGCTGTGTGGGCCTCGAGTATTTCCTTGTTCAGTCTGAGCTGTGTCACTTGGCACTTTTCAGGGTGTTGCTTTCTAATAAAATCATTTCCTGCATATGTGTTTAGTGTCCCCTGCTAGACTGATAGCTCTCAAGGGACAAGGCCATCCCACCCACAATTCCTTGAAAATGTGTGTGTGTGCCCTAGGATGACGTTTGTTCTGCGATTTGTCAGTCATGAGAGAGACAGCCCCGAGTACCTTCCGGTCCCAGATCTCTCACTCTCTCCGGCGGCAGACCTGAGCAGGGTGGAGTAGAAGCTGTGGAGGAGAACCCACAGGCTCACATGGCGGTCGGGACCTGCACAGCTGACAAAAGCCCTTTCACATCCACTTTTCCATCTCACTGTGCCCACCTCCAGGAGGCTGAGCACCCTGCCCAAGGCCACGCAGCTGATGGGCCACTGAGGTGGGTTTGATTTCCTATCTTCTGAATTGACATCACCATTCTTTCAGGTATTCTGAAGCTCACTGACCCTGCCTTTTTCTTGGGAGTGGAAATGCATACTGCCTGCTGCCTTTAGTTCTAAGCCAGTTCTCAGGCCCAGGACCCTACCCTGTCAGCAGAAGTAGGACCCCTCCAGGGCCATCTTAGCCAGCAGTAAGAAAAAAACAAACAGTTTCAACAATGCCTTCCCCAAATGGCTCTTTCCTAATCAGTCCCAGGAGCTTCCCTTTGGGCCATAGAGAGATGCTGAACACGACAGCGACACTCCAAATACTACGTGCTGCACAGTAGCCACATCAACTGTAAATACCCCAAACTGTGTTTAGACAGCATAAAAGGCCCAGTTAGCAGCAGGAAGCTGGGGTTTAGGGCCCTGCCTGCACCCCGGGCTTGCCAGCTGACTCGCTGCACACGCAGGATAGAATCAACACACGTTTGCCGTCACTTTCCTGCGGCTTCTCCACCAGCCCGTCCCACTTCCTCCAAGTGGGACTTCTCCATCACCATCCCTTAGCGGGGCTGGTGGACAGGGCTTGTGATGGAAAACAGAGTCCCAACCTTCTCTGCCCCTGTCATCCTCCCTCTTCTGGGTCCAGGGTAATGACAGGATGGCACAGTTTCAAGGTTGGGTCAGGCCTGGAAGAAACACTGTATTAGTTTCCTGTGGCTGCTGTTATAAATTACTACAGCCGTAGCAGTTTAAAACAACAGTAATTCAGTCTCTCGCAGTTCTGGGGGCCAGAAGTCTGAAATCAGTTTCACCAGGCCAACAACAAGAGTGGGCGGACCTGCACTCACTCAGAGGCTGGAGGGGAGTGGCCCTTCCAGGTCCACATCAACTCTGATGTTCAAGGTCAGCGTTCTCAAGGCTCTTTCTACTTGTCTTCACATTGGGGCCTCCTCTGTGCGTTTTCAGATCTCTCTTTGCCTTCTGATTATAAGGATGCATGTGACTGTATTCACAGCTCACCTGGATACCCCCAGGATAACCTTCCCATCACAAGATCCTTTGTTTGCTCATGTTGGCAAAGACTGCTGTTTTCCCCCATATAAAGGAATGCTGGCAAGTTCCAGGTGTTAGGACGTGGGTATCTTTTGAGGGGTTAATTCTCAACCTTTCACAACCACAGACTGCTCATGCTGTTTGCTTACTTGCCCTCTCTGGGCCGATGTCCCCACTTGTGAATAGAGAGGGCTGGGTTAGAAGCCCTTTTGTCGCGGTGACTCTGTTTGCCTCGTCCGAAAACCCAATCTGCTGCGGCAGCCTTTCCCTGGTCCTGCCTCTCTCCTCAAACCTAGGGGTTGTGTTTGGGGTTGGGGTCAAGCCCTCCTTCCCACACAAAGCTATTTCCTGGGGGGTTTCCGTTGCCTGAGCTGCTGGGTGGATAACTGCAAGGCCGCTGGAGCAGCCTATGTTCTCACACGTGCACGTCAGACCCGTCCGTTGTGTCTGCACCAACATGTGCCCAGCTCAGGAGCTTCATTTAGGTGGGGCCACGTGGCCCAGGCCTGTGAGAAGGAAACAAGGCTGGAGATGGGAGGGCAGAGAGGCTGGACCCTTTCCTCTGACCTGACACCTAAGGCATGCTTTGCTCGAGGGCCTCCGATCAAGCCCCTCTGAACACTCTGGGGCCCACCCAGCACCTCTGGAGCAATTTGGGGCAGGCAGAGCCCTTGCTTGGTAGCCCCCTCCCCTCACCCAGCTGCATGGCTCCCTACATTAAATACATGACCTCATGTCTGGCTGCCTGGCATTCTGGAGATCATCCAAGAATCTGAGGCAGGTGGGTATCCCAAGTCCTCAGTGTGGAGCAACCGCAGCCCAGGCCGTGAGGTCAGCCCAGTCCTCTGGGACTTGAAAGCCCACCTCTGTGAGCCAGCTGCACGCCCTGGCTCTGCCCTCTCTGCTCAGTGTGAGGCAGCCCCCACGTGCCTCCTCTGTGATGTTGTGTATGGTCCTCCTGGACTGTGCCGCGGCCTCTCCCCAACTCCCCTTCAGCATCCCTGTGCCTCTTCTCCTTTCACCTTGGAATCTGACCACCATCAGCAATTACCCAATTACAGCTTCGCTTTGGGAGCGCTACACAAACCAAGCACTGTGCTGAATGCCTTACACATGTGATCTATCTTATTTCTAAAAAAAAAAAAAAAAGCAACCTAAGACGTCTGTATTATTGTTTCCATTTTTACAGGTAAGGAACTGGGGACTCAGAGAAGTCATAGATGGACCCATGAGCAGCGCACTTGACATGCGGCAGCCTGGGATTTGAACCTCGGTTGGCCGGGCTCCAGTGCAGGCTTGCTAACCTCCACCCCGAGCCATCCCACACACCATTCTCGCCCCAGCCAGAGAGGCCTCCCATCTGTCTCTTTGCCAGGTATGGCCTTCTCCACCTTTCAAACTGTGATCGACTCTTACCAACATCAACAGCTCAGCAAAGTGATGGCTTTTCCAGCAGCCTCCTTATTCCTTGGATCGTACCAGACTGTGCAGGTCTTTACTGCAAAATTTCCCTGCAGCCACTGGGTTAATGTGGACTGCCGCCAGATGGGGTCTCAGCCAGATCCTGGGTGGTATTTTCTCATCTGTAGTTGGGAGAGGTTGGACGCGTGTGTTGCCCTGCTGACCTCACCACTGTCTCGATTTCCTGCACCCAGATCTCCCCACCAAGCCTGGGATGCAGTGCACATCCCACTGCAGAGAGATCAAGAACACGCATTGGCTCTGGTCCCTCACCCCAGTTTACCTGTCTGTGTAACCATCACCACCCAAGGCCTGGAAGGCTGAGGAGACTCATAACTGCTGTGGAGTCCTCGCCTCCCATCAGCACCTCCAGCCTGCCTCAGGGGATGCACCCTGGCCTGGTTTCTGCCCAGCCTCTCGCTCCTGGATTCTGATTAGCCTCCCAGCCAAGGGCACAGGCTTTGTAGTTACATCGTCTCAGCTTTCAACACCAGCACCACTCTGCTCTATCCTGGAGCTTCTCCACCCTCAGTTCTTCCCCCATGCAGTGGGAAACACAGCCCTTCAGAGTGCCATAAAAGACAAAGCATCTCAGCACAGTCATCGCATGAGGTAGGACTGGCTATGGGGAGCTCCTCTCACTGACCTCCCACTCCAGAAAGCCCAGACCTAGAGCCCAGGGTACAGCAGCACTTACGTCTGGGGCTAGACTTTGGTGTCCAGTCATGGGCTGGGGCAGTGACACTTATCATTGCCTGCTGCCTGGAAGCCCTGTCCACCAACCTGTCTTCAGGATGGAGCCCCACTGATGTGCACCTCTGGCCTCCTAATACCTCTCTAGGGCCAGTCTCTGCAGCCTCAGTCCCATCCCCTTTAGGACTGCAGCCTCCTGACTTGCCCAGGGGGGCCAAGCTGTCCTCCCCACACCCAGACCTCACCCCTGGGCCTCTGCATTGTCCCACTGTGCTGTTACTTTGTTCCATCTTCTCCATTGTCACCCCTGTCCCTCTAGCTCTTGCAGTCTCCCCGTGGAAACAGACCACTACTCATGTGAAGACACAGCGCCTGGGAGCACCTTCTTGTCTATGAAGCAGATCCTTTGAGGAAGGACCTAGAACCAAACACAAGGACCTTGTAAGTTGTTTTCAGTGGAATGCTTGGCAGACTGAGAGTGTGCAGAACATTTTGAGTGTCCATATGATTACAACCTGTTTTGGTCAATGAAGGTTGAATTTTACTGGGGTTAGGTGAGAAATTATGGTATCTGACGTACAGGCACAGCCAAGACAGTATAGCTATCTCAGATGATGTTGGCAATAAAACCCAACAAGGACTCAGGGAATAGGTAAAAAAGGTCCCGTCATTGTCCCTCTGCTAGCTGCACATCCCTGTGCCTGAGGGCCCTGCCTCCCTCCCCACCCTTCCACTGAAATGCTGTTCCAGCCTATTATCTATTATCTCTAGACCTTTCACCCACGGAGCAAGAGGGTGCCACGGTGCCAGGCTGGCAGGACCCTAGAGAACGCTTGGGCTCATCAAAATCACTACAGGTGATTGTGAAAAATGCAGATTCCTGGATTGCGCTCCTTGTCTACGGACCGAATTTTCAGAATAAGAAGACTAGGAAACTGAATTTTTAAAAGACTCCCAGGTCATTCTCCAGAGCACCCAGACTGTGGAACCGCTTTGCTCGTCTGAACCCCTGACCGTCCAGGTGAGGCATGGAGGCCATGGGGAGCGGCGGCTGACATGGCCAGAGTCAAGCACAGCAGAACCGGGTGAACCCAGAGAGAGGCCCCTGGCTCCCCTTCCTGCCCCGTGATCCCACTTCTGTTGCCCTGCAAAGCATCTGCCCTCAGCTTGTCAGATTATTCCTGTGCACAGGTGTGCACAGGCCACCAGGGCTGGGCTCTGAGATCATGTAGCAACCGTAGGTCCCATCTTCCCTCTGTAAATGGTGGGTATCCATGCAGTTTCACCTTTCCTCTGATTCTGCCCAGGGGGCTTGGTGCTGGGCTCCGCCAGTGGGATCCAAGCATGGGATCTTTCCAGCTAATTTTGCCTCCAAGAGAACAGGCCATGAAAAATAATTCCATGTGCCATTCCAATTTTTGAAACTTTTAAAATGTGTCTGCATTCTTGTGTAGCTCTGAACTCTGCCCTGGAGTGCATGTTCCTCTGGGGCCAGGTCACTCAGGCCACCAAAGTCTTAAGCTGTTAAGATGACTCCCTTCACCTTCTGCAAGGTACAAAGTGCTCTATTGAATATCACAGTCCGTGTTTTTAATCCAGAAAAGTTGAGAGACAAAAGAAGCACCCAGATTTAAAGCATCTCAAGTGAAACAGGGATAGAGTTGGTATTAGAATCTCTTAATTCCTTACTTGCATAAATTTAATAGTCTGTCAAACAAGGACAATACACATGGCCTCCTAAAGTAGGGACTTTTTTTCTGCATCTGATTTCATAGTGAAAAAGACAATATGTCCGCACAGGTCTTTCGTGGTTTTCTGTTTTGAGGATGAAATGGGGCCAGCCCTCTTACCCCAAGTACAACATTGACATGTTTCATAGTTTACAAAATACTTTAACATACATTATCTCTCTTAGCCCCCAAAATCCTGAAAGACAGGCACCATTCTATCACTATTAGACTCTTAGGAAATGGAAGCTGGCTCGGGAAATTAAAGTTTCTTCCATCCCACCACTCTGTTTCTCTGAAAACAGAGCTGGTCCTGCTGGGCTCGGTCCTTCCCAGGTGGCCCCATGTGGCCTTGGGCTGAGTGAGGAGCAAGTGACACCACGTCAGGTGTCCCGTCCCACCTCCCTGCTCACTCTCCCTCCTCACCAGCAGCGCTTGCTTACTTCTGTCGTTCGGCTGTAATACAGGCCCTGATTCAGGAGATGCCAAACCATTTGAAGCAATTTACATATATTGCCCTATTTCCCTCCTAGGAAAACTTTGCAAGGTAGTTATCACCATCTACTGTTTTTGAGTCAATCCACGGAGATGAAGAGTGTCCTGTGGAGTTTATATTTGCTGCTCCAGATCTACTCTCCACCCTTCTCCACCTGCTCGGTGCTGCCGGCTCACCCATTTGGACCACACCAACAGGCCCCCGTGCCCGCTGGCATGCAGTTGGTCCAGCCCATGCAGAACACCAGCAGGAGATGCAAGGGAGGGAGGAGAGTGAGGTCAGGATGTCCCCCAGCTCTTTCCCTCCCTGCAGAGGTCTCAGCTCCTGCCAATGAGCCCCCTCCACACTCCCTGCAGTGTCTGCAATTCCAGTAAACACCCTTCTTCTCCTGGTGGGACCGGCAGTGTGCTGCAGGGTCATATTGGAGCCTGAGGCTCCAGGAAAACTGAGTGCCCCCGCATACATGTTTGTAAAATGGTTGTTGTTTTTCTTTTTCCCCAAGAACTAGTTGAAAAAATATCGAAAATCTGGGAAGTAGATGTCTCAAAACTCCCAGCATTATTTTAAGCTTAGATATTTTATTTTATACCAAACTGAATGTGTTATAACTTTATTTTCCTCACTTTAACGGAAGCAAATTCATCAACAACACTTTCAAAATCACTTTACTCAACTTTTTTCAAATGAGAGTTGTGAGTTATAACAAATGAGAATAAATAACTTTAAAGACATGTTGGATGAAAGTTAAACTTTAGCATGAGATATAAACATGCTTCCTGAATTTGGAAATAAATATTAGAAAAGTAAAAAAAAAAAAAAAAAAAAAAAAAAAAACTGGAAATATATGATTCATGGCTAAGAGTATCGATTGCAAAGAAACCAGCTCAGATCAAATAGAAATTAAAATTTTAAATGTCTTAATTTCACATATGAAATAGACATGCGAACATTAAATAAAGTATCTTCAGATTTTGAATTTTTAAGTGTAGAAAAGTTAGAAAACTGCAGAAAAATTTTAATGAATAGATCTTACTTACTAAAATCAGTCACTGATTGGGCTCCCAAATATTCTGATAATTTAAGTCCTGTTGAAATTTCATCCGAAATAATTTTAACTAACATATAATACCAATAATTGACAATATGAAATCAGTATTAGATTTGAATCTCTAAAACAGATTCAGGAATTTTGCTTAGTGTAATCTTATCTAAACTTGGACACGGCCTCAAGAATCCTTTTTCTAAACAACACTAGTTACAGTGTTATCAGGGAAAGAAGTTGAGTGAGCTAAAGTTAATTAACAAGTATTTAAGGTAGTCAGTTGATCAGTAGGAGTTTTTAAACACAGAAATTCTTTCAACTGAAAATGGCATAAGTAAGTAGGTTTTGAAAATAGTATTGATGAGTTTGCTTCTGTTTTAAGCCAGGAAAGTAAAATTATAATGCATTCTGGTTTTGATATAAATACAATATTTAAATTTAAAATAATGTTGTGAGTTTTATACACTTTCCTCTCAATATATTTAAAAACTCATTTAATGTTCTGGGAAAATAGTAACCATTAAAAATGCACAAATACACATATCTAGGGAAGCACAGTTTCTCCTTTTGCCTCAGGCTCCAATATGGCTTGGCACGGCATTGCTGGAGCCTGTTTTTATTTAAAATTTTGATATTTTCTTCATTATGGATTTTTTTAACATAAATTTTGACTTAAAAAAATATTGCCTTAAAATATAATTTATCTGATTCCTGAGTTTTTTGAAGTTTCCTTAAATTTTATACCCAAGGCAAGTGCCTCACTTGTCTCACCCTAGTCCCGGCGCTGGGTAACGGTACCTGTTGTTTCTGGCTCTAAGCTATGACACCCTACCATGCCTATGCCTTAAGGTCACACTGCCAGCATGTAGCAAGGCCAATGCTTTCAATTCTGTAGAATTCTACATTTCTAGCTCACTCCTCTTGGCTGTGACCTCCATTGGGAGAACCCGCACTTGCCGAAAGTGAGCCTCTCTCCCCAAGTGAGCTGGCCTACCAAGGCACCTGTGCTTTCTTCTTCTGTCTGGAAGCAGAGCCTGCCCCAGGGGCCGGATTCTACAAGCCTCCCCTGCCGCTTCCCGGCAGGGCATAGTATGGGCTGTTTTCCTTGCAAGCAGAAGAGTGACAGGGCCCTGGCTCCACCTGGAAGTCCTCAGGCCTTGGGCAGGCAGGCTTCAGGATAGGCTTTGATGCTGGATTTTTTTTCTCTTCCAAGTTATTCTCTAATTGAAAATGACTCCACGCAGCTGTCAGCCTGGAGGCCTTGGGTGTCTGCACCCTGGCCTGTGCCAATTTCAGAGATCCTAGCTGTGATGACCTCAAGCACATAAGCCCAGGAAAACATTAACAACTGTTTATTTGTGCGTGATGAGAAGGCTCTGGGAAGTGCAGGCCTTGGAGCTCCTGGAGGCTAAAAGTTCTTCTAGTAAACCAGAGACCCATGTGAACAGAGCCTGTGCACAGAACAGACGGAAGTCCCACTCTGCCCTACCAGGGGATGGGGTCCCAGCTGAGCGTAGGGGCACTTTCTTCTCGGTTACAAAAAGTGAGAACACAACCTGCTGAGATTTTTCTTCAAAACGTATCTACAAAGTGATTTTCTCTGGCCTCAATTCCTGGGCAGAATTGACCTCCTAAACCCTCTTTCTGAGACAGCAAAGACTGACTTGACCTTTTGTGGGCCTCAGTTCTCTCATTGGTAAAATGGAAGTAACTGTAGTATCTGACTTTTAGGTTGGGAGGGGAGAGGGATGGTTTTACTTATTCTGAAGAGGGAATAACAAATGCTCAGAGAAGGGAAGTGAGTGGTCCAAATCATTTTATGTTTCTTAGAGAAGCAATGTGATTCAGTGTTTGCTTCCTAAATTTCAAGAGTGATGTTCTTTGAGCTATAAGGTAGACTTGCTCATTCACTTAGTTATTTTACAAAATAAGATATTTACAAATATTAGCAGAACAAATGCGAGCACTTAGGCATTTATTCCACAAACATTTATACATAGATGCAAGGTACTGTTTAAATACTTAACCTATGGGAGCACAGAAGACAGCCAAGACCCCTGCCTTGAGGGACCTCATCATGGCAACAAATACGTCAGTAAGCAAATCCATGGTATAATATAGGGCAGTGGTAAGTGTGAAGTGACAGGGCAGAAAAACAGAGCAGGGCAAAGGGATAGAAAGTGGAGGATATTGTGGGGTAGTGGTGATGGTGGCTATTTTAGCTCTGGTGGTCAAGGAAGTGCTTTCTAAAGAGGTGAAATGTGAGCAAAGCTTGGAATGCCATAAAAATTGGTCTGTGGAAAGATCTGGGTCAGGAGGGTAACAGGCACCTAAGATAGGAATGTCTGGTGAACATAAAGAAAAGCAGTACAACCCATGTGACTAGAGCAGGATTAGAGAGGTGGTCAGGGCCAAGTCATCTGGGGTCTTTTATTTTAAGCGTAATGGAAAGATCGTGGAGGGTTTGTGAGCTAAGGGTGAACCTAATCTGACTTATGTTTGAACAGGATCTTTCTGTCTGCTGGTTAGCCTAGAAGGTGGGGGAGAAGGACAGAAGCAAAAACCACTTCTCAATATTTTTGCAAAAGTATAGGTGAGAGGTGCTGATAGCTTGCACTGGGATTGGTGGAGGTGGAGGTGGTATGAATTGGCAGGATTCTGTATATGTTGTTGGGGCAAAGCTACAGGATTTTCCGTGAATAAGATATGCACAGAACCAGGTAGATGAAGGTGTATTGTGTTCAGAGGTGGGTAAGACAGGGAGGATGGGGTTGGGGACAGGGCTAAAAATCAAGTTTGGCTTGCATATTAGTAGTATTTGCAAAGAGAAATGCAATTCGAGTAAAACTTGGAGAACTAAAAACACATAAGTAATATAAACATCACCCTTATTGATTTTTCTAATTGTCGATCATCAATTAATCTGGTTTTATCCGCTGGCTTTTAGAAGGAAGAACTAAATTGGAATCTAATGATTTATTGGCATATGCTCGTAGTGGTATTTTGTACCTTTAGGATTATGAACTGGCAAGTTCCTCAGGGCAGGGACTCATTATTTATCTTTGTCAACTCCTGGGCTTAGCTGGTGCCTGCTTGATTTACGATAGACTTGTAATAAATGTTAATTTATTAAAGAAAAGTAAAGTACTTGCACAAGAAAACAGGTTCAATCTTTAGAGCAAAACTGTGAGTGTGGGCATGTCTGGGGGCTCTGCTTCCTGTCCCTGCTTAGTTCCCATGGCCTCGCGGAGACCTCTCCTGGAGCACTCTGTCAGGTCTGCACTCCACAGAGGCTCCTTCCCAGCCCTATAAAGGTCATTCCTGCACATGATTTCCACTGAACCTATCACGCCACTGAGACAGGAAGTGGTGTGTGCGCTCCTCTACGGGACGTGTACCATGTGTGATGTAATTCAAAAGACCAAGCCTTTGGGGCATGGTTTCAAATACCATGGCTGGCCCAAGTAACTGATACTTTATGGCATTGAGTTTTTAAGAGATTCTGAAAAATAAAATTCTCTCATGTAAGCGATTGCCTATGTGTTTCTACACATAGGGCTAAACTTACAGGAGGAAAGTTGTATTTTTAAGAAATAAACTAGGCAGTACAGAGGCAGAAAGGGCAGACCATGTGCAAGGATGCTCAAGAGGGCAAACTAAGGGAGATGTGGGATGTCTTGGGGGTAGATCTGGGGTCTATTGTCAATTAGCCCCTGGTCCTGCTGTGTAACAAACGATCCTGAGACAATCGGTGATCATGACTCAAGAGTCTGTGTGTTAGCTGCACTCTTCCACTGATCTGAGCCAGGCCTGCTGATCTTGGCTGGGTTCGGCTGAGACACATTCACATGTCTGGGGCTCAGTTGGCTGCTGTTAATCTAGAATGGCGTTGGCTGGGGAGGCTGGCACTGCCCATGTGTCTCATCTTCCCACAGGCTAGCCCCAGTATTCCTTCATGGCAGCTACAGGGGTTCAGGAGACAGAGAAGGGTGTGCAAGGCCTCTTGAGATCTGGGCTCAACACCTACACCTTGATGCCTTTAGTGCATTCTTTTGGCTAAAGCAGTGACAAAGCCAATCCGAATGTCAGGAGCTGGGGGACAGGCTCCAGCTCTTGCTGAGAAGAGTGCGAACTCAAAATGCAAAGGACTAGGACACAGGAGTGGATAACTGTGCCATTTTTGTAGTGTGTTTACTCTGGGGAACAACCCTGCATTTCCTCTCTTGATATCTAAGGTCCTCATAATGCATTGTAGTGGCATCTTCCAAGGGAAGGATGGCCCCAGCAGACAGGGCCCTGGGCACTAGGAAGGAGGCCCCCTTTTTCCTGCCCTTCTCAGGAATGCTTGGCCACAAGCTGTCCCATGGGAGAGGCAGGCAGTTCCTTTGTGGGTGTCACTGGGGGGTGGGCCTCAGAAGCTCACAGCCTTTTGGAGCTGGTGTGGACCTGGACAACAGCCAGCACCATCTCCTCCTCCCTTTACAGAACACTGAGGCCCAGAGAAGGAAAATGACCTGTTCAAGGCCACATAGCTACCATTGGCTTCAGGAGAATCCAGAGGGATAGGAAGTGTGTTTCTTTTTGACTTTTAAAATGTAAAATGACAACCCTTTCCAAAGGCAAAGGAGCAAGTCAAACTCATTAGGTGGGAGGAAAGCACTTTAAAAATAAGAAAGGGATTTCAGGAGCAGACAGATTAGGGATATGATTTCGAAGGTATCAAGAACCAAGGTCAGGGATGTTGGGAGGCCACTCCCGTGTCTCCAAGCTGCCTGGGAGCAGCCATCATGGGCTTTGGTCTCAAGGCGCTTTGTCTATGGGCAGGTTGTCCTTGAGGGAAGGAAAACTGGAATTCTTTCTTCTTTTTATTTCTGGTCCGGATCCTTCTCCCCAGTCTCCCTTCTGCTTCATCATGCTGTGTTTCCTCCATCTCTTCATTAAAGAAAATGCACAGGCCAGGTCTTAAACGTCATTCATTTATTCAAACTAATAAAATACATGTATTGAATGCGCCCTCTGGGTTGGGCAGTCTTCTCTGTGCAGGTAACAGTGCAGCCAAAAGAACAGACACAGACCCTGCTCTCAAGGAACTTTGCATTTTCATGAGCAGAGCTAATCCAGCAGCAAGCACAAAAATATCAGGCGAAGAGAACCGCCTGGAAGGGGTTACAGCAGGACAGTGACGGAGTGTCCGGGTGACTATGGTGGTGGTCAGAGAAGGCATCCTTGGAGAGGTGACCCTTAAAGTTACAAGTGGAAAGATAGGGAGGCGATGGCCAGGTGTAACCTGAGGAGGTGCATTCTAGGCAGATGGAGCAGCTAGTACCAGAGCCCCCCTGGGCCAACCCGGGAGGGAGTCTTGTCTGCAGCACAGCCTCACTTGTCACCTCTAACACATAGCAGGTTTTGCTCTCCAAACAAAGAGTTTAAAAAAAAAAAATGCTTCTTCCTATTTGAAAACAGACTGTCAGAGTTGGCTGAGAAACCATTTGCTGGGCTGACAGGGGAATAAACACACAGGCCCTTTCGTCTCGATGGCCTTAAGTGGAGCCAGCGCCCTGGTGTGTGGGGCGAGAGATGTGAACCCTGGAACCGCATCCAATTTCCCCCAAACCCCAGTAACAAGATCTCATTGACTTGACAAGCGGGCCCTGTCCCCACTTCCCTCTGGCTACCCCTCATTCTCCTGCCCATACCGTCCCTGCCCCCTGGAATTCATGGGCAGAACAGCTGCACTGGGGGTTCAGTTTTCAATGAAACAATAAAATACTCCTGTGTGTCCCTAAGAGTATGGCATTTATGACTGGGGTGGGCTGGCTTCCCTTCGCAGACACCCCCTCCTCAATTCCCAGGCTCACCAGCCCAGACGCCCACATGTCCCGCAGCCCTCCTTAACCCCCTGGGAACTGCAGCATGGGTGCCTCAGGAGGTCCTTGCCCAGAACACAGTCATGGAGGGGAAAGACATACACCTCCAGTGAGCAGAACACCTTTGCCAAGGGCATGCAAGTGCACATCTGTGTCAAGGGCCCTGCAGCACAGCACCCTCCCAGAACCCCCACCACCCAGCCCCATGCACACAGCTGCCTGGGTGAACTGCCTGCTCTCTTGTTCCTCACTGGCTCAGGCAGGAAAGCGACAGGGTGTGGTCCACATCCCCATCAGCACTGCACCGCCGCCCCTGCCCTCGGGCTCTTCTCTACCACAGCGCAAAGTCCTTGACTTCATAAGTCCCCCTTTTGCACAGCATGTACATTTGGGCACTAAGCCTGATACCCCCGGACTGCTTTCCAGGGGCCAGATTAGAACTTCCATGCCTAGGGGGCCAAACCTTGCAAGCTTCCACGTGGGGGCGCAGCGTGTCAGCCGACTGTTCGCGTCACCAGGCACCCGGCGTCTCCAGCACAGAGTTTGTGCGGTTATTTTGCACATTTCATTTAATTTTGTCCCTACTGTTTTATAAAGATGAGGGGTAAGCTGGAGTAGAAAGCACAGATCTCATGAACTTAATATAAATGAGACAAAGATAGGAGTCCTTAGGCACGCCCAAGGAAGACCAAAGAAGCCACAATCAGATGCTCACCACAGTTAAGCTGATTGTGTTCAAATGCATGCCAGGCACATTCCCGCCTTAGGGCCCTGTACCCAGAATGCCCTTTCCTTGATTTCCACACGGCTCACTCCCTCACCTCCTTTCCAAGCCATTGCTCAAATCTTAGTGTATCAGTGAGGCTTTCCCTGATCCTCTCGTTTTTTTTTTTTTTTTTTT
>NW_016107502.1:3160319-3324879 GCF_001604975.1 Cebus imitator
GCCTCCCAAAATGCTGGGATCACAGGCGTGAGCCACCGCGCCCGGCCAGCTTGTTTTAAATTGCAGTCTGCGCTCCACCCTCCACTGGCATTCTGGATCTCCTCTCTTCAGCTCTGCTTTTTTCTCCCTTCTTTTCCTCCCCATAGCACTTACCACCACCTAACATTGACGATGTGAACTTTTCATTATCCATCTCCTTCTCTTATTAGATTGTGCAGTCCGTGTGGGATATATTCTGAATACCTGGAATGCTGTCTGGTGCCTAGAAGGTGCTCAACAAATATCTGTTGAGTGAATGCATGGTGAATTGTAGTGGAAATGAATGAATATGGTTAGTATATTGCAAAAATTATGCATAAATGTGGGTATAATTATGATTTTACAATCTTTTTTTAGATTTCTGGGAAAATACACCCCTATGCCATATAAATCCCTGGTTGTGCTTTTGAACATTTGCTTTTGGCTCACAATTCGAGAAACACACTAGCCATAGTAGTAGGGAGCAGCTTTTGGACAAGCTGAGCCCAGGGTTAGAGGAGACACAGGGTATGGGCAGAGTTTAAGGCAGGGCAGTGAAATCTAGAGAGGCTTCTCAGAAGAAGGAGCGTGACCTGTCCTTCTTGTGGTTGACATTTGGCACACCCCAGGGCAGATTTTGCCAGATTTAGCAGGGAAGGCCTAGGAATTGCAGCCAGGGTCTGTCTAGATACTCGCTAGGTATTTGCTAGCTGACCTTTGGGGCAGGTAAAGCCTCCTTGTACACTCAGCCAGGAAGGAACTGGAGCCAGAGGAAACCCTCTCTGATGGGAAACAGGAGACAAGACACATGGCTGCTCCCCAGGCCAGAGGAGCAGAGGGTGCAGCTCCCAGTGAGGCCTGGAGGAGAAGGGAAGGGAGGAGTTCCTGGCATAAGGACAGGGCCCTTTCTCCCTCCCAGTTTCCTCCAGTTCTCTGCATCAAACCCTTACTAAACATGTTCACTTTTGTGTAGTGAGCAGTTAGGAAGCACCAGGCCCTGTGCAAGCACTTGAACTGCAACGACTCGGTTCACCACCCCCATGTGCTACTCATCACTTTTTCTGTTTTGCTGATGAAGAATGGGAAGAACAGAGGGGTAAGCGTGTCCTGGGACTAGGGTAGGAGGGTGTCAGTGTCAGAGCCCAGCTCTTTGGTTCTGGTGCCCACTCTCTTAACCACTGCCAAGCCCATGAAGGCCCCAGGCTGTGGGGCCCAGTGGGATTCCTCTCACCCACTTCTAAGGATTGCGTCAGCTGGCATTCCGTCCCGGAATGCAGAGGTTCTGTGAGGAATAGATAACAGAAAAGAAACCCTTTAGAACCGAAGTACTGAAAAGACAAACAAAAACACCTGTGCTTACCTGGCAGGGGAGATACCACGATCACGAAGGTGGTTTTCCCAGGGCGAGGCTTATCCGTTGCACTCCGGATGTGCTGACCCCTGCGATTTCCCAAATGTGGGAAACCCGACTGCATAATTTGTGGTGTGGGGGACTGCGTTCATGCTTTCCCCTGGCTTTTCGTGTTTTATTTTTTAGAACAAAAACAAAAACAAAAACAAAAACACCTTACACACAAAATCACAGGAAGCCTTGTTTTGATGAACTAGATGGCTAGTTGCCCAGAGACAACTTCATCTTGGGTTGAGGAAGTTGTTTCTCTCTGTCTGTACATACAAACATAGAAAATGTGCATAATTTCACCTTATTCTCAGAACTTTGCTGCAGCCCGAGACCATGGGTCTGAAGAGTGGGTGTTGCTGGCTGGGACACGTGTGCGTATGGCTGGCAGTATCTGTTGGTTCAGTTCTTCTGAGCCCCACCTCCAACCTTGACCAGGGTAGGCTTACCACAAGGCTAATGGAGCTTCAGCCTCAGGATTCTTCACTTACCCCTGCCCTTCCAAAGGCTGCAAGGCATCCTAGCAATGTATTCACGTGGTTATTATGTGGTTTAAACAGTTCTGTGGAAGTAAGGTTAATTCTCATGCGAAGCAACAAATTGTAACGAAAAATCTCAGGTCACACTAAAAGTATTAATTCATTAAGAGGAAGACGTACGTTTTCAATTGTTATGATACATTTCCAATGGAAGTTATAAGTAGGCTCTTGAATTACAATATAATTCAATGAAAGGAAAGGAATGAATCATATGTTTACATTGGAAAAAAGATTTCCTTCTTTTGCTGACTCAACATAAAATTTGAACATTGACCAGGATAGCGTAACGCTACAGTGCAGACATTGGTGACTGACTGGTTAATGAGTGTTGGCAATTCAAAGAGCATTTAAGATTAATCACTGCATTAACAGATAATGACAATGTCCTGACATTTGTCATCCAATCTATGAAAGAAACTTGATAGAGGTTTTTCCAAATTTGGTAACAATTCTCAAAACGTACATGATGTTACTGCTGATAAGCTGTGAACTTCAGTCTTTTCCATATCGGAAAAAAATCTGATCAACCATGTTACAAGAGAAGTTGAATTATCTTTCTATTCTCTCTGTGGAAGAGAATATTATAAAAGTATTGTCACATGTGAAGATTATTCAGCCAAAAATATGGGAAGTAAAATATGATAGAGGTATGCCAGGAAGTTAAGGCAGCTATGAATATCATGTTATTCTTTCTTATTTCCAGACTTTTCGGTGGTATCTATCAGCTTTTGAGGTTTGTAACTGGTTGTGATTTATTTCATCTCTAGGTATTTGTATTGGTTTGCTGGGGCTGCCTTAACAAAGCCTTGTGGACTGGGAGCTTAAACAACAGGAATTTACTGTCTTGCAGTTCTGGAGGCTGCAGTCTGAGATGAAGGCATTGGCAGGGCTGGTTTCTAAGGGTCCTCGGGGAAGGCTCCGTGCTAGGCTCCTTGGCTTGCAGATGGCGTCTTCTCCGTGTGTCGCCACATCGATGTCTCTCTGTGTTTGTCTCTGTCCTAACCTCTTTTTTATTATAAAGACATGAATCATGTTGGATTAGGGCCCGCTCTTACAATCTCATTTTAATAACTTCGTTAAAGACTCTGCCTCCAAATACAGTCACATTCTGAGTAGTCTGGGGAGGGTTCCAACATATTGATTTTGGAGGGATGCGATTTCAGCCCATCACAGTATCCAATCGAGTATTTTTTAAGACAGAGGAGCCCATGGTTTTTGTCTGCTTGTTTCAAGCACCAGAAAATTTAGGGCTAGATACATGGGTATCTCTTTTGTTCTTAAAATCACCTGTTCTGAAGTTTACAATCTCTTGCCTACAAGAAATCTTTCCAATTCTACACATGTTATTAGGGGCCTACTGTGTGCCAGGCACTGCTGACCCTGGGACTTCACAAGGAAAACCAGGGGTGGTGAGTGCTGGTGGGCAAGCCCCGGAAAGGAGTGGATCCGCTTCATAGGTGTGGGACCTGGGCGGCCCTGCTGGGTGCTGTGTGTAGAAGAACGCTGAGCTTGGGGTTTAACGTTTGCTGCCACCATTTTGAAATTCTCCATCATTTATGAATGAGGAACCTCTGCCTACATTTGCATTTTGGGCCCTGCAAATTATATAGCTGGTCCTGAGGGAGGAATTGATCCAACTTCCAGTTAGAGCGCAAGTTAGCCCTAGAAGGCTGCTTTCCATTCAGAGAAAGGGAGGATGAGCAGGAAGAGGAAGAGTGTGTGGGGAGACATGCAGGCAAGAGTCAGGCAGCACTGCCCACGTGTCATCCAGCGCTCTCTCCCTCTACTGAGGAAAAGGAAACGTGCTCTTTATGGAGAGTGAGAGTACTCTGAGGTTCGAGCACTGAAGCTGGAGTGCATGGATTTGAATGTCAGCTCTTGTTTCCCAACTGTGGCTTCGGGCAAGTTACCAACTCTCCCTGAAGTCCGGCATCCTTGTCTGTCAAGGGAGGAAAGTCATTCATTCAAAACTCAGGATTTGATAGGTGTGCATCACTTTTGAGTCACAGTAAGGGGAAGTGGTTTTGTGGGATAAAGATTGTGGTCGGAAAAGGAACCCTGGAGGCATGAGGATGGGGAACAGCCCACACGGAGGCTTGGAAGTGAGGAATTGTGAGTCAGGTGTGGGAAATAGGAAGAAAGGCAGGGGTGGGGGTGCTCTTGGCGTCAGTGAGGGAGAAACAGCTAGAAAAGAGCTTAGGGCTACTTTGTCAAGGACCCCAAATGCTCACCCAGGAAGCCGGGACTGTATGTAGACAGTGGGGAACTCCTGAAAGCATTGGTGTGGGGCCTGATGAAAGTAGTCTTTGATGAAAATCCCTGTGTGGGAATGTTCTCATTCAGCTCCTTTAAAAAGCCGGATCTGGAGAGAGAAAAGCCAGCTATGCCAGAGCCTCCTGCAGGATGGATGAGATCCTGCCTCCAGTAGCACCAGGTGTGCAACTCAAAGGCACACAGAGGGCAGCAAGGAACCTTGTGCTCCTAAGGCCAGCAGCCCTGTTCTGCCTTACCAGCCTCCCTAGAAATTGCCATGTGGTTGCCAATGATGGTTGCTGTCCTGGAACAGGGCCTGTGGGGCTTGGAGGCTGAGTGAGGCCACAAGAACCACCTCGAGGATACTTACTTCATGGGGCTTGACAGTCACACTGACACGAAGCAGGGTTGGTGTCAAAAGTTCAGGAGGAAGCATGACAGGATCAGAGGGAGAGGAAGCAATGTGTACGGCTCAATTATCCTGGGACCAAGATCCAGCATCTGGATTTCCAGCTGCAAGAGACCAGAAAGGGCAGGGACCAGATCTGGTCCTTCCATCAGGGCAAGGGGAAGAGTGATTGCTCAGGGTGGTTCTGAGTGATGTGTGTCACACAGAAGAGGGAAAGGAGTGATGAGGCTGCCCTACCTTCTCCAGACCTGCCTTTCAATGCAGCAGCGTGCCTGTCCAGCTCTTTCCCTGCCATCTGACTTTGAACATGTCCATTCTCCAGAGGAGATGTCACAGAGGACCCTGAGGTTTGCACTGGAGCTGCCATATCTTCTCCCTCTTCTTCAGCAGACCTGGATTGGTGTGGCCACAGGCAAGCAGCAAGTGCAGATGATACAGCACACCAGAGGGTGGAGAGAGGAGGCTCAGAGCCCTCTTGACAGACAAGCCACTGGGGCCTATGGTGACTTGTCCATGAAAGGCGACTCTCCGGTGTCACTCCTGCATGGCCCAGGCTTCCCCTCTTTTGCAGGACTAAGTCCAAGCTCTCTAGCCTGGCACGTGGGCTTCTGTGCTGACTCTTGCTGTTTTCACTCTTTAAGTTCCAACAATATAAGCATATTTGTCAGCTCCCTTGTACTTTGCAGTATCTGGAATTTCCTCCTCTGGTTTCCTTGCAGACATCATCAGCTCCAGGAAGACTTCCCCTCCCCTGCCCTCCTTAGGTGAAGCAAAGAATCCCTTATCTGTGCCCTAATAGCAAACCTTCATGAAAGCAATTAAAACACCAATCAGATTGTATTACAACTATTTGTGTCTCTCTCTCCGGGAGACTGGGCTGCAATCTGTATGCCCAAGGGGAAGGGTGAGAAGGTCTGACACAGAGCTGGTGCCCAGGAAGAAGGAAATGGATGTAGCCCAGAGATGCCTGACTGATGTGAGGTCATGCAGTGGGACTGAGGTTCTAGGATGCACATCCTTGGCACTGGCTGGGCACCAGGCTCCTGCTTGTCTACGTGACATTTCTCCCAGCTCTTGTTATCCTGCAGTGGCTGATGGGGTCTGTGGCTATCGGCAAATTACAAGAGTCCAGTGGCAATCAGCTCACCTAGTCTTCACCAGGGGCTGGCACAGGCTGGGTCCATGGGAAGCTGAACTGAAAGGACACAACGGAAAGCACGTGAAGCTGCCCAGTGGTAAGGCAGGCCTGCACCCTGCTGAGGCCACTATCTGCCAGAGCACCAGGAGGACGCAAGGGAGATGTTGCAAAAGAAACCCAAAGAAGTCAATAGTCCTCTGCTTCACAACCTCCTTCCCATCCAGTGGGTACCATACTTTTGGAGCAGAGGGTATTTTTGCAAGGATTTAAGAAAAGTTCCAGCTTTAGCCTGGACTTGAAAGTCAAAAGCACTAGAACTGACTTGGGCTACAGTATAACAAATTTAGGCAAGAAGCCAAGAAAGTTCCCTAGAAGTGGAGGTGTCATGAGCAGTAATGTATTGCATATGGCTGTGCAGTGGGGCCAGCAGACCATAGGATTTCCTCCTCTGGGGGCTTCAGGCACAGGCCCTGTCTCTCAGGGGGAGGAAGCCAATGTTAATGAGCACTTCCTAGATGCCAAGCATTATACCAGTGGCCTTATGTGTTTGTCCTTCATCCTGACAACCCCCGAGTGTGGTAGGTAGAACGGCTGGAAGGTAGGCCAGTTAGCGATCATTGCTATCCCGAACCCTTAAGTGATCTCCTGCTACCTGGCTGCCCTGGCCCTTCCCCTGGAGACCTCTGGAATTCCTTATGATCCAGCTGTCACTGAAGGGCCAGAGGAGGCGCCCCAGGACCTGCTATAGCCTACCACGGTCTGCACGGGCCACTTGTTCTAGCTACAGACAATGTCGCTATCACCCCTGGAGGTAGATATTATCATTAGCCCCATTTCATAGTGAACTTGAGAAGGAATGAAACCCAGGAACTTGCCCCAGGTCACATGATTATCAGTGGTGGGATTAGGGCTCAAACCTAGGTCTGCCTAACTTTGGCCACTGCGTCACAAACATCACAGTATGTTTACTCCATGGATTAACAATGCAACCTCCTCCAGAGGTTGAGGGTCTGATAGCCATGAATTAAACCTTCCATGTGCACAAATCCAGGTTTCTGAGAAGTCCCTGGGAATGCAGAGGCACGTGCTGGCAGAACAGATGCCAGGGGAGGTCTGCAGGACACTTGCACGAACTCTTCTGCTGGCCCAGGGAAGGTGTCTAAACACCTCACATCATGCACTCCTGTAGTTTTGTGTAGAAGGTGTCTCGTATGGCAGTGTGTCATTGTACTAATCCATACCTGTGAAGAGGGCTGGTGCCTAGTAGGTTTTGATACAAATTAGTTGAATGAAGGCGTGGCTGAGTGGATGAATGACTGCTCAGTCAAGACATGATGTTCTTAATCCAGGAGAAGAGGGAGTTCTGGACTGGAGGACAGAAGATCTGGTTCTCATTCCAGCTCTGCCCCCGTGGAAGCTGTGTGACCTTGGCTGGGTTCCCTAACCTCTCTGAAGTCAAGATGGTTTAGTAGGTTGGGTTTGGAGGTGGTTCTTGTGGCCTTTTGGGGGAATTCTCAGAGCACATCCAAAACTTGACTCCCCTTCTGTACAATCGCAAAGCTCTCATCCTTGCCACTCATTGTTAAGGTAGCCTGCGTAAGCTCCCAGGATACATTTTGTTGAATTAGAAACGTTTTTATACCCTCTTTTAAAGAAGAAAAACTGATGGAGGGTTGTAGAGTGCAAACGACTCAATTATAGTCCCAAGAAAAGTCCCAAGGGTAGTTTTCTTGATGCATGCCTAAGATTAAAAGAAAGTTCCCTCGGGGTGCCAGAGGCAGAAACCCAGCCCTGGGTTGGGCAAACCTCCCCAACCTCTCCTTGTTGGGGAGTTGCCAGCAAGAGCCAGAGGCACTGGAATTCAGAGGGAGTGGCCCTGCCCATTGCCTTCTCCCCCCGCCCCCCAAACCCCCAGGCCTTTCAGCATCTGGAGGGGAACCAGAGGGCCCACCCCTGACTTTAGGACAGAGTAACTGCCTCTTGTTCCTCTGGAGTGAAACAGGTCTGACAGGGTGGAAAGTCTCCGGAGAGACAGAAGCAAAACTCTGCGTAATGCGTAATGCCCGCCTCTGTTACGGGGAGAATGTGGTGTGATGTCTAAGGTCTCTGATAAAAAGCGTTACTTAGTGCTGACGAACAGAAGAAATAGTTTGTGGATGGGGCCCTGTGTGCACTATTGCCAAAGCTTGGCTTTTGATTTTTGGCTAAAGATCCTCTGCTTTAATGACAGCCATTAATTGCTCAGAGTTTATGGAAATGTGTTTGACTTCCCTTAGGCATACTGACATTTCATGCCTCAAATTTCACAGGAGCAAGCATTTTAACCATGAAAATATACAACATGCAACACCAGCACCGCCCTCCCCCGACCCCCTTACTCATTCTCTACCCTTTTACTGTATTGTATTTCTTCTAGGCGGTTACCACCTGAATCATTTAATCTACACATTTGCTTGATTCTTTTTTTTTTCCTGTCATACCCTCTACAAGGTAAACTCCATTAAGGCATGAGCGCGTCTGTCCATGTTTGTCATTGTACTAATCAATACCTGTGAAGAGGGCTGGTGCATAGTAGGTTTCGATACAAATTAGTTGAGTGAATGCGTGGCTGAGTGAATGAATGGCTGCTCAATCAAGACATCATGTTCTTTTTTTTTTTTTAAAGACATTTATTCAGCGTCACGATCAAACTATAAGCAAAGTCCTGGTTCATGACCTTGTGTTTTGTTTCCCTTAACTGCACTTGAAAGTTTTCTTTCCGTTTGAGTCCTTTCCCCAGCTTTTCGCCATTGGAATAATGGGGCCGCCAATCTTTAGACTAGAACAGACATTGTGATTCCACACTACTGAGCTGCTCGCCTGCCCTGACTCCCCACGGATGTCTAAATAAGTAAACAGCAACCAGCCTCCCTCCTCGCTCATCCATTCTCCCTGGGGCTTGACCCAAGTCCTCTTCCTGTTGTAATCCCCATTTATGAAGGGGATTCATTCACTCATTTGTCCAACAAATATTATTGAGTGCCTACGGATGGTACAGGCATTGTGCTCAGCATTTGGGATAAAGTTCTGACTAAAATCAGCATGACTTAGTGGCTCATGTAGATGACAGCCAAATGGGGCAACAGAGCAAACAAGAATGACACAAATAATCCCACAGCTGTAATTTCAGTTGTGTTATGTGATGGGACCATATAAATCGTGAAGAAGGGTCCTCCTCAGGAGGAGGCCTCAGGAAAGGTGCCCCAAGAAAAAGGAAGGCTGAGCAGGTGGGAATCAGATAAGCAGAGCCTAGCAGAAAAGAAGAGCAGTCAAGGCAGAGGGAACTCATGCCCAAAAGCTCTGCAGCAGAAAGGTGTTTGCCCACTTTCAGAGTTTTCTTAAGAAAGAGAAATCCTTTTTCCTAACAGACCAAGAGACTTTCAAGGAGTCAAGTTAACAACTGAGAAAAGTCCTAGCCCAGAAAATAGAACCACAATAAGTTCTTTTTTTGACAAGAATCTTTAGATCTCAGCTTCCTAGTAGCTGGCTTTTTCCTTTAAAATACAACTTGAAATGTCTCTGACGGTGGTGTCTGAAGCTGGCTGCTAAGGCCCACGGCCATGCTGTGACACTTTTATGAAGACGCAGATGACACCAGCCTCAGAATGGCCATTTTTTTTTTCCTCAACAATTTTCATGCCTTTTTTTTTTCCCAGCTTCCAAAGGGATCAAGTAGGTGAGCACATAACCCTTCAGAAATGGAGGCCAGAACCATAGATCTCCATTGGGAGTCCAGGTTCCCACACCCTGATTCACTGATGAGCTTATGATTTGGGCCTCCACGGAGCTTAGACCAGAACCATCTGTACATGGAGAGGCTCATCCACGCTGGATTATTTCCAAATGAAGAAGAGGTAATTTTTTTCATCATTTCAAGCATACTTCTGTCTTAATAACCAACTGTCTATTGGATACCATTACTTTGATGTCCTCTGAGAACTTCGAACCCAGTACCCATAGTTCCCGTCTTCCAGTCCACTGTCTTGCTGTCTTCTTGCGTGTGATTTAAAACCGTCCTGCCTCAGGAGGTGCCATAGCCATCTTCCTAATGCCTTCCTCTCGCTTTCCACATCCAGTTGGTTACCCAATCTTGTTGAATGCATCTCAAAGATGCTTTTCTAATCCGATATACCTCCCCACTCCTATTGCCTCCTCTTTAGCCTAGGCCTTCACTTGTGATCAATCTGAACAGTCTGTCCCCAGTCCGTCCATCAGTTATACTACCACCAAAATTGTCTTCTTAAAAAATGCAGAAAAGCCCTTGTTGAATCCTCACTGCTTAATAAATCAGTGATTCTCCAAGTGTGTAGCAGCTGCAGTATCCCTGGGGACTTATTAGAAATGCAAATTGTCTGGCCCCACCCCAGACCTAATGAATCAGAAACTCAGGTGAGGCGGCCCAGCAATCAGTTTGAACAAGCCCTCCAGGTGATTCTCAGGCAAGCTCAATTTAGGAGTTCCCAGACAATCAAATCCAACTTCATAGCTGTTCCCTCACCCTTGAATTACTTGGTCTCAACTTCCCCCTTTCCACAGTCCTAAAGTCCTCATTCCCCCAAACCTTTTTTTTACTTTTCTCTGCATATCTTAGGCCCTTTCCCCACTCTTCACTTTTCCCCCAGCCTATTCCTGTCTAGAATATTCTCTCTTTCTTTCCCTACCAAATTTCTGCTCATCCATTAATAGGCAGCTGGGAGGTCACCTCCTCAAGGAGGCTTTCCTTGACTGTCCCAGGGGAGCATTTAGTTAGCGGAGCTTAGGTTGACAGCCTAGTTATAGCTATTTTGTCTGTAGATTTGGCTTTAACATGGGAAGGGGCTTTCTATCATATAGTAAGAGCTGTTTCAGATTAGAGCAAGCTGCCTGGTGAGAAAGTGCTTATCAACAGGCTGTGGGAGTTGTCTAAGCGTCTATACCTTAAGGCCCCGTCTTTTCTACTCATTGCTCCTCCAGGAGGGATGGCTTCTCATGTGCCAAGCCCATAGAGTTGAGAAGAAAGCATGGTGCTTAGTGGGGATTTGACAGTTGTTTAAAAAGTATCAATGAATAAAAGTAGAAATCTGCGTTGTAAGAAGGGATAGATGACTGGATCTCAAAGATCTTGTCCAAATTTGAAATTTCTGTCTTCTATCTCTTCTATCTCAAAAGCCCCAAGTGATATTCCAGATGCGCTGATCCTTATACCTTCCCCATAGCACAGTGATGCTTCAGTTGCTTGGTGGGGAATGAAGGGTTTGGGGTAACAGACCCGCTCCTCCTCCCCAACCTACTGAAAACGTCTGCTGTAGTAAGCCAGTTACCGATGAGTCTGACGTCTCCTTTAGGTGGACAATTGTTGGCATCCCTGCTGCACTGATCCTATTATTTCTCCCTGTGTGCCAAGTGCATGCCGCTCTTCTCACTCCCTTTACCCCTTTGCAATTCAGCCATCAGGCCCCCCTGAAGCACTTAGCATCCTCTCCACTGCCGTCTTACTCACACAGTTAAAAGCATGTGCTGCCAAGCCATATAGACCTCTTGGGTTCCTATCTGTGCATTTCCTCTTACCAGCTGTACAATGTCAGGCCCAAGTCCTCAGCCCAGAGTCTTCAACTGCACACAAGGGTTGAAACTACCAGGGTTGTCACTATGTAGCCATGGAGATGTGTACACAGTGTCTAACTTGGAGGAAGCAGCCACCAATAAGAATGCTTATTATTATTTATTCCTTGGTCTGATCTCATCTCCGCCCCTAATCCCAGCACCAGCTTTGAATGCTTTTCCACCAAATCAGAGAGCCCACAAACCCAGCTCCTTCTGTTTTGGCTGCTTGGAGACTGCTGGATGCCTTTTCTGTCTATAAATCCTCCACCCATCAGCCTGTTTTCAAGCCCCAAGAATGTTCATTTTCCATATGCTCCCCAGCTGGCCACCAGTGCAATCTCGTAGAGGTTAACCTTGTGTTCAGGAGCATTCTATTGCAGGCATTACCTTTCCTTAAAAAAATGCAATGCCTCCGTGGTTAGGATATCAAAGCAGCCATGCCCATGCACACGCATGCATGCCCACCCATTCATATGTCTCATAAACATCATCAAACTCATTAGGCCATGTTTCACAATTTCCCAGTAAATGCTTATGTTTTCTTGCCACATAGATTTCTATAATTTACCTGGCAATGTCATTACTAAACTGCAACAATTCAACCCAGCCCAACTTATTGGTGGTAGCTGGTTCCTAGCAGAAAAGGCTCTTGACATCCTTGGACTTTTCGCCTTCTGCACACTTCCTTGCTCCTCCCATCCCTGGCCCCTACAACAGGCACATCTGTGCTTGTTTCATTGGCCTGCCATCTACCCTGCAACCAAACAGAGGCCAAGGACTGTAGGAGACAAACCCATAGTCCCTCAGAGTGCTTCTAACCTGTTTGTGGCTCTGCTCATTCAAGCTGGGCCAATCTCCATCTGAACCTAAAGCCAGGGGGCTGTGTCAGCACAGAGGCGTCTGCATCTCAGCTTGCTGTGAAACAAGTGTGCTTTTTGAGAAGCCCACTTGCCTACTATAATGTGAGCAGGGCGCGTGTAAGGAGTTTGAGTGTCCTTAGATTTGGGGGTGGGGACTTTGAGAAAGAAGGTTAGGCTTGAGACGGTTCCAGTTGAATCCATCTTCAGGGATTGAGGCTGGTCCTGGTTGTGGAACAGAGCCTGTGCGAGGCCCTCGGGCCAGGGTTGTGGAGGGTGGGGTGTTTGTTGTGGATAGTGGCCGCTTCCCCAGGCTTCGGAGCACCATCACTGAGGCAGAGCCTATGTTGCAGCTGAGCAGAGCGGGAGCTCAGCGAGGCAAAGCCTGGCTTCGCTGGGGAACTGGCATTGGCTTTGTGCACCTGGGACCATCAGTGTTTGAAGCCTGGGCAGGGGGTGCATCTTCCTGGTGAAGCCAGACAAATCTCCAGGTAGCCATAAACTGACTACACAGCCTTCATGCCTGAACACATGTTCAAAAGCGATAAAATAAATGCAGATGGCTTCTCCAAGCCTCAGTGGAGGACTTTTACATTGACTAAATGAATGGTAAAGCACAGATAAACACACATGTGCTCATACACAACACAGGAAAGGGAACAGCAACAGAAAAGTCCTCAGAAATACCAAACCCTAAAACACCAGCACCAGCCTAGAGGAAGCATGGTTGAATATGAGAGAGAGACGGGGGCTGAGAGATGGGAAATTCAAGAGCAGAGCCGTGCTGTAACTCACAAGGAGGAACCAAAGTATACACGCATGCATACGCACACTCGCACACGCACGCTTCAGAGAAGCACGCAGGCAGAACTTCTGGCAAAAAATTAAGTTTCACTGCTTGGAAGGGTTAGAAATACCTTCCCTGGTATGTCAACTGTGGATTAAAGGCCTTGTCACTAAGACCGGGCCAGCGGTTTGGTTGAAGAGACCAGCAGAAAGGAAATGGACAAATGCTATCCTAAGGTCCACCTCCCTTAAGGTCCATGATTAATGCATGTTAGTTATGACTAATCCTCCACCACAGAGCTTGGAAAGTCCCACCAAAATTCCAGACTGAGGGGTCCTGCAAACCCTGCAAAAGCTCATCATTGTCGTCGTCATCATCATCATCACTGAAGGAGGCTTCTAACGTGCCAGGAAATGGATGATTTTATTAGATTGCCAAACAATCTTATGAAGCAGGCACTATCCCCATTTTACAGACAAGTAGACAAAGGCTCAGAGAGATCAAGTAACAAGCTCAACGTCACAGTCTGTAAGTGGGGAGAATTTGAGAGACTCACATGCGGCAGAAAGGAGTCCCATCAGTAGGGAACAGAGCTTCTCACCATAGAATTCATTAAGGAAGTGAAGATTATCCGTCTGGACTCTGCCCCTCCCTGCAATAGAATCTCATGATGCTGAAAGTCCCGGTTGGGACAAGGGAGTTATTCAAGGTCATGCAGCTATTCTCAATAAAGCTGGCCCACAAACCATTTTCTCCTGTGCACTCAAGTTCGTCACATTGCAATACACCTCTGCTTAATGAAGCCCCTGCAAGAAACTAAGCAATAAGGGAAGATAGACAGTGGAGTTTCCCAGGAGCCAGATACTAGCCCTCCAAGCCTCTCCTATCTCAGAGATGGGTTTAACCTTCAACCAAGCCCAATGACAAATGTCTACATTGGATAGAAATAGGCCTTCTATCCACCTCGAAAAGGCTCTGCCCTGGGTCCAAAGCTAACAGGCTGACTCTGACAGCATCTGAATAGTTACTGAGATGGAACTGGGTAACGCTGTATTACCCTGCCCCTCTGAATTGGAGAGGCTGAGCCGTCAGATGGCCGGCAGCCCAGAGTTCCCTTTGGGAATATTTGTCTCATCCCGAGGTCTCTTCTCCTCAGAGCTGCACCCGCCCAGAAGCACGCTCCTCCAGACTTGCTCTGGACAAGCTAGCAAACTCCTTGCATTCCAGGCAGAGCTCAAGACTCAGCCCTACAAGTCTTTCGGGTCAGCGCCTGGCAAGGCTGGGGTCTGGGGTCCCTGTCACTGAAGCCCATCTCCCTCATCAACCAGACCACCCTCTACCGTTCAGAAGTTCCAGAAGAGGACCTTAAGGGCTCCTCAACTGCAGGCCTGAGGATAGAAAGAAAGACCCTATGATAGGCAGGGGCAGTAGCCTTTGCGGCAACTCCTCAACAGGTTTCTCCAACTTTCCAGAACCCACTGTTAACCAGAGCCATAAAACTCCTTCTTTATGTTCCTGTCTTGCTTCTGCAGCGCAGGCTAAACAACTGGGACTCAAGCTCTGTAGACGCCCCCCAGCTGCAGTGTCCCTCAGCCTGCTGTTTTAGGGGTGGAGGGCTTACTAGAAACCCAGAAAAATGGTCACTTTGAAATGATGAGCACCTGATAACTAGGCTTGGGCCAGTCGTAAGCCTCTCATTGTCCTATCCGCTGGGTTATGTGTTCTTGATGAAGCCTCAGTGAAACAACAGGACAACAGTTCTCATGCAGAAGGCTGTGCTTTTCCTGTCTGTAACACCCACTCTGAAGTGTGATGCTGCTATGTGGGAGAGGCAGAGACCAGTGTCGAGGGGTCAGGACTGTGCCATCGTTGCCACACAGATTTCAATCTTCACGCTGCCACTCACTTACTAAATGACCATGGGCAAGTTGAACCCACTGGCCTCAGTTTCCTTGCCTGTAAACTGGAGATGATGCTGGCTCCCTCAAAGGATTTGTGACAGTTAATGGCGGCAGGGTTTGAACATGCGTGGCCCATGATGGGCACATGGTCAATTCCTTATTTCCTGCCCCCATATTTTCGGCATCCAGGATCAAGTGCAGCGTGATGATGTTCCTAACTAAGCCCACTGCTATTTGCTGAGTCTATTTTAAAAGTTCATGTTCCATAAAGGACACATTCCATACAGGTGTGTGCTAAGGAGATGCCGGTGCATAGGCTGCTTGAGGTAAGAGCACACGTGGCCCTGATGAAGGCCGGGCAATGCAGGTTGGGCAGGGGACAGGGCAACAGGGCAGTGCTGGATTAGCAGACACCCTGTATCTCCACCAAGAGGGAAGAGAAGCGTCCTTATGTCCAGCCCCAAGAGGATGAGCTGCTTCCCAGTGGGAAATGGGCATCAACAAACGCCTGGACGGACATCCCTGGTGTCCCCTAAGTCCTGCCTGGGCATGACAGGTGAGGCCATCACCACAGCGACCCCTTGCTTGTCATGAACTCCTGCTGGGACTCAGAAGGCATCAAGAAGGTCCCTCACATTTGGGCAGTTTACATCTTGAGGGGATGGGAGGGAATGGGTGAAGCACTTGCATTCTTAAGCGCCTGCTCCATGCTAGAAAGCTTTAGGGTTGTAAACTGACTCTTCAGGATTCCTGGGACATAGGCAAGGACCCCCATTTGGCTCTGACCCTAGGAAGCACAGGCTCAGAGAGTCTCTAAAACCCTGACGAGCTCACAGAGGAGGAGCTGGAACTTGAATCCGTATCTGACTCCAAAGCCCGAACACTTTCCAACTCTGCTCACACTTCTCGAAGGAGCTGCCAGATGAGGAGGGGTGGCCACAGGCTGAGAGTCAGTCACAGGTAAATTTACCCTGTATGTATAGATTATTCACAATCCATTTCAGTTTGCTTCTGGGTAATCATGAAATTATTCTGTTACAAATAGTTAAAAAAAAAATTCCTGTGTGCCTAAGATGAAAACCACTTGCAAAATACAAAACAAAAACCAAAGCCAAAAAAAAAAAAAAAAAAAAAATAAAAAAACCCCAAACCCCAAAACAACAAATGTGCTGCAAAGAAACCTCCAAAACTAAAATTGCCAGGGTTGTTGTTATTGTTCCAGGATCATAACATTGGAGCAAATCATAATGCTAATTTTCTAAGCTAACAGCAGAGAATTTGATATAGAACTTTCTGGCCAGAGATACACGGTATCATTTTCAGTGGAGGCCAGAACGGTTCTTTTTTTTTTTTTTTTTTTGAGACGGAGTTTCACTCTTGTTACCCAGGCTGGAGTGCAATGACGCGATCTTGGCTCACCGCAACCTCCGCGTCCTGGGTTCAGGCAATTCTCCTGCCTCAACCTTCTCAGTAGCTGGGATTACAGGCACGCGCCATCATGCCCAGCTGATTTTTTGTATTTTTAGTAGAGACGGGGTTTCACCATGTTGACCAGGATGGTCTCGATCTCTTGACCTCGTGATCCACCCGCCTCGGCCTCCCAAAGTGCTGGGATTACAGGCGTGAGCCACCGCGCCCGGCCCCGGTTCTTTTAATTAATTAACCCAACATTAAATGTACCAGAAGAGGGATGTAACTGTGTTTACACACAACTCTGACATCATCTGATTTTAACAAGTTTACTAAAACGACAGTCACGGCCTTGACAATACTGAATGCAAAATACTGGTGTACACAGATTTTACAGAGTGACTCCTGAGAGCCAGATCACAAAACAAGTTTTAACAGATGGGAGAGGCCCGAGGGAAGGCAAGCACACTGATTTTATTGAGAAAAAAAGCTTATATACTGTAGGGTTGCTGAAGTTTAATAAATAAAGGTCAACTTATAATATATAAAAACAATATAAACATTTATATGCTACATGCATATCATATAATTTAAAGTAATAATTTATATACGGGGAGAGATGCCAATTCATGTTCTTCCGATTTTTCTCGACAAGGCACACACACAGGATGTGTCTATCCGTATCCACCGCCAGCCCACGAGTTTGTTGTTTTCTGAAGTCAGTGCTCGGACATAGGTTTGGGACGTTTTGCACTGAGAGTTCCAGTGTTTATCATCAATGCCCCTGCAACCATTTTTGACTGGCCTGGCTTCCTTACATCGCGTCTCATAAAAATATTGTTTGACGGGAGAGTTGCCGGTTTTGATCTCCCCCAGCACCGTGACCTGGTGTCCCCGAATGTCGATGGCCGACGACTTGTCGGTCACCCACAGACTCTCACTGTCACATACCGAGTACTCCCCTCGGTGACTCTTATGCTCTGCGTACCGTTTCCGCCGTGATGTTCTGTTCGCCACCACGGGGTTGCCCACGTAATCCTCCATGAGATACAAGGGCGGGGGCTCCAAGGGGGTGCTCTCGCTCAGCAGGACCCGTGGTGAGTTGTAGCGTCTCTGCTGCCGCAGCAGCTCGGTGTCCATTGCAATCACTGGCTGGAATTCTGACTTGGTGGGCTCTCCCCGCTCTGGCTCTCGGGGGGCCTCTGCTTTCGGCAGGGTGCCCTGGTAACTTTCCTTAACGTCCACCACCTGCTTGGAGAGCTTGTTTTTCAAAATATCTGCTTGGATCAGCTTAATTATCAGGGAATTGAGCGAGTCTTCCGGCAAACTCCTTTGATCCATGTTGTTACCTTGGATGCCACGGAGATAAGCGAGGAATATCACATAAAACAAGATGGACATCACCTTGTTCACCTGTAAGATCTGAAAAGGAAACACAGGTGTTAAGAGCAGGCCTGTGGCAGCTGAGTCTGTGTTATTCTGACACCAGCTACCTGAGGCTGAGTATCCCTGTGAGGGCACGAGGGAGGGTACCCCCAGGTGAGCAACGCAGCTCCCCTCTGGACATTCTGAAGAGGCGATTTCTTTCCCCCACCCCCGGGAAATACTGCAGAATGCACTCCAGGTCTGCTGACTCTGCTCTTTGCATGGGTTGCATTTACATCTGAGGTCTGCTTTATCCTGCAGGCTCTGCTTGTGGGCGGATGATGTCCTACTGCTTCTTTAAACATCCCCTGAGCCCGTAAAGACATATCATTCACTCTACCTTAGCAAAGCATGAAAACTTCAAACCTGAGAATTGTAACCATGGAGTAACTTCCCTTCAGCAGCAGCAGCAGCAGCGGTGGCCTTGTAATTGTCTCAAGAAAGAGTTCGACTGCTCCCTAGCTGCGGCCCCTGGAACGCACTGAGACTGAGGACTGGTTCAGTTGCCCCCATATTACGGTGTCATAGGTGGGGTCATCCTCGGCCAGGCCACAGCTGGAGCGGTCTGTTCTCCTGCCTTTGGAAATGAACACGTGGGGCCACTACCCACTCTGCGAAAGGGCCTGCGTTCCAGGGTGCTCTGCTGAGCTCTCTGATGCACACGCATCACCAACTGATCTGCGGCATCCCTGGGACCCTCTCCACAAAACACAGCCCGGCCACAGCACTACTTGCAGAAGACAGAGATGCAGAATAACCACCTCAAATAAATGGACTGGATCTGCCCAGAATAGAAGAGTCACTGTTGATTCACTTTCCTCCTTTAGATTTCTAACATTTCTGCTACAACATGTTCCTTTTAGTGGTTATGTTTCTTCCAATTCTACTATTACCTTGTTTAAATGGCATTCCAACCCCTTAGCCTCTCATTCTGTTGCCATAGTAGAAGCTCCACATTGGGCCCCTGCTGAGTCCTGGTGGAATTACAGTGCTGATCTGGAGACACCTTCATTGCTGGTCTCTCCCTCACTAGAGCAAAGCCCAGATCTTCCAAGGCTTAGCACTGGAAGGAGATGCTCCTGGTGGAGAGGGGCCGCTGAGCTAGCGATCCTGACTTGTACCTGATTTGTCCACTGCCTTGAGATATTCACTCCTTAATTACCATCGCTACCACCTCACTGGCTCCCAGGGGGGTACATCATTTCCTCTTTAAAGTTCTGTCTAAACATGGAAAATAAAAACTCTTCCCCTGGTTCACCTTTGGTACTTTTGGAAAGGCTTTACTAAGTCCAGGGGGAAGATAGAGAGGAGGTAAACAAAGCCGACATAAGAAAAGCAGTCCTACTAACCAACACCCAGGTCTGAGCCTGCCAGTGCTAACTCGCTCCCAGGACTCACAGGGAGCCTCTTTCCCAGCTTGTCTGAGATACCGCTGGCTGGCTTGTCCCGAGAGGCCAGCGACGGTGAGGCACTCTGCTCACACTGCCTCCTCCTGCCACTGTGATAAGGAGGCTATCTTTTTTCCATGGGAACTAGTCTTTGGGACAACTGATTCTTTCAAGGTCAAAGCCAAAAGAGGGATTCTAGCTTTGCCACTCACCCTTGGAGATGACTCTAAGGAATTGTATTATCCTAGGAAAATGGTTCCCACAGGATAAGGAATCTCCCTCCTATTCTGCATACAAGTGACATTTCCTTCAATATTACAGGCCCAGCAAAATGCAACTTGAACTATACAAAAAATATGTCATATGTGCAACTAGGATTACGCTCCCCTCCCCCCAAAAAAGAAATCATTTAGGACTGACAGCCTATTGAAAAACAATGTATTAAATCTCCCAAAAGCTGAGCCACTGTAAGCTAAGAATACACAGGGTATCCACTCTTAAGGAAATAAATCAAGTATGGTTAGTGAGGCGAAGTCCCAGGTAAAATAAGAGTCAAGGTACAGATTAGTGAGGTAATGACCAGGGCGAGCTGAGAGGGAGAATGCTGGCTGATGCTGATGGATTGAGGAGGAAAAAGTAAGAGTCTTTATGGGTGACAGCTGGAATATGGAACCAAAGTGTGTTAGAAGTAGACAAAGCATATAAAGAGACCATCTAATCTTATTCATCTTATAGATGAGGAAAACCTAAATGCAGTTTAAAGAAAAGGAGAGACCCTCAGGGAAGTGAGAGGCGTTCCCTGAACTCCGGCCCTCACCTCCCTTTTCTGTCGTGTGATGATTGGGCTCACAGGCCCCTTGCTCCAACCCCATTCACTACTCACTGCTGCTCGAATCACGATCCACGTGCGCTGCCTCTGCTGTTGAAATTTCACCCGTGTTTCAGTGCCTGGTACCAAAGCTGACTTTTCTGCAATGCTCCGCCAAGATCCCAACAGCAGCACCTGCTGTCTCCTTGCAACCCGGCCTGCTCTCCCGGCGCCTGGCCATTTCTTTCTTACTTGCCGTGATACTTTGTAAGAAGTGGTGGGAGTAAGTCATCCGCAGGCTGGTGAGTGTTTCTAAATGCTTCAGAAGACTGTCTTAAAACCCTGCAGGCTTCCTGTGGACTCCATTTCAATAATCCACTTTTAGCTTTTTTCATAGAGAGCAAGTCCAAGATTGTTGCTAACAGAACACTCCAAAACACAGAGGTTTTCAGCTGGAAAAGACCTTATACAACCTCCTCATTTATACAGATAAGGGAGCTGAGGCCTGCAGTGGTGGTGAAGTGAGCTGTCTCAGGTCAGACTGCTAAACAATGGCAGAGAGTGATGGGGGACGTTTGGTTTGCAGGCTCAACAAAAACCACATGGCTTGTGCACCATCAACGTTATTGTGAGGGGTAAATAATGAAATCCACATGGAAGCACCTAGCATAGTGTCAGGCACAGGGTGAGCACACTAGACATGTTATAGAACATGAACCTGAATGGCCTGTGGCGGCAGGAGATGGGGCACATCTGCCCTTGATGTACACATGTGAGGGGCCCAGCGTCTGGGAGCTCCCTCCTCTGCATCTGGCTCACAGCAATCTGCACCAACACGGTCTCTGCAATGCTTTCCCCTAATGCCATGGTGCCCGAGTGCTCGGATCTCAGCCCACTTATACTGGGTGTGGGAGAAGAAAAGAGTATCATGAACTGGAAGCCCAGGGAACAGACAAATGACGAAAGCAACCACGGGCAAGGGAGAGACGGTATTTCTGAATATGCTGGGGGCAGGAATAGATGGATTCTGATCTCTGGCCACTTTTTGGTCACTGGTATCTTCATTTCTCACTCCATATCCGGGTGGGAGTCCCCAGTGAGACAGTTCCCAGGAGTGGGGAATGGAAACAGGGAGGCAGTGCCAGCTTGACCCAGGCAAGGCACAGTGGTGAGTTTTTCTACTTAGGGGGATGTCTCTGCTCTTTCTCTAGAGGTCACTGCCATCTGCAGAGAACCCCATTTAAGCAATTGTTATATTGTGCTATTATTGTTGGTGTGTCTCCTCTTTGACCACAGGGACCATGTCCTTTCCATCCACACATCCTTGATGCCCAGCACACGGCTAGACACTGCAGTGTTTTGATGTCTATTTACTGAATGAGCGCCTGCTACGATCGAGACCTACCCAAGGCACTGTTTGCTGGCTGGAGAGCCTGTATGGGCCTTTGCCAAGCCTGGCTTTGGAAGCCAATCAACTCTGCCTTCTTTTCCCAAAGAAAATACAGGCCCTGGCTCTGAAGTCGGCCATGGTCCCCAGGCTCTTCTTGGCTATAATTAGAAAAAGACCTGTTAAAGACCTCAGTAAACCCCCTTTCTACACTCTCCCCAGTGCCCATTTCCCCTGCTCGGAGTTTTCCAACATCCTGACCGACGTGCATGTGCGATTTTCCTCACTTAGAAATGCTTTCCCACATATGGTGTTTTCTCAGTCCCCGGAGCAACATTCCTACAAGGTTTCACCATCCCTCAAAATACTCAAAAGAGAGCAATTTCTGATTCCTCCTTTTTGGCTCAGTTTACAGCATCCACAGAGGGTTTGGGGGTATTCGAGAAGCAGCTGACATGGAAGAGGAAGCTGGGGTAGAGAGTGGCACAGGATCTGAGCCCCCAGCAACCTGCGTCTGCCCTGCAGCGATGGGGCTGCAGCCTTCAGATTCCAATTCACCTCTCCAGGACCAGCTTCCCTACACAGGAGCACCTCCTGACCATGTACCTAAAGACCCCTCTTGTTGCACATGTATGGAGTAAATTTTTAGACTGCTTAGGGGTGAGATCACCAAGAATAAAAATGCAAAGTGCCAGGTACTGGCTTACACAAAATCTTAAATCCTGGCAACCACCATCCTCAAGTAGGTACTATTATATTTCCCATTCAGATGGGGAAACTGAGGCACAAAGGGGTTCTGCGACTAGCTAACAAGCAACAGAGCTAGGGTTTGCACTCTCTGGCTCTAGAGCTCGTGTTATTAATGATGACACTCTGCTGCCTCTCTGTCTATCCCTGCTCTCAAATATCCTAGAGAGTTTACTTCCAGGGGAAGCCCAAGCTCCAAGCCTGGAGCCAGGATGGCTGCCGTCAGCAGGCTGTGCCCTTCCCCAAGAAGCCTGAGCTCTAAGCAGAGTTTGCGGAGATGTGAGGCCATCACTCCTATGTCCTCCTCCCCATATCTCCTATGAAAGCATCCCTCGCGAAAGTAAACACAGTCCAGTTCCCCCACCCTAGTCCCTCCTGGGCCTGATGCTCTCCAGAGTAGATCACCTGTGCCTGCGGAGGCCCTGCTGTGGTGGACAGAATACTCAGTGCACCGTCTCACATCCTGGGGTTGAGTCCAGCACTGGAAATCTGGGCGACTTACAAAGAAAGCAGAAAAGCTCTGTTTTAGCTTTCCTCAGGGAGGAGTCATGAGGGCAGAAGTGAAAGCGGTTTTTAATTTGCCAAATTTTTAATATGCAAATTCAAAAGACTTCATTATTTCTGGTGCAGCCATATCCTCTGGAGGCAAATGCATTCTCTGGCTGGGTTCAAAGAGGACACTGGCCAGCTGTGTCCAGAAGGGCCTGATTCTTTGGAGAATTTCTTCTGCCATGACATGGTCTCTGACTAATGCTACAGACTCAGAAGAACACATCCTGCCAGTAACCCTAATGTCCTGCTCAGGGAGTGGAAAGGGAGAGAGGTGGGGAAGTGACAGAGTTAAAGTAGAATGACAAAGGGGAAAGGAATGTGGTGAAAATATTAAACTAAGGCCATATATAAAGACTGGCTATGCTTGTCCCCCAAATCTTAATTGCATGATTAATTCACACTGGTTTTGTTCTGAACATAGGTCTTGAGGCCTCCAAATTAGTCAGTGGGGCCGCATGAAGATGTCCTGACCCATGACAAGGCTGGGAACTGGGAGAGAGAGATCCTGGTGGAGCCTCTGCTGGGGATTGGTCTGGTTTTGCTTAATCTCTTTATTAATGATCCGGAAGCAGGAGGGAGGAAAAAGTGGCAGATTAATTAAAATGCACAGATGACGCTCAAAGGGAAGGTGCTGCAGACACCAGTGAGGACAGACCAATTAGGCTGAAGCACCCGTGGGGGTTGGCAACCTGGAAATAGCATGATTAGATTCAAATGAAAACATGTAGGTTAACTCACCGGGGGAATGATGGATCCAAAACCAACAAGGCAGGGAAATGCTTGGAAAGGGATGAAGGGAGGGGGCGACTTGGAATTGCTACAAGGAGTAAATGAGAAATGAGCTCACATGAGTGAAGCTGTGTGGGTTTCCACGGCACCTTCTTTCCTGCCAGCTGTGCCCTCCACCTCCACCTCATTCACTTTAGCATACCTCTCGAGTGGTGGCAATCATGAAACTCCCTGTCTTATGGAGCACAAAAAAGACATAAATTGAGGAACAGAGCCAAGATCAGAAAGCAGACCAGAGATGGTCCCCAAAACAGGCTGACGTGCACGCTCTAAAGTCATGGAAAACCAGAAGCAATCAGCGATCTGGAGGAAAAACAGCTGCTCTCTCTGTTGGTATTTGGTGAGGCCTCACTGGACAATCCCTGAACTCGGGGCAGGTCTGTATCTATGTAGTGTCAAACCAGGTGAGAGAAGGGGCAGGGAAATGGATTCTTATCCTGTTCTTTAAGATCCCTGATTCTACTGTTGTTCCTCTCCTTAAAACTTAGCACTTAATACTCAGGGTTCTGAAACTGAGTGATACACACAGTCAATCCTCAGTCCAAGATGTGAACTAGGACAAGCCCCTCAATTTTCAGGAGATGCTGGCTTCTCAGCAGAAGTGAGACAAGGCACACAGTCAACAGCAAAGGCAGGCTCTAGGATGAAATAAAATAAAACAGAGAACCTCAGAAGGTTGACTCGCCTCCCTCAGAAAGGAAGTACTGAAACTGGTCCTTCCGAAGGCCAGGAAGTGAGGAACAGAGACCCTTGAACTAGGAAGATACAGACAAGGAGGTTATATCCCAAAAGAAAGCTCAGTGCATCGAGATGGAGGTAGAAAGCTGTGAGTTTCCTTTGCACAGCTGTTAGGAGAAGAATTTCACATTGTTCAAAGCATACCCTCCTCTGGCCTCGAGGAGAGGAGGGAAAGATGGAAGGCATGGCACATGTCACACCAGTGTGCGCCAGCCGCTCCTGGAGAAAGGTAGGACAGTTATTCCCCAGGCCAAGCAGCCCTCTGGCTTAGCCGCATCTTGGCAAAGAGAGATCTTAAAGGGGCTTGGTATGCTGACACAAGCCTAGGAAACTCAGGTTTACTTTATCCTTTGCATAATACAAACTCCCATTTCACGGCAGAAGGATGGACTGGGAAGGATCCGCAGAGAAAATCTGAGTCAGTCCAGCTACTGGCCATCATGGTGTTATCTTGCATTTAGTAGTATTTGTTTTGGTAATTCACACTTATCCACCACTATGCATACAGGTGTGCATGTATGGGTTTGCGCGCCTGTGCTCACGCGCATGTGCACACACACACACACCACGTAACTGCTTGAAGTGAAGATGAGCTCTAGTCAAGCTGTTTTCAAATTTTTGAATTTTGAAAAATTATAAACTATTTTCCAATGATTGAGTCATTTAATGTTCAGAAACATTCCAATTTTGGTATCATTTTCTGTGTCTGGGTTACTCCATTCTCTAAGTATGATGACATACAAGGGGAGGCTGCTTCAGCCACACAGACAGCCGCAGGTACAGCTGGTATTAAAGAATAACTTCAGCCTCGGAGAATAGCTGTCCCAAGTCAACGATTTTGTTTTAAATTTATGCCGCATGTTTGAGTTGGGTTTATGGTCAAGGGTATCCATTGTCTGCAAAACGCTACACAACTGTAGTAATATCATTACAAGGTAGAGGCTGCTCAGTAATTGATTTTCAATAATTATAATTAGTGATGATGATGATGGAAGTATTTATTTTATTTACCCAGATAAGCATGAGTCTCAAAATGGCAGAATAAAGAAGCTGGCTTCTTCTGGGGGGTTGGAGGCTAAGGGAAATCCCAAAGCATGTCTTCTGTTCAATCCTCACTCTGATTGCCTCTTCCAAACCAACAGCACAGCTGGCTTGGCAACAGCCAAACTTTTTTACGTGCATCAACCATGGCAGCAAGTCCGGGATCACCCAAACCATACTGGTTTGGCCCCTGGAGGACTTGGCTACAGAAAGTGTGGTCAGATGGTAGGCTTACTCCTCTAGACTTGGCCATCAGGCCTGTGTCAAATATGGCCCCTCACGCCTCCCTGCTGCCACACAGCCAACCACCTTTCACAAGGATGAGGTATATTGACTGGTGGTCTGTGGCTGTATCGATTGGTGGTCTGGTCTGGATCCCTTCTCCAGAAAACCATGGTGTCTGAAGACTGGCAGCTGGGACTTCTTTTCCAGGTGTATCTCCCCTCTGTTCCCTGTGGCTGCTATCGTGCACTTGAATACTTTTACAGACTAGGAAACTGAGGCAGAAGAAACATGTGTCTGGTGCTTTTCTGAGTCTCTTCTCACTCACTCATCTAGTGATGTGGGGATGTGAGCACAGGAAGAAAACCAACCTCCCGTCAAAACTGGAGTGTGTGGTAGGCACTTAATAAACACTGTGACTCCAACCCCAAACTCTCTAGTGACTCTTTCTGGGCAGCTGGGCAAGACTGAAAAACTAACCCAGAGCTTGTCCTCTGAAAGCAATTTTGGCACAAACAGTCTGAACCCCAGGCTGTCTTTAATCACAGACACAAGTCATAATAATCGCTTGTAATAACAGCTCACATTTATTGAGACTCACCATATGCTAGACTGTGCGGAACACTTCACATGGATGATCTCAATTAATCCTCATGGACACGATTATTAACCCCCACTTTTCAGCAGAGGAAACTGAGGCTCAGAAGAATTAAGTAATTTTTCTCAAGATTACACATCACTTGAGAGGCAGAGCCAGGGAACAAACCCCTGTCTCTGTGATCCCACAGCCCTAGCTCTTAGCTAATATTGCAGAATACCTCCCAATTCACTTCAAAGTCTAAGGCACCTGCCACTTCATTGAAGTGAACTGGGTAGCAAGCAGCACACTAGTGTATTACTGTTTCTTTCTTTGTGGAGGAAGAGACGTTCAAGACAGATCCTCTGAAACATCAAGGAGACATTTCCAGTCTAAGGCTTGCCTCACCAGTTCACAGTAGCTGAAGAGCATATCTGTGTGATGGGGGGCTGGTGGGATCTGGTGTTTATGCTTTAGTTTCTCCAAATATAAAATATTCCTTTCCTTTTTTCTTATTTCATGGTAAAAAAAAAACAACCAAGAACCCAAAGATTCATTTTAAAAAACGGCTGGAGCATTGAAGGTAGGACAGATTTCTGATTTTTTTGTTTTCACAGATTGCAGCATATTTGTAGCTGTTGATGAGAAACAGAATAAAATGTAGGCTCTTGGCACATCCCCTGTTTTGATTTGTTATTAAAAACCAACTCTTCCACTAATGAGCTTTGTGGCTACGGGAGAACCCTTGTGCATCTTGGGGGCTCAGTTCTGAAGCAGTGTTTCTCCATAGGGGTGTCACTGGGATTTTGAACAGGACAGTCTTTTATTGTTCAGTTTTATCTCGCACATATGCAACTCAGGCCCCCAGCTAGTAAATCTCAATCGTGACCCCAGTCATGGTGACAACTGAATAAAAGGACCCACACCTTTCCTAGTGCCATCTACGGAGACCCCTCGGTTATGAATCACACAACATGATGCTGGGGAATTAATTGTTTTTGGATCGTTAACCCTTTTACAATGTGACCAAAGCTAAGAAACCCTTCTGCTAAAACACCACACATGTGCCCATAAAGAAAAATATAGCAAACAATTTCAAGGTGATTCAAAGAGTCTATAAAAATCAACCTAGTGTCCCACAGATTTTAGGTTTAGAATTCTTGAACTAAAGAATTTCAAAGGTTCTTGCTAGCTGAGATACCCTGTGCTTCTATTATCTTGTGCCAACCCTGAGCCATTTCTTCTCCAGGCCAAATGGAAAGAAATTATTATTATCAGCCTAATTTTCTGGCCCTCTCTGTTTCTCTGTGTCCCTGTGAAGCCAGGGTGCCAGGAACTGGCATCCAGCTCTATTAGGAGCGTGGCACAATGGAAAGGTTATGGGGGGAGAGTGACTTGCCCCCAAACCAACCAATCAACCAGGACAAGAGCAGTAACCAAGCCTAGCCCTCCAGATGAACAGCCCTATGCTGCTCAGCCACAGCCACACACAGAGCAGTCAGCATATTTAAGACACATGGAGGGAAACCTACCTACCAGTAGGGCTTCCTGGGGGAGGCACGGGGGTCCTAGTGAGCCTGATCAACACAGCATGTCTGACGCTGTGTGTGAGAGGCCTGGGGCCCCAGCAGCCCTGCTCAGCCCAAGAGGCAACCTGTGGAGGCAGAGTCTCTCCTGTCTCCCTTTCACAAGTGTCTGCGTAGCACCATCTATTGGCATCCACCTTCCTCATGGACACCAGGGATCAGAGCATTCTCCTTTCTGTCCATAAACCTGCCGTCACTCTGGGCGACGTCACCTCCCACCTGATGGCTTTTTCATTCCTTGGTCTCCCTGTTACTCCACATCCTCAAGACCTTGTTCTCTATGACGTTTGAAAACGCAAATTCGATTCCTCAAAGACCTAAGTGATTCCTTGAAGACGTAAGAACAGAAATACCATTCAACCTAGCAATCCCATTACTGGGCACGTACCCAAAGGACTATGCATCATTCCCTCATAAAGACACATATGCACACGTATGTTCGCTGCAGTGCTACTCACAATAGCGAAGACGGGGAATCAACCTAAATGTCCGTCAGTAATAGACTACAGGGGATCGGGGGGCATCTTGTAATGTCACCAAGGACATTCCATTAAGTTTGCTCAGAAGGGCCCGGCTCGGTGCCTGGATGAGAAATCTACAGTGGACCTGGAGGATGCTTACTGCTGTTCACCAGCTACTCAGGGCTGGAACCCCGAAGAACACGGGAGTGCCCGGATGCCGTGGGTCTCCTGAAGGTGTGTGCCAGTGGAGGGTCTGCAGGCCCCACGGGTCTGACTGCGAAGTGGCCAAGCAGAGAGGCAAAGCCACCCCATGCTCATGGAGACTTCAGGTAAGTGGCTGAGTGACAGAGAGAGAAATAGTCAGAGACAGAGAGAGACTGAGAAAGAGGGAAACAGAGACACAGATACAGAGACAGAGGCAGAGAGAGGCTGAGACAGAGAAAGGAAGAGACAGAGAGAGACTGAGGGGGAAGGAGACAGAGATGGAGGGACAGAGAACAAAGAGAGAAAGGAGAGAAAGAGACAGAGATACAGAGACTCAGAGAGACAGAGACATAAAGACAGAAAAACTGAGACAGAGATACAGAGACAGGAAGAGAGGGAGGCAGAGACACAGAACTGAGAGAGACAGAGACAGAGATGCAGGGAGATGGAAACAGAAAAAAACACACAGAGAAGGACAGAGTGAGAGACAGAGAGATACAGAGAAAGGAGGAGCGACAGAGTCAGAGTTTGAGAAAGAAGAGCGACACAGTGAGAAACAGATGAGCAGAGATGGAGGCAGAGAGAGAGAGAAGAGAGGAGAGAGGCACAGAGAGTGAGGGAGACAGAGAAACAGTGAGAGAGCAAGGGGGTACACGTGGAAAAGGGGGTCTTTTTTGAGTATAGGGGGTTTCGGCTGAGCCCAAGACCCTGGGCGGTGCTCTTCTACCTGGTTCGGAAAAACTGGAAATGTGGCAGAGAAGGTCCCTCTGAAGCCAGCATTGCTGCAGAACCAGAGGGCATGTGCACTTCCATTCACATTAGAGACCGCTCCACCCTGCCACTGTCCCCAAAGCCGGTGACCTCCCTGCACTAACCTACATTTCTTTCTACTGCCAGGGAAGTGAACATGTAGGTGTTGTAGACGCAGCAGGTGGCCCTGTCCCAGCACCATGGGAAAGACCGAGGCACGGGCACTCAGTGTCACACAGCACTTCCTGGTTCAGGAAGAGGATCTCAGAACAGGCCACAGTCACACAAGGCCACCTGCACCTTGTCCCAAGAGGTGTGGCAGTGCCCAGCAGCCCGGTCAACAGAGGCTAAAGCAGTAGGGCTACAAGTGACAAGCCAGTGCCCATCTGTCGGGCAACAAGTCAGGCTGTGTGTGTGTGTGTGCGCGCGCGCGCACGCGCGTGCACATCTATGTGTACCTGTGTGTGGGTGTGTGTTGTCTCTATGTGTGTAGTGTCTATGTATGACTGTAGATGTGTCTGTGTGTGGTATGTATATGCATGTATGTATGCCTGTGAGTGTGTCTGTGTGTCTCTGGGTGTGTGTGCTGTATGCATATCGACATGTGTGTGGTGTCTGTGTAAGACTGTGGGTGTGTCTGTGTGTGTTGTGTATATGTATTCATGTGTGTGAAGTCTATGTACGTGCTTGTGTGTGTATGTGCATGTGTGTGTGTGAGTGTGTCTCTGTATGCATGTGGTGTATATGTCTAGGTGTGAGTGTGTCTCTGCAGGTGTACATATGTGTATGGCGTTATTCTGTGTGTGTGTCTGTGTGTTGTGTGTGGTGTATGTCTGTGTGTGTGCATGTGTGTCTGGTGTTATTCTGTGTGTGGTGCATGTATGTCTGTGTCTGTGCATGTGTGTGGTGTTATTCCATGTGTGGTATGCGTATGTCTGTATGTGTGTGTGCATGTGTGTGGTGTTATTCCACGTGCAGTATGTGTATGTCTGTATGTGTGTGTTTGCATGTGTGTGGTGTTATTCTGTGTGCATCTGTGTGGTGTGTGTGTCTGTGTGTGTATATGCGTGTGTGGTGTTAATTTGTGTGGTGTGCATGTGTCTGCATGTATATGTGCGTGTGTGGTATTGGTCTGTGTGGTGTGTGTGTCTGCGTGTGGATGTGCATGTGTGGTGTGTGTCTGCGTGTGTATGTGCATATGTGTGGTGTTATTCTGTGTGGTGTGTGTATCTGCGTGTGTGTATATGCATGTGTGCATGGTGTGTGTGTCTGCGTGTGTATGTATGTGTGTGGTGTGTGTGTATATGCATGTGTGCATGGTGTGTGTGTCTGCCTGTGTGTATATGCATGTGTGTGTCATGTGTGTGTCTGCGTGTGTGTCTGCGTGTGTGTATATGCATGTGTGCGTGGTGTGTGTGTCTGCGTGTGTATGTGAGTGTGTGGTGTGTGTGTATATGCAAGTGTGCATGGTGTGTGTGTCTGAGTGTGTGTATATGCATGTGTGCATGGGGTGCTGGGTGAGGGATGCTGAGAAGGGGAGAAGTCAAACGTCAGAAGGGATCAAGAGCCTGCGTCTGCTCCCTGCCTCCCCTTTGGTCACTGTTAGTCCCTGGGCAGGTCTGCTTTTCACTCCCGGCAGCATCAGATTGCTCCTCTAGCAAGGGCAGGAACCAGAGTACATCATCTGGAGACCATCCCGGCACTAGCAGCCTGCTGCCGTCCACAGGGGTCTAAAGCCAGGCGGGGCTCTTGCTCTCTGGGTCCCCTTCATCCCAGAGGAGCAGCCAGCTCTGCGGGTGCCCCTACCCCGCCACCCACACTCCCAGTGTGGTGCACGTGGAGTCAGGCACAGGGCTCCAGTGGCCTTCCTGGGTCCCCGTGAACTGGAAACATACGAGGATAGGCAGGGAGACGCCGTGAGATGGAAAGAGAAACTCTGGGTCAAGTTTGCATTTCTCATTATTTCTCCAACCCTTCTCAAATTCCTTTTGTTTAGAAACCTCCTTGAGTTTCTGAAGCCTTCCCCCTCCCCCACCCCTCCCCCTGAAAAACTCTAGGAGCTCCTCCAGCCTGTAACCCTTCCGCATAACACGTTCCATATGTCGGTCACTCTCGGCATGAAACGTTTTCACTAGCTTTTCTGGTCACCTACTCCGTGGTCTCCCCACACAGCCTCTCCCCAGGGTAGCCCCACGAACCCCCTCTGTAGCCCTCTGTTCAAGAAGCAGAGGCTGGGATCAGGCTGTAGGGTCCTTTGCTCTCCCTCCCTGGTCAATCCCATGCAAGATGCCTGCAGGTTCGCCTCCCGAGTGCCCCAGTGCGCCTGCCTTTGCAGCAGCCCGCCTGCCGCCAACAGCTGCAGGGAGACCCTCCTAAGAACTGGGGCTAATTGAGCAGGGCTCTGACTGAGCTTGCCACGTTATTTGCTTAGAGCAAGCTTTTACGGCAAAGCAACACAGCATTCTATTGTCTTCCTTTCCCACCCAGCTCCCCCTCCTCTCGAGGCTACCCACTGCGGTAAATAAAAGCTGGTGGGGTGGGATTTTTTTCCACCCTAACTTCCAATGCTCCCTTTGCGGATGCAAACACATTCTAGCCTTTCTTGCTTGACCCCCTCTCCAGGCGCCACTCCCTGCCCGCCCTCTTGATGCATCTTTTGATGACTGAATTTGATGCTGGAAAATAGCATGCAGAGCACCACCCCACGCAAGGTTTTAAGGGTTTCTCAAAAGATAGAAGAAGGTGGCATTCAATAGCTCTGGAGGTGCTGCACTGGAAGAGCTGAAGATGATTTTGAACTGATCAAGGGAGCCTGAGAACCGTTTATAGTTCCTCTTCCTTGAGAGCCTAGGCATCCTTGAAGGTCTCAGACTCCCAGGGATGTTCCAGGCATCGAATAGAAGCTGCCTTAAAACAGGTAGTGAGGCAAACCCACGGCCTAACACTGGAGGCAGGAGCAAGTGGGAAAGCATGAGGCCCTAGGGGCCAGATTGAGGACATCAAGGCTTTCCAAAAAGACATGGAGAGACCTGTCTGGGACATACTTGGCTGGGCCATCAGCTATCTTGAAGGATGGAAGGATGAGAGATTGAGCACCTACTGTCGGCCAAAGATTAAAATTTAAAACTTACATCCCACTATCTCCAGCTTTTTGGGGAGAGATGGAGTTAGAAAAATTCTAAAGGGAGGCTATTGCTATTGTAAAGCCAAGAAATCCAGGGCATAGAGTAGGTGAGGGATGGGCTGAAAGTTGTTACTGGTAGATATAAAACTACAAGTAGAAGAATCCCTGCTTCCTGACTCCTGATCCTACAGTCTTTCTAAAAGACAGCCTTCTCTATTATCAAAGTCCTAGCCCAGCAGGGTGCACCGCATGCCTGTGATCGCCAAGTAAGGGGAGCTCCTTCATCCAGCTGTAAACCTAAGGGAGAGCCCTCATATCTACAAAATGCAGACCACACTTTATCAGTATCTGTTAGATACTCTAACAGCATCTGCGATGCACCAGTTTACACAAAGTAGATCATTTCCAAAGCAGAACCACCTCTGGCTGCAAAATGTCCTCTTCACTAGGGAGACGGAGGGGCCCATTATTGGCCCAAGCTCTGCATCCATTTCTCTCTAATTCTAACCAGAGGGAAGCCTCATCAGCCACACCCACTATCCCCTCCCTCTGGCCCCCAAATCTTGGCTTTATTTAGTTTGTAGATGGATTGTATTCTGGAGATCAAACAAGTTACGTGAAATTGTATTGAAAACAATCCTTTTCAACAGTACTGGTATTAAGAAAATGACAACAGTAACGATGGAAAACATGTTTGATGATGAGTTTGGATGCTGCGTGGGGCTAATGAGACAACTGAATGAATGTAATTGAGGTATCTGACTTCAGAAGTTCCGATTATGCTGACGGGCTTGGCAAGGAACCCTGCAATTTGGCATTAATGAACGGATTAACACCGAGGATCAGTTGAAACCCAACATTGTGCAGACATGTGCCCTGACATTGTGCTGGGCATATACAGTAGGGGCCAATGAGGACCCGATGATCTGAAATAGAAAAAGATTACAGCCCTCTTAAGACGCAACAGACGAGCTCTTCTGCCACTGGACCAATGTGTGAAATGTTAGAGTCACTTATTTGAAGATTCATTTGTTTGCCACTAACAATGCTGTGGTGTTTCTAGACATGCAGTCTAAATGACCAGATTAAAACTGGGTTTAAGAGCAGGAACTCCAAAAAGTTCCTTCAAGACCTGAGGATCTGTGATTCTAAGCTGATGATGAAAAGGCCAAATGCTGCCCCAGGGGGAGGGCCTGTCGGGCCACAAGCCTGTAAGACCTATGAGTGACTTCCACCACAATGCGTAGTGCGTCACGTGGCTGCTGGGGCTGGGATCCCTGCCGACTGCGGTCAGATGGAAGGGTCTGGACATTCTTTTTATACTGGCATTGATTCAGAATGTGAAACTTTTGATCCTGTAACATGGTACGTTTTAATTCCTCCTGGTGATGTTAATAATGTAGCTGGCTGATGCCACGCTAACAGAATTTATAATGCATGGATGCTTCCAGGAAACAGGGGGAAGTAATAACTGTAGTCTCCCACGTGAACCTCCGTTTGCACTCTGTTTAGGCTTCTGAGAAAGGTGGAATGCAAATCAATTTTGTGAATTGAATTATATTTTAAAGACACTAGGATTGTTTACAATGAAAAAATCTTATTGTGGATTCCTACGGAAAGCAGTAAATAACCACTTTTCAATTAAAAACACATTTGCTATTGGGCTAGTTTTAGCTTAAAGCACGGTGAACCTTAAAATGTAGTGCAGCTACGGTGTAAATACATTACCATTTTATAATGAGCACATACGCGTTGAGACCAAAGCAGTCACCAAAGGAAGAAGGCTTACTTCTCCATGAACCCTTCAAATATTTGGGTGTCTTGTTAATGTGCATTATCTCCTACAGCTAATTCCCCAGAAAGTGAGAAATCTGGAATAAGGAAAGAAGCAGGAGAATGTCTCTGCTGGAAGTTCCCATTTTTGCACTCCCGTGTCCTAAACAATGCCATCCTAAATTCTCATAATATATGATACTTTAGTCTTCTCAAACATCCCAATAAAGAAAGGAATGGAAAGAAGAGAGGCAAGCAGAAATCATGCACTCCGTACTCAGTGAAGACTCATCAATAATTATTGCATCAATAGTGATAACTCATTTTGTGAGGACTTACTGTCTGCCAAGAACAGTGCTAAGAACCCTGCAATCACAACTTGACTTCATTCTACAATAACCCTATCAGGCAGATTCTACAGTTCACAACTTACCTGAACCCTACATACTACCTCATACTCTCTGTGAGATCTGGGGCAGCATCCAGCCATTAAACATGTTAATATTTCCACTGCACAATTATATTCACTTAAGTGAAATGAAGACTAGCTCATTCAAGTTAGGTTGTACGGCCAAATGAATTTGCTGTCACTTTAAGAAATGATTCTGGGTTTTCAGAGCTTTTTGGGCTTCGGAATTACAAAGATGAGACGGGGATGTGCATTTTTCTATTTCATAAATAAGGGTAGCCTGCTCGAGATCACACCATGGCAATACTATAGCTCAGCTTAGTAGCAGAGCTGGGATTCAAACGCAGGCATGTCTGATGCCAAAACCCATGTTCTCAAACACTAGGCCATGCTGCTTATGTTGCCCCCGCCGCGGGGAAACTAGAGAATAAAACCTCCCTACAAAGGTTTTCTGAGAAGGCCGAATTAAACTGTGATAACATAGATCCTCTTTTATGTTTAAAAGATTTTTTTCATTAAATAATATTTCTTAGAGAGATGATTTTTCCTTATTATAAAAATGATATAAAGAACATATTTAAAAAGTTTTTAAATACGAAAACATATCATCTATCAGCTCCCATAGGTATCATCATGAAATATTTGTACCCAGCCTTTAAAAAATACATTAAAAGTTTTTCTATGCGTTATAGTTGAGATCGTTTAATATACATCATTCTGTAATTTTCTTATTTCACTTACTATTACAGTCTAGGCATTCTCCCTTTATGTTACAATTCTACCTAAGCAAATCTTGATGGCTACATAATATTCCTCCACATTAATTTGCCATAATTTACTGGATGACAGCCCCTTGTTACACATTTCCTATTTGGAATCCTCTACTCCCATAATGCATGCTATAGTATCTCCACGTACAAAGCTTACTATGAGTGTGCTATTCTCATGGTCCAGGACTCCAGCCGTTTCCTTACCCTCTTGACACATCTGCCCTGTGCAGCCCCAACCTCAGATCAGTTTACACATCTATCCACCTAGCAGACATGCAGGCTGCTAAAGAGGGGGAAACACAGCCTATGAACACTGTCAGAGCTACGAGTGACCCTCACCACAATGCGAAGTGAGTCATGTGGCTGCTGGTGCAGGAGTCCCTGCTGACCGTAGTCAGATGGAAGGGTCTGGACACTCTTTTTATACTGGCATTGACTGATGTTGATTGATGCTCTCAGGGTCTGCTCAGCCCTTACTGTAGATCAACAATTTGCTCTTGTTCCCATGTCAGGTCTTCCCTCCCCTCACAGAAGCTCCTATCTCCTCAAGCCTCTTGGCGCCTCCTGCAGAAAATCCTGCATCCTACTGCACAGAGTCCTGCAGGTGGGACCTCCCTCAGCCTTGAACTCCACCTACGAATCTTCAAACACACCGTTGTACGCTCTCGCCTCTGCCAGGACTCCCTGACTACTCCCTATGCCGGGAAGGCTCTTAGATGCACACTATTAAGGTGACCAGATACTTTATCATCCAGACTTTCCGAAGTGAAAAGGGGCGTTAGCAATAATTTTGTTTAGGTAATGGCCACACGGTAGGACTGGTCTGAGTCAACCAGGAAGTGCGATTACTGTGAGTAAAACCAGAATTTCTGCTGAGTGGCAGGGGCCACCTTATCATCCTCACTCTCTAACAGGTCCTATACTGACACTCTGGGCCTCACATCCATTTCCTTAGAAGCCTTCTTCCATCAGGGCCTCCATCCCAGATGTCTTGTCTTTTCCTCTCTTCCCTCCTCCCTCCCTCCCTCCCTCCCTCTTTCTTTTCTTTTCTTATTTCCTTTCTTTCTCTTTCTCTCTTTCTCTTCCTTCCTTCCTTCCTTCCTTCGTTCCTTCCTTCCTTCCTTCCTTCCTTCCTTCTTTCTTTCTTTCTTTCTTACTTTCTTTCTTACTTTCTTTCTTTCTTTCTTTCTTACTTTCTTTCTTTCTTTCTTCTTTCCTTTCTTTCTTTCTTCTTTTTGTTTTTGGCAGAGTATCATTCTGTCACTCAGGCTAGAATTTTGCAGGGACCTAATCACAGCTTACTGCAGCCCTGACCTCCCAGGCTCAGGTGATCCTCCCACCTCAGCCTTCGAAGTAGCTGGGATTTTGAAGTAGCCGGGACTTTGAAGTAGCCACCAGGCCCAGCTACTTTTTATATTTTTTGCAGATATGGGGTTTTGCTATGTTGCACAGGCTGGTCTCAAACTCCTGGGCTTGAGCAATCCTCTCGCCTTGACCTCCCAAAGTGCTGGGATTACAGGTGTGAGCCACTGTGCCTGGTCTAGACATATTTTCAACCTGCCCCTGTAGATAATGGTTTTTGCGCCTCTGTAGATAATGTTCCAATGTTGCCAGCATTAGAGAAATAAAATAAAACCGTTGCCCTCTAACTATGACTATCTGATCCCAGCCACGTGCCCTGTCCCAGGGAGCAGCATTCCCTACAGCCATCATCACCACCTGCACCAGGGTCCTACAGAAACAGCCCCACCTAGAATACCATTCCTCATTTCAAAGTCAGGCAGATGTGCCACAGCGACTCCTCCCTCATGCTCTCTGAATCACTGGAAACACTGATTCCTCCTCCGGCCAGCAGCTCTCCTGGTCTTCCTCCTGCCCCCACCAGCACTTCCCTCGCACTCTTTCCATATTCCCTCCGACATTCTGCTTTCCCTTCTCACCTGAGGATGTCACTGTGCAATCTCATCCCCCCTGCTGATGTGTGGATATGTCCACACTCACACCTCTAGGCACAGGCCTCCGTCCTGCACTCCAGACCCATAGACATCCATGGCCCACTAGACATCTCCACTTGAACTGCAGAGGAATCTCAAGGGTGATAGACCCAAAGCTGAAGTCACCATCCTCCCCCAAACCCTGCTCCTCCTCCGGCCTCTCGGATTTTCTCTCCTGGGGAAAAGGCAGCAGCAGAGATCATGTTTGAGTCCGCTTTCTTCCTCTCTTCCCTGCCCCCAACATCGAATGGATCTTTAATAATTCCAGTTGACTCTGCCTCCTCCTATTCCACAAAATCCACCCTCCTTTTCTCTATAGCCCATGCTGCCTCTCTTGCCTGGATGACTTCAATAGACTCTTAAATGGCTTCTGAGACCTTACTTTGCCCTCTCCCAGCCTTCCCTATCATTTCTTCCCCACACTGGAATGGAATTGGGTCATTCCTCAGCTGGAGAAATATCTGTTCTTCTCTATAACCTCCAAGATCAAGCTAAAATTCCTCAGCATCGTCTGCCCTTCATTGTCTGGTTCCTGGGCACCTCTCTCACCAGCCTCATCTCTTGCCAGCCCTCCTCTCCCTGTGCACACCAGCCTCCGCGAGGGACCTGGGTTCTCCAAACACGCCATGTGCGCTCTGACCCCTGCTAGGACTCCCCTGACCACTGCCTACGCCAGGAAGTTTGTTTCTCCCTTTCCTTCCCTGGCTAACTACCATTTGACTGTCTGACCCTGCTCATCCATCATGTCTCCGAGAAAGACTTCTCAGCACTTACTGCGTTCTTTTACAACCAGCCTTTTACTTGCCTGTCTGCTCCACTTAACTGTGTGCTCTCTTTTGATGTGTTTTGATATCCTTAGCACCTGCAATGGTGCCTGGCTCATGGTAGATACTCCATAAAAGATTCCTAGAAACAAAGTCACTGGATCAAAGGGATGAAGCACTTAAGAAGCCTGATCATTTATGCTTTTGTGCTGGTCTCATTATCGTCAGCTTGCCCTTTCACTCTCAAGTGTCCCACTTTGGATAATAAATTCCATGCTCACTCTTCTCCAAAGGCCTTCCATATGGATTCCTGTACCCTTTAAAGATATTTATTCAGAGCCAAGAGCAACAGATCAACTAGAGGAAATCAGATGGGGGCTGAAGATGCGTGTGCGAGGGTGAAGGAGGTAGGAGAAGGAATTTCTGGGTGTCCTGCAGATGATGGATGACATGGGTGATCTCACACAAAACTGCATGTCAGCAACTGTAAAGGAAGGATTCCGATACAAAGAGAAAAATACAAATCTCAGTTCCAGCAGCCCTTGCCCACTGCCCAGAGTGGCATGGTTGCCTCTCTTTGGGAAGGAGAGACAAGAAGGAAGGCAGCTCAGTGGGACATGGAGAAGGACAGCTGCACTAGGAATTCTGGGAAGGGACTCGCCCAGAATTCAGTAGCCCCTCTGGACCTGAGTCTTCTCTCTCTCATGCTCCACCTACTAGATCATGATTTCCCCACAGCAAGCCTGGCCCTACAGCTCTAACATAGAATCATCACTAGATTGGACATTTTTAAGAATAAGAGAGAATGTGTAAGGCTGGAGAACCTGCAAATAAAAGAAAGTAGGAGTTAATACCCAGGGGACTTGTAAAAACTAGGGCAAGGCCAAATGCCCCTTAGCCACCTCTGTGAAGGCAACATCTAGGCGTGGACAAGGTCCTGGGAGGGCTTCCTACCAGGTCAGGGAACTCAGTGTAGTGCTACTGGATTTCATGTTCCTGAGGGCAGGGCCCACATTTCGTTGCTCTCTGTGGCCCCGGTGCCAAAGGCAGCCCTAGCACAAGCAGCACAATCCCATGTGTGGCGTGGAGAGAATGCACTCCCCAGAGATGCACAAGGATCTGGGAAGGGCTGGGCAGGCAAAAGTCAAAGAGGAAAGAGACTTAGTCTCTCACAGTGACAGAGAGAGAGGACAGCAGTCTGAGGCTTAAGTTCAGGTCTGAGGGTGGGGCGAGATGTTTCTAGCAAGACATTTAGAGACAGGCCAGGAGCTGGTTTTGAACTAAACAAGATATAAACTCTGCTGCTGCAGTCTGTCAAGAATATACCTAGCTTGCAAGTAAAACTCAGAGAAAGTGCTCTCCTGGCACAACAAAAAGTAATGCTGGAGATTTTTTTTCCTCTTAAGAAATTCACTGAAGAATGTCGCTGGGGATAAATTAACACAGGCATCAACATAGATATCTGGTTCCCTAGAACAATGCAGAAAGGCCAGCTCTGAGACCAACTCCTGGCAGCCAGTGGTCTCTGACCCTGTCACTTCCCTCTGCCAGGGCTTTCTCTCTCAGTGTCACCCTCCCAGGAACGCTGAGCCCAGCGGGGAGACGGCAGGTGCACGTGAGAAGAGAGACCAGCAGTGGCAGTCAAGCCAGCCTTGAAAACCCTCGTCACCTGGCATTGTGAGAGATCGGCACATGTCCCCACCTTGAGGCTGGCCCAGGCTGGAGTATCAGAAGCTCTGACCCAGAAAGAGGGACAGAGAGTAAGTGACCACTGGAGGGAGAAAGTGAGGGTGGCAGTGGAGTTCCTGAATGTCGTACAGTTCCTGATAGGTATACAGTTTGGTGTATTTTCGAGTCGATCGTGATAGTAGCCCAGTTCATTTCAATATGAAGATAAATATTTTCTTTATTTTAAATGTAAGAAAACTGAGTCTCAGGAAGGGTAAGTAATTTGTCCAATGACAAACAGCCAGTAGGTGACAGAGCTGCAACTAGACCTGCCATTCTATGTTTCTGTTCCGTTTCCCACATGCTCAGGTGCACTACCTGCCTGCTCACACCTTCCCGTCCCGTCACCAGCCACCGCCCGTCTTTCACCCAGCAAGCCTTGAGATTCTTATCCATTCCACGAGGGTAATGTCAGTGTGTAGAAATGTCAAATTATTCCCATTTAATAAATTTAAAAATGAAGCTTTATGGAGCCTAATTACATAAAGATGGTAATCTTCCCATTGGCCAAATACATGTCTTGCCAAGCGATGCTCTCTGGACCAGGACCTCAGACCGCACATTTATCAAAATGAAACCAGGTAAAAATGGATGCTGTGCAGGGGAAGGTCTTGGGGCTGCCTGGCCTGCTTTCTATGTTGAACATAAGACATCTCTGCCTGAGACTCGCAAGCATGACGCACGTGGGAGATTTGATTCTCCTGTCTCTCTTAGCCCTTTTATCACCCACTAAGAAAGAAAACTGTCAGGATGCTTGAAGCCCACTTTCTACTTTCTGCTGTCTCTGAGAGACAGATATCCTTGAGGAGATCTGTCCCTGAATTCTAGAGAGATCCAGAAATAAACTCCCAGTGAGCAAAGCCAAGCCACTGTCCAGAAGTCTTCCCCTCTGTACAAACTTCTTCATGTAAAGTTCTCGCTGTTCTTCACTGCCCTCCATCCAGAACCTTTTCTTATATCCAAAGAAGAGCCCCTAAAAGCACAGGCACAGAGAGGGATGTGTGTAATAAACAACCAGCAATGAAGGTACCTCTCCTGAGAGGCCCCAGGTAAGGGCTTGGGTCCCCTCACAGTCCCTGCCCCCGTGCATCCAGCTACCTCCTCAAAATCTTGCAACATCAGCTCCTTTTTTGAATGTATCGTTGGAGGGAACAGGATACTGACAGGATCGTGCTTCTGTGCTTTCGCATTATTTTATACATTTCGACAGAGTATTGATTTCCCAAACTCACACAGTGCTTCTGTGTGACAGATAAGGGAACTGAAGCCCAACGAGGAAAGTGACATGTCTAAGGTCACTCACTAGCTGACGCTAGGAGAAATATGAATCCAGGTCTCCGGGCCCCTGTGGATTGCTGTTTCTAAAGGCCATCTGTTCCACATTAATAGCCCATGAAACAGTCTATAAAAGCCGGAGGAATTTCTAGTGCTAGAAGAGACCCAAAAGCCGGTGAGCCCATGCTTCTCAACAGAAATCACACTGTGAACAAATAAACTATTTCAAATGTTTATTTTAAGATCTAGTAGGAGGAGAGAAGACAGGAGACCAGCAATGAAGAAAATGAATGGAAACTTGCATTGCCAAAAGGAAGGGTGGGAAGAAAAGGAGCTCAAAGCAGGTGTTGACAACATGCGCAGCTTCTGCAAGTATCAGTGGCTGAGAGACATACGTATGTGTTTCAAAATAATAGACTTTATCAGAAATCATCTGGGCTACACATTCATCCGATGAGCAGTATTTTATTGTAGAGAGCCTGCAGGCTGGGTGGCATGTTCCACACGTGCATTTGGCTTCATAGGTAAGGGGAATGTTCTGTCTTCTGGTCTTATAGCTCTGCAGGCCGAGCAGAGGGGAAGGAGAGACAGTGCTGAATCCCACGTGAAGCCACGGGCAGTCTCCTTCTCCAGCCACCACAGCAGAGACCTGGGAGAAGGCAGGGGGCACATTCACCCAGGAACAGGAAATGAAGAGGAGGGCATGGCCCCTGCCCTGCAGCCATGGGAAGAAGAAGTGGCAGGGGAGACTTAGCAACAGGAACTGCATGGATGGCTCACTCAGGTTACAGTCAGGACTGCAAGCGGAACGCCCCAGGAACACAGATGTCCCCACTTCTGCCTCAGCATTCAGACCACAATACAGGATTCAGGAATCAAACTTCAGGGTGAGGGGGTGTTTTCCTGCTGCAAAAACTTGGATGTACTAGACACTCCCTGCTGGAGCTTATGGCTGTTAATCCAGCTTCCTGCTCTTGGCAGAGATGAGAGAAACCTCCTGTCTTCATATCAGAGAAAGGGAAGAATCCTAACTGTATAACTTCTCATTCAAACCTCTACGCCAGAAGTCTCTCCTCAAACGAGCTCAGGAAAAAGTAACTATGCAAAAGGGAAACGGGGTCCCTCCGCCTCTCTTTTTGTTTTAGTACAGGGAATCTTAGTGAATCATAAATGTGGGTAATTAAAAAAACAATGCATGCCATGAGTCTAAAATTATCCCAAAGTGGCTGGCGGATCACGAGGTCAGGAGTTCGAGACCAGTCTGGCCAATATGGTGAAATCCCATCTCTACTAAAAGTATAAAAATTAGCCAGGCATGGTGGTGTATGCCTATAGTCCCAGCTACTTGGAAAGCTGAGGCAGAAGAATTACTTGAAACCGGGAGGCGGAGGTTGCAGGGATTGTACCACTGCACTCCAGCCTGGGAGACAGAGCAAGACTCCTTCTTAAAAAAAAAAACAATTAATGTTAAAAAAAATGCATAGTTCAAAAATTTTTGTTATTTTGAAACGTGAAAGAGAGACATATTGCATAAGATCTGTGACCTTCAAGGAAGGCTTGGTCAGTGTTTCTACATTTTTTTCTACATTTAGCCTTACTGGTCAGGGTTAGTTCTAGATTCATCATGAATTCTTACGTCCATAGTCGCCTGTATGTAAGTGAGGCTGTGCAACTTTCCCCATTAGGCTGTGCACTGTGACAGTCACTGCACCCTGGAGACTGTCCACCAGCCACACCATGGTGACCTGGGCCCCCAAAGATGCCTGCCAGTGTAGTTCTGTCTTTCTCATGGGACTCTACGCAGGCCACGTTTCTGTCCCCGCTTCTCTCACTTCACAGTGTGTGTCTCCGCTCTGCCCCCACCCCTCCAAACCCTCCCCTTCTAGTCTGCTGTTTGGGAAAATGGCTCTCATGTCATTATGGTCTGAATCCTCCTGACTTCAGTGTTCAATGAATACCATCACATTTTTGGAATTCACAAAAACACTTTTCTCTCTGAAGCGCCCAGCTCTGGCCATTAAAAGCCACAACTTGCTAGAATTTTCTGTTACAGATTTCCAAGGATTCAGCAAATTCTCCTTCTGTCTCTTTTTTTTTTTTTTTTTTTTTTGAGAAAGGCTCTCACTCTGTCTCCTAGGCAGGAGTTCAATGGCACGATCGTGGCTCACTGCAGCCTCAACCCCCTGGGCTCAAGTGATCCTCCCATCTCAGCCTACCGAGTAGCTGGGACTATAGACATGCAACAGCAGGCCAGGCTAATGTTTCTATTTTTAATGGAGATGAGGTTTTGCCATGTCGCCCAGGCTGGTCTCTTACCTGGGCTAAAGCAATCCACTTGCCTCAGCCTCCCAAGGTGCTGGGACTATGAGCCACCACGCCCAGTCGCCTTCTCTGTTCTAGGTGGTGTCCACCCTCCCCTCTGAGTGATGGGTGTTCATGACCCACCTGGTGGGGGGAGATGTTCTTTATCCCCCAGAAGAGGTTCCTGTGTCACTGTATCCCAGCATAACCAAGGCAACATCGGCATCAAGCTAGTAGAATTCATGTGTGGTGACTAGACTGAGATGCTATCACTAAGCTCTAAACTACTGTTTTTCAGTTCACATCCATATTGTCTTTACAGCCTGTATCAGAGCCTGCCTTGGGCTGCCTCATATCTTTTCTCTTAAACACAAGAAAGGACTCGTAACAGCATAGGCACGAAGACTGAAGCGGAAATGTTATGGTACCAGTGAGAAGTGTATCAGATGGAGAAGCCAACGCTCCCTCACTGGACACAACTCCATTACCTGCCCTCAACTGATAACCAGTTTTTGTCCCAGAATTAGATAGCTGTTCTTGAAAAGTAAAAAGAGGCCCTAGTGTTCTCAAAATGAATCCAGGTTAGGTGATATGCATTAAGATACTGATTTGGTGGAGGATGAAAAGTAATTACAGGTACGGTGGAAAACGCCTCCCTCTTTCAATACATCATATACATACATCCTATGTAATATATACACATACATATATATACGTGCACTTAAGTGTGTATATATAAGACAGCCTGAGAGGTGGAGGGCGCGGCATGAATCAAACAACCAAATCAAGGCAGAGCTGATATCACTGAACGGACTGTGATTATGTTGATTGAAACCAGATTTAAAGGACCTGGGGAATTTGTTTGGGAACACAGAATAGGACCAAAATATTTCCTCAGAGAGGAAATCTCATCAGAGGGAAAACGTGGGGGGTGGAGGGGCAGGCGTGGTAGGGAGGTGGGGAGCAGGGAAGCACAATGCTTTAGGACAGAGTTTGGGGAAAGGGAATGAGAATTATTCTCTCTCCACTTTCAAGGGTGTCCGAGGGGTACAGCATGATAAATCCAGGGGAGACACTGATGGGACAAAGGGAAGGATGGAGGAGAACAGGACAGGCAGCGGAGGAGGGCTGGTGTGTTTGTGGCTTTGCTGCAGCACTGGGAAATACACTCATTCCGATTTGGAAATTGAACAGTGAAACATACCTCATCTTTGTCAGAATTCAAGGATGGACGTTCATCATATGTAGGTTTGAAAGAGGTAAGATTAATGGACAGGTCTAACAGGATGCATCAAGAGACTCTCTTTAGACACAGCCAAGTGAGGAGGGGTGAGAGGTGGGAGATGGAAGCATCTGGCATTTGGCCAATCCCTTGGAGAAGAAACAGGAGAAACTGGCACATTCAGAGTCCCGCCCTCCCGAGCTAGTCAAACCCAGTGGCAGCTGTAGGAAGCAGAGCCTGATCGAATGGAATTACTAAACGTCTCAGATACAGCACAAGGTCACGCTCATCTGGGGGATCCCCATGTACGTGTTTTGAAATGACAGTGGCATTTAAAAAACAATATTCATAGACAAGCAGCATTTGAGCACTCAGAGGGACCCTCAACTTTCACTTTATAGCTGAAGAAACTGTGGTTCAAAAGTGCCGGGGAACTGCCCAGGTCACACGGCCAGTTAGTGCTCAAGCTGGACCTGGCTTTTGTGCCCCCAATTAAGTAAAAGTTTCTGCCTGTTTTATCTTTCAAGATTCCTGCTGCTTTTGTAACAGAAACTTTGTCACCCTTAATCAATCAACTAGATAATAGAACACGCCCAAGGGAATGTGTCCTAAGAACAAACAGGTAAATCAGATCTGGAGAGGAGCACCCAACACCCCAAAGACATCTTCCTCCCAGGCACTATGATGTCCACATCTGGGGAATCACTTGTCTTTTAACGCAATGCTATCATTCCCATTACTGACCTGTGGGCAGGACAGAGGAAGAGGTCTGATAAAGATCACAGAAGCCAGCTCTTGAAATTTCCCTCCCATTGCCCCAAAAGGGAGCTTGGCAAGCCCCTGACTTTTTAAGGGTATGATGGAGAATTCGTAGGGTTAGCAGGTCTCTGTTGCTTCCTCTCCTCCCTCACTCCTCCCATAAACAAAATTCACAAGTACAGAGAGTTCAGATTCGACAGTCAGTCTCAGGGCAGATGGCTGTCAGTCCCCCTGGGAAAACCCAGCCTACGGCATTTCTTGCCTGTTCATTTTGAAGTGGAGGAATTTTTATTTTCAAGTTGGAACAGGAGACTACCCAGGAAAGAATAAAAAAAGCAAATAGTATTTTGGTGAGTAGGCAGTCCTTTCTGGATATATTTCTTTCTTTCTTTCTTTTTTTTTTTTTTGAGAAGGAGTTTCGCTCTTGTTACCCAGGCTGGAGTGCAATGGCGCGATCTCGGCTCACCGCAACCTCCGCCTCCTGGGTTCAGGCAATTCTCCTGCCTCAGCCTCCTGAGTAGCTGGGATTACAGGCACACACCACCATGCCCAGCTAATTTTTTGTATTTTTAGTAGAGACGGGGTTTCACCATGCTGACCAGGATGGTCTCGATCTCTTGACCTCGTGATCCACCCGCCTCGGCCTCCCAAAGTGTCTGGATATATTTCTTTACCACATTTGAGCAGATTTCGAGTTCCCGTTTCCCCTCTTATCCCCGTTGCTTGTCTCCCCCGCAAGCACGAGTGTTTGCACTCACATGCCACTTCTGGAATGAAATGATGGCTAGAAAAGTCTGGATCAAAAGAAGAATTTGTCAGAAGAATTATGAGGGAACAAGAACTTGCTGTAAAAGACACCCTTGGGGCTGGCAGGACATTCTTACAGCATTATCCTTGCAGGCTGGTGTTAGAACTCAACTGTACAAAATGGGATAGACTGTAGTTCCATTTATACTCAGTTTACCACTGGAAACAGCAGGGAGGCAGAATGTCATGAGTGGCACTCACCACTGTGTTTCTCACTATAGGATGCAGCGGACAGACCTGAGTTAGCCATTTAGGAAGAAGTTCCTAAATGACACTGAGCGGTCATGGAGCTTGCCTCTCCCGAGGATGGATTTAAAGCTCTGGTGAGATGACAGGCTGGAGGCAGCTCAGCCCGAAGACTAGGCCATGGGCTGCATGATCCCCACAGATCCCTTGCGGTTCCTTTTCTGGCCATCTTGGTCTGGATAGTCTTCAGGGAGGCTGGGACACATTGGGCACCAGGGAGGCTGAAAGTTGGGGGACCTGCCCTTTAGTCCCAGCTCTACTGCTTACAAGTTGAGTGGCCTCGAGCAATTCCTATCAGATCTCTGAGGCTCAACGGGGAGCTAAAAGGAGAAATTTCTGGTGGAAATGTTTCTTGAGTAGCTACTCCTGGTTCATGGTTCCATCAGACAGGCATGGATGCTGGGGTAAGATAGATGCGGAGTCCTTGGTGGAGCTGCTACTGCTATGGTTTCCTTGATGGAGCAGCTCAAGAGGATCCCTGGCCTGGGACTCAGAGGATCCAGTTCCACCAGGTGAGCCAGACAGCATGGTGTGGTGGGGATGGGAGTCTGGAAATCAGACAAGCTCAAAGGCCCGCGTGGCCATCAGCGGTCTGAGTGAGAGCCACATAATTTCTGTAAGCCTCAGGTTTGCCAAATGTAAAATCAGCCTACAGTTATGAGGAATAAATGAGGCATTTCATGATATATGCCTGCTGTGCCCACTGCTTGGCAGATGGGAGGCACCCGATAAATAGTAGTTCCCATCATTTAGGAAAGTCCTACCTTTGACTTCAATTTCCCACTGGTAAACTTCTGGGGAATAAACTGCCTTCTCTCTGCTGCATGCGAACTCTGTGCAGATGAAATAACACAAACACGCGTTGTCATGGTGTTACTACCTGAGAATCCAGATATAAAAAGCCTCATTCCCAGCAGCAGGAATCATTCCGGATCAAAGCTGTGTTAGCTGCCCTATTCTTGGCAACAGACTGCAGCCAGCGTTCTCTATCACCTTGAATCTGGCTCTCCCTGAAGCTGTCCCCAACAACCCAGCCCACGATGGCCTCTCCTAGCTCCAGAACCCACTGCTCTGGGGAGGAAGGGGATGCTTCTCTCATAAAGTGGGGAGAAGCCTGAACTGAGGCTGGGAGAGGTGAGCCTGGACATATGGATTCACCTCTCTGAGCCTCAGCCTCCACATCTGGAAAAAAGAGATAACAGCTGACCTGTCTGCCTTGGGAGGCTCTTTTCAGTCTCTAGTATAAAATATGAGTGTTAAATGAATGCCAAAGAGAAGAATGAAGAAGATGATGATGATGTCATTTCACCTGTGAATAACTTGCCTTCCTAATGAGGCTGCCAGTTGTTCAGGTGCTCAGAAGTGAAGATCTTAACATAGTCTGGCTTATGTTCTTCACCTCTGCCCTCCAACCCTGGGATGTAAACAGCTGTATCAAGCACATGGGATACTCAATACATTCATATAATCATAATTTACTCATGTAATACTGAATTCATATGAATTCATGTAAGTGCAAGTGAGAGAGAGCACGGTCACTCTGAGCAGTGATGACAGAAAATGTTCTCTAGATCAGAGGTTCCAAAGCTTGGCCCTGGACCACACTCACCTGCAGCAGTTAGTATGCAGATTCTCAGGCCCCACCCAGGCTCACTGGAACATCATCATCAAGGGATGGGGCTTAGGAATCTGTGCAGATGCTCCTCAACCTCAACCTTCCTAAGTTGAAAATACTGTAAGTCAAAAGTACATTTTTGATTGACGGTATCTTCAACTAATCATGTGTTGATTTCACATAACCCCATTATAAGTTGAGAAGCATACTGAATGCACATCACTTTTGCACCATTATAAAGTTGAAAAATTGAAAGTCCAATCATTGTTAAGTTGGGGGCTTTGTGTATCCTAAAAAATTCTTCCACAGTGACTCTGATAAACATCAGGTCTGGAAACCACGGCTCCTTCCATGTCTATCTGCCGGCCTTAGATTGGTAGGCATCTCTACCCCACACAAGCCCCGCACAAGCCTAGCACAGGAACCAGTCAAAAGTGTTTGCTGAACTGAGCTGAAATTCCAAGTTGGTGGTCCTGCAATGTAGAATCTGTTGGGGCCTCTCAGATAGAAAAGAACTGTTATGCTGACTACCTGCGTTTCCTTCTAGGGAGTTAGTTACACCAGTGTAAAGCATACCGGGCCAGTGCAGAAAAACAAAGCACAGCTCAAGCCACATCCAGAATTGGCCCCCTGGCTTTTATTTTCATGTGGAAACAAATACCATTTTATTCTCACTCCCATTTCAAAGAGGCATTATTAAAAAATAAAAATAAATAAATGGTTTACTTTTATCACCTTTTCTTTATAATGCAAAGTCATAATTCAACCTTCTAATTTCATAGATATGAAAACTGAGGCCCAGAGAGAGGCAGCTGCTTGTCTAAGGTCACACAGCAAGTCGGTATTCCAGTAGCGTGGTACAATGGAAAGATGGCTGAACCATTTATGCAGTTATCTGAAACACATCCGAAACGACTCCATACTGATGACTTCATACTGAAGTCATTTTAGTACTGCTAAGCACCAGACTTCTGCCTCTAAAACATAATTTCATTATAAAGAAGAATCCTGACCTTGTGATCCACCCACCTCAGGATTCTTCTTTATAATGAAATTATGTTTTAGAGGCAGAAGTCCTGGTCAACATGGTGAAACCAGTCTCTACTAAAAATACAAAAAATTAGCTGGGCATGGTGGCGCATGCCTGTAATCCCAGCTACTCAGGAGGCTGAGGCAGGAGAATTGCCTGAACCCAGGAGGCGGAGGTTGCGGTGAGCCGAGATTGTGCCGTTGCACTCCAGCCTGGGTAACAAGAGCGAAACTCCATCTCAAAAATAAATAAATAAATAATAAAATAAATAAATAAAGAAGAATCCTTCTTCTTAGGCCACATCCTTTACATAAATCCATCCTTAATAATTTTCACCCTTGAGTGCTCTTTGTCCCCACATCCTCAATCTTATGGATCCTTCTGTCATCCCCTCCTATGCCCACCCCTAACCGTCTCTGCCTATACAGCTTTAACCCTGCTGCTCGACTGATCTCAAATGCCACAAAGGCCACTTCCTCCATGAAACCTTTTGTTATCGGGCACCTTCAAACTCCTATGATATTTTTACGATCTCTTTTGTAGCTGTTCTATTTTACCTTGTCCGTGGTGTATTTGTTTACCTCTCGTGACAGTTTCTACGTTGTGGGAGGGCAGAGATTTTGTTTATACCTGTCAATATCCCCTCATTGTGTAGCACACACTTAGATGATCGCCAGGCATTGATTTAATTAAACTGAGTCTTGATCTGATGGAACCATCTGGGTCCTGTCTCTTTCATTCCAGAGGAAAGGAGATAATACTCCTGGCTAACCTTTGCTATGAAGTGTTCACATTTGAGTGGAAGGATAAACAAAGAACTCAAAGAGAATTTAAAGGCAGGTGGAGGAGATTCATTCAGTTTGTCCCTTTCAGTGCAGATCAGTTGGAAAGAAAAAAGATAGTTGATTCAGAAGGCACTATATGTATAATTGAGAAAGGCACTTTGAAGTCACTGATATCTCAGGATGTATGAATTCATGATTTTAAGGATTTCATTTGCCCATAAAATGTTCCCTGGTGTTGCTGCTCTGAAAATAACCCCTTACCCGTCTGGAGGCGGGGTCCGATGCTAGTCTAATCTTGTCTTGAAGAAGGCATCCCCTGGGATGCCCTGCAGAGCACTCTCGTCTTCCAACCCTGGATCGAGGTAATCTACGGTGAAACCTCTCCCAAAGAAGCCTGTGCTCCTGCCTGCAAATCACCCCCGTTTTGTCATCTCCATTAGTGGAAACATCCTGAAAAGAATTACATAAAGAGTTGTACCAAGACCCCTTCCCTGGCTCTCTTTGGTCACAGTGAAGCTGCTCTGGAGAGCCAAAGAGCTAAGGCAGGCCTGGCCTTGGCACACGGCTCAGCATGCAGTGTGTGCTTAAAGAACGCCCATCACATCATAACACCTGGGTATTAACTCCATCCTTCCAGGGTAACAAGGGAGCATTATATTATTTCAGGAAAGAGAGATTTAATAAGCATCTTCAGAATGTGAAGTTAACATCAGTTAGAATTAGAGGGTCCAGCTGTTCTCTAACTGCCTTCACTGAGGATGTTAAAAGAAGAATGAAGTCCTCTCCATTGTTCCATACCTGGGTGTAACATGATGTGCCTGTGTCACTGCAAATTCACACCTGGCTATCACTTGTTGGGTGCTTACAATGCACCAGGTACTATTCTAGGAACCATCACATACATTATCTTACATGTTATAAATTATTTTACTTAATCCTTACCTCAAGCCTCTGTGATAGGCATTATTTATTATTATAGAGGAGGAAGCTGAGGTTAGAGAATCATTATTAAAATTAGCTATTAATAAGTAGTAGGTCAGTAGCTTAAATTCAGGTATTCTGACTCTAATCCTAATGTTCTTTCCATTGAACCAGAGATGGCAAATTGGTTACAATCCAAGTTCTAAATCAAATTAATTGGTATATAGCTATTTAGAGACCTATGTTGAGGATTACAAAACCTTTGAAACTCAATGAGAAAGACTGCTGTGATTGATCAGTGATGTCTGCTGTGGGCAAAGGCATGACAGTGGAAAATACTGTTGTAATTGATTAGTGATGTCTGCTGTAGGCAAAGACATGAGAATGGCAGTACAGGTGCTGTATTTATTTGTCATCCCTGCACTAAGACACACGTCAATGAAAGAACAGGTTGTCCTGTGACAACATTTTACCCAAAATCCAGCTTACTATCACATCCTTTAAAAATTTCCCCATACACATCATACACACAACCCTTAGACATTTTCAACATTCTCTAGTTTCCTTTTCCAAGTCTTATGAGTTTTTTACCTTTCTTTTTAAATAGTCATTCCAAAATAAGGGGCGCGGATCAGCACGGCTCATGGCCACAGGTTTCCCTCCGAAGGGCTTCTTCCTGTGGGCTGTCCCAGTTCAACCTTCCTTGTTATCCAGAGAACTCCTTTGAGGACAGAAAATCTTCTCAACACACAGAGGGCGTGTGATTTATATGACCCTTGAATATGCTTTCCTGGGACGATCATTATTGACTGAGGGCTGTTGCTGATGGAGCATAAAGAATGAAGCCAAGGAGAGGCAGGTGTATGAGGACACGGTGGGAGGGGGTGAGGAGATGGGGCTTGGCTTGGAGGGTCACAAAGCAGGCAGTTGAGAAGTTGCTTTCAGGGCTTAGGTAGGATAGTGCTGCCTGTTTTGAGCAGAGAGCTGAGGAGAGCACAAAGAACACAGGAACGAACAATACCCCATGTAGCTAACCATTTAAAAATATTAATAAAAGGAAAGACTAAGGGGAAAATATCCCTTCTTCACTTTAAGTCTGCTGTCTTAATCATCTAAGTCACCTGGATGTTTTGCTGCATGCAGGACTGACCTCAGCTGAGAACCTAGGGACCAGATCCTACCCAGGGCCCCCTTTAAAGTGATTAAACTTGTATCAGACTATGCTGGACCTCCTGACAGCACAGACGTCATGCTTGGAGCAGCAACCCTGGGAAATACTCCTTGGGCAAATCAAGACCTTAAAAAATAATTACAGTTCGCACATCCTGAAGCAATAACGACTTCAAAACTCCCTTCACATGTGATTTATACATAAGTATAGTTCTCCCTTGAACCTTCCCCCCGATTCCCACTCTGCACACTCCACCCAAATCCAAGTGGTTAGAAAGTCAATATTCATAGGTCCTGCTAAAAGGCCCAGATGGAAAAACCCTGGTCTGCATCAGGAAGAAAAGAACTGCTAACACCACCTGCCATTAAAATTCTCATACACCCAATTGTGCATAAATGTGAATGTGTGTGTTTGTGTGTGTTCCAAGATGTTCAAAGAAAAAAGGAGAAAAATTAATTAAGTCAACACCTCTCTGCCAAGGAATCAAATGCTCTCTGGGGCCTGGTATTAAGGCAAATAAATGCAATCTTACAGAGCTGCTGGTTCTGATCCAGTTTATTGAGGAAAGAGGGGAGAATGAGGTTAAATCTGGGGTGGGGGCTCTGCTACTGACCTAGCTGATTTTATTTTTGTTATCCCTGGGAAGGTGACCCAGGTGGGGAAAGGGAATGATCATTAAATGGGTACCTATTCTATGCCAAGCAGTGGCACACATAGAACTAGAAAGGAACACACAGACATGGAGAAAGTCCTGGGATGACTGGCCTTGTGGTGATAAAAGAATGAAAGCAAAGTTTCCATGGAAGAAACTTAAATGCATATTGCTAAATAAAAGGAGCCAGTCTGAAAAGACTTCACGCTGTATGATTCCAACTACTATGACATTCTGGAAAAGGTGAAACTCTAGACAGTCAAAAGATTGGTGGCTGCCGGGGATTGGTGACAGAGGAGGGAGGAGGGGTGGGTAGGTGGAGCACAGGGGAGTTTTAGGGCAGTGAAGCTATTCTGTATGCTATAATGGTGGATACATAACATTATGCATTTGTCATAACCCATAAAACTGTGTTAACACAAAGAATAAAGTTTAATGTAAGCTATAGACGAGTTAATAATGATGGGCTAATATTTGCTCATTAATTGCAACAAATGTATCACACTAATGCAACATGCTACTAATGAAAGAAACTGGGGCGTGAGGAAAAGGAGTTTATGGTAATACTGTAATAGTTCGTTAATTTTTCCGTGAACCTAAAACTGTTCTAAAAATTAAAGGCTGTTAATTAAAAAAAAAAATGAAAGATTAGTGCTGCCTCTGCGGAGCCCCAGTGGGAGGGTGGCGAGGTGGGACCAGGAAAAGGGAAAAGGCAAGAGGACAGGCTGGCCCTTTAGAGCAAATTGCAAATCAGGACGAGCATCTGGAATGGCAAATCAGATACTTTTTCAATGTCAGACTTAAAGGCGTGGACCAAGAACACAGATCTCACATGCTGGAGAAGAAAGAACTGGAGGCCGGAGACCCCAGAGAGAAAACAGCTGAAAGAACGCAGCTCCTCTAAGGTCCTGCTGATAAAACCTGCTCTGGGACCAAGGCCCTTCCTGGGGAACAACAGCCACAGCACCTTGATAACCTGCATCTAGGACACCCGTGGAGCTCTGGCCTTTTCCTTCTAGTGTTGCAGCTGCAGGTGTAAAGAAATGGAAATGAAATTTCACAGCCAGGCAATGATCCAACGTGCATGTTCCTCCCTGAAGATAACTGAAATAAGAAAACAGCACAAGAGAAGATGAAATCTGCTTATAAGACCCCAGGGAAATAGCCTCTTGCTCGAGTGTGAGGGGAAGGAGGCAGTGCAGTGGAACACTCTAGCACGGGAGTAACAGCAACATCTTTGAAAGTGAAGGACAGATGTGTCTTTAACTGGGGGACCTGGGGACAGACACTGAGCCTTGAGCTTCCCAAGCCCTCTTCAGCTGGCAAGAATTGACTGCCTCTAGGCACAGGGGTTTCCAAGAAACTTTATCAGGGTCAAAGAGGAAGGGCGTGGTTGGCCTCCATCCTCTGACGTCATCCCATCTGAGAATCCAGAAGAGGAAGAGAAGATGAGCCCTAAGTACAGAAATAGCAGGTTTCAGCGAGCCAAACCAGGCACTACCTTTGGGAGGAAGGAGAGCACAACCACAGCGCTCACCAAGGGAAAAATGGAGACAGAAAGGGAAGCCAGTCAGCAGAGAGTGAGCTCCAGGCTTTGCTGTTGTACCCAAACCTGCCCCATCGTAGATCTAAGGCAAGTGGGATTTTCCATGGCATGTCAAGAGTATAAACTAAAGAGTGAGTTACCATCCTATAAAATAGATGAAGCGTTTGGGCATGCCCATGTGAATGAGCAAGGTTGTCTGTCAATGTGTGTATGCACGTGTGTGTGTGTGTGTGTGTGTGTGTGTGTGTGTGTGTGTGTGCTTGGTGTCCCTACTGACTGGTCACAGAGAAACGAGGACCAGTTTGTCCACCTGCCAAAATCATTTCAGAGCTTGTTTAAAGGACTTTCAAGGAAGGAATAAGCTCCTTGTGGGAAGGGATTAAGCCTCATTCAACTTTTTGCCTGATTGTGTGGCATGGAGTAAACGTTTGCCAAAGTGAATGAGGGTTAGTCACCTGTTCTGGGAATTCATAGTGCCACCCCGAGGAAGTTTTTTTCCTTAATCCCAGCTCTGATCTTTGATCTTATTCCAGATCTAGGCAAACACCTTTTGTTTTCACTCATTCATTCATTCATCAACTCTTCATTGGCTGCTTATTATAAGCCAGACACCGTCAGGTGTGGTTCGGAACGCTGCTAGGAACAAGTGGGAATTGTTCCTGCCCTCAAGAAGTCCAGAGTCTCTTGAGAAAGGTGTTGAACCAGGAGCTACAATTAAAAAAAATGCTGTGTGCTGGGGACACTGCAGGATGCAATGGGAGTGTGTGGCGGGGAGCTCCAGCATATGACAGAGGACCAGGGACAACCTCCCAGAGGCAGTCATGCTCAGGAGGCCACTGCAGGGTACTAACAGTCAGGCAAGAAAGGGGTGGTGGCAGAAAAGACGAGAGCTGCAGCACTGGGAACACACACCCAGGTGCTATGGCTCGGAGGCCAGAAGGTGCAAAGCCCAGGATGGCTGGCGCATGAGGTATGAGTGAGAGAGAGGTGAAGAGAGTGTGAACAGTGTTGAAAAACAAGGACTCAGAGGCACCGGAGAGCCATTAGAAGGTTTCAAGTAGAAAAATGACCCAATTAGCTTTCCAAAGTGTGGAGGATGGCAAGAGATGATGGTGGTTTTGATTAGCGCGATGGCAGGGTGAGGAGGAGACCTGGATAAACTCCAGAGGCATTATGGAGGTTAGAATGACGATGGCTGGGAGGCTGCCTGATCTGCAGATGACAGAGCGAGGCAAGCTCAGGTGACTTCCACGTCTCTCACTGAACCACACACTAGAGTCACAGGTGGTTCCATTTATGAAGGTGAAAAACAACGGAGAAGAATCCCTCGAGTCGGGAAAGTCTGGGGCATAAAAGGAGCCCCTGTTCAGCCTGGCACACACTGAGTTTTAAGAGCCTATAAAGACATTTGGGGTATCTATATCTGGCTGGATATATGGGTCTGTAGCTAACACAAAGTAATTGTGTATTTGAGATATAAGAGACCTGGGATGCTTGGAATTGGCTATGGAGGGTGTATGGAGAGAGGAGAGCCCACATCAGATGAAGGAGCAAGAGTCAGCTAAGGAAAATCAGCTAAGGAAAGTGTGCAGAAACAGCCACAGAGGTAGGACAAAGACCAGTGTGCCGTGTGGCATCCTACCAAGGAAGGATAGTTTCACGAAAGAAGACGTCATGGAAGGGCCGGGCAAGACAACGCCAGAGAGGGGTCTGTGGTAAGGTGATGGTGGAAGCCAGACTGCAAGGGGGTTAAGCACTGAACAGGAAACGAGGACATGGAGCCTCCACTGAACAAGTTAGGGGTGAAGAGGAGGAGAGCGTCAAGGTAGGAGCTGGAATGGAGGAACAGAGGAGCACCAGTGGCCACCCGTCACAGAAGCCTGAAACTTCCCGGCAATGACAAGATTCGGTTAGTTTCTAACTTCTGATGCCTCAAATCCTAGTACGCTGTGACTTTATACAGTTCCTGCTCTTTCTGGAATGCAAAACGCTTCCTGTTTCCTCTTTGTTCTCATTTCATACCTGTGCAGCAGAAGGAGCGAGATGTTATGTTCCTCCTCCTGCGGGTGAGCAAACCCAGGCACGGAACGCGTCTGCTCTGTGAGCCTGTGGACCTGTGCACGGGCAGTGGAGGTGGGAGGTCACTCTGCAGGCCCCCTGCCTCCCTCAGCACCTCTCCCATACCTGCTCCTGCAGGCCACTTGGCACACTCATGGTAGCTACGCAGCAGTCATTTAGGGGCTCTGGGTCAACTTGGGCCCAAAACACTTGACCTACAGGAGCTTGCTCTGCTCCGCTGTCTGTTTCAGGAAGCCTGGTAAAAGTCTTGGCAAATACCAGAGCCCAGAAACAGAATCTGGTCCTCGTCATCCCATCTGTGCTGAGCTGTGGGAGGGAATCTTACACAAACCTCCCCTCCCAGAGCCAGACACTCAGCAGAGCTCTGACCCCTAGTGCCTGCTCCAGGGGCTGGGGGTGGGGGTGAGGGTGGAGGAGGGCCCCCAGAGCTCACAATCAGGGCTGCAAACAGAACGCAGACCCTTTCTCCCCTCTGCCCCAAGAGTTCTCTAAGGAGCCAGGTCCACCCTGCCTGAGGTGGTTAGGTGCCGTCGGTCCCACAAGTAGGGATGGATGAAACACTCTCGGCTGGGTTCCACCTGGGGCTGTGTGGTCCACACCTCCCAGTGTCTCACTGATTTCTGGGGTGAGTAAAGGAAGCTAAAGGCCGCTGCAAAAATCACAAAAGCGGGCTACCATCCACTCTTTTTTCCTCATATTAATCAATGTGATTCTCAAAACGGCTGTCACTGCCCAACCAAAGGGCATTTGGAAATGTGTCAAGGTGTTTCTGGTTGCCATGGTGACTGGAACGGGATGATGCCACTGGCATTTAAAGCTTGCAGTGCATCCTGTACCACTAAGAACCATCCCATCCCAAGTTTCCCTGCTAAGGAAAGCTCAATCCCAGCTGAGGTCTGACAGCCCACCATTCACTGGAGGTCCTGGTACGCTTGCAGGAAGAAGTCACAGGTAAGCAAACACTGGCCTCTCCTGCCCCAAACATGCTCTCTTTTTTCTTCAGTGTCCCGCACAGCTGTGACCCCCAACCTGCCAGAGAATGTCCTGCTTTCTCAGACTCTGTGGGCTGACTGAGTTTAACCACTGACCCTCACTCCTGACACTTCTCCCTGCATCTCCCTCACCATCCATGAAAGACACTTTAGCCAAAAGAAGGACAAAGCCTGCTCCTTGGAAGGCAGCATCTTGGAATCAGCAGCGTGTTCCCGGTCAGCTGCTGTGTGCCCTGAGCAAGACATGAACGTCTCTGAGCCACATCTCCTTGTCCCTATACCCATCTAAACAGGGAATAGACACTGACCTCTCACTGCCGAGGGTGCATGTGGGCTATCCTGGAGGCCATTAACAGGACTTGGGGCCCCTTCCATCACAGCGGCTGTGTGTGTGTTGGGGGGGGCGGTGATGCCAAATGGATGGGGGACTGTGGGCTCTGTTAGGACAGGACTCCTGGAGTCCAAGAGGAGACCAGGCCCAGGCACTCTGCCCCCAGCCCCGACTTGCACGCATCGTCCTGCTGCCTCCTGGCCAGCTCACAGCACCTAACCCAGGCAGTCGCGGGCTGTGCTCAAGAAGCTTGGCATAAGCCTCCCAGAGCAGACAATGATCAAAGACAGATGTATGCCGTCAAAGAATACTAACGGGGATCATGAAAGGGAGTAGCACGCTTGCATGTGCAGAGAGACAGGAGCTGGGAGGGGAGCGGTGGAGGCTGTTTCAAGGGCGCAGGCAGGCACCAGATGCAGGCCGTGTGATGCTGTGGGCAGGGCAGTCCCACTGGAAGATGTTTCCACAGGAAGAGGGGCTGTGCTCGCTGCAGGAGGTTGGAGTCCCGTGCTCCCATTTGCTCCACACATTAGGCTCCAGCTGAGTATGCTGTTCTGGCCAGGAAGGGATCCTACAGAGCACCCATCCACTGCCCAGTCTCACCTACAGAGAAACTGAGGCTGGAGATGTGAAGTGCCTAGGCCGCAGGGATGCAGCCTCATGGCAGGGCCAGGACAAGCACTCCGGGCTTCCAAGCAGCCTTCTGCTCCTCCCCACCAATGCGCCGCTCTGCTCGCTGTACCTTCCGGGCCTCTCTGCCCTCCCAGGCCCTCTGCTTTCCAACACCTTCCGTCTACTCCCCCTTTTCCCTACTGGCTGTCCTCCTTGCTTTCCCTGCACTGCTCCCAGAGACTCCCAAATTGTTGGAAGAGCAAGGCAGGCATTGTGCTAAAAACATCAAAAGCTGAAGTGAGCCAAGGAAAATGAGATGCTTTCCTCCTTGGCTATTACTGTTGCTGGCATGGACAGAGACCCCCACATTGGGGCCCTGCCCCAGGCCTCCTCAGCTCAAAGAGAACTGACTGTGTGTTAGCACACAGCTCACCCTGTACTCTGTGGGTGTGTGGAGGAGTTACAGGTCCGCAACATCTTTCCCTCCCATTATGGATTGAATTGTATCTACCACCGAGATATGCTGGAGCCCTAACGTGCTAGTACTTCAGAACGGGACCTTATTTGGAAATAAGGTATTTACACAGGTGATCAAGTTAAAGTGAGATCATTAGGGTGGACCTTAATGCAACAGGGCTGACGTCCTCCTAAAAAGGGACATCTGAATACAGACATGCACGGAGGGAAGACGGTGTGAGACGAAGGAGAAAGCCATATGAAGACACAGAATCTGACAGCTGCATCTGTAAGCCCGAGATTGCCAGAGGCTAGGAGAAGGCATGGGGCAGCTGCTTCCCAGGGTCTTCAGATGAAACATGGCCGTGACCACAGCCTTGACCTTGGACTTCTGGCTTCCAGAACTGTGAGACAATACATTTCTGTTGTGCTAAGTCACCCAGTTTATGGTGCTTTGGTATGGCAGCTCCAGGAGACTCATACACTTCCCAACTCTCAAGGGTAGCCTTAGGCTACCTGCCATGCCCAAGGGCCTCACTCTGTTGTCTACAAGAGGCAATGAATGGTCGTGTTTTTTTGGTTAACCTGCCACAGAGCACAAGCCAAATCATGTAGATCTTGGATCAAAAGAGCTCCTGGAATCTGTCTAGGAAACTCAAACTGTACCCTACACAGTTTCCCAACATCTTCCTCGTTCCTCCCCCTCAACAAGCTATTCAGAAAGTCTTGGTTGCTGGGCCACTCCTAGTCTTCTGGGCCGGGGAGACCTTCACGACAGATGGCCCCTGTCTGTGGTCAGCTGGGGAAAAGATCCTGAACAAGGGGAAGTGTGAAGGGCCATGAGACTAGGCAAATGGGGGAAGAAAATCCTCTCGCTACCCAAAACATCTGTTGGGAGAGCAAATACAGGTAATCATGGATCAAAGAGATTTCTATGCAACAGAGAGAAGAGTTTTACAATGCAGTGCACAGATAAAGCCAACTGGAAGAGCTGACCAGGTTCCAGTTCTTCCCAACTGGAACAAATAAGCCGATAAGGAGAGAGAGTCCAAGAGGGATGGAAAAGAGAAACGTGCACATGTGGGCAGATCTGGAAACCAGAGGAAAGCCTACACTCTGTAAAACAGTGGTGTTCTTAGGGAAGGGGAGGCAGGAGGATAGGAAACACTGAAGGTGAAGAGAGAGCTGGTATTGGGGACTGGAAAAAAAGTCTTTGCAGTAAGTCGCACATACACCACAGTGTTAAATATGCTTATAACAGGCTTTGGGAGTCAAAACAATAGGAAAATAGGTATCAAAAATGTTCATCATTGTTATTAATTTATTCCGTTCAAAGTTAATTTAATACACCATATATTAAATGCCTCATATAGGCCAGGCTTTGTTTTAAGCATTCTACATGTGTTCAGTTATACAATCCTCATACAATCCCATAAGGTAGTTACACTGTTATCCGCATTTTACAGATGAGAAACTTGAGGATGACAGATATATATAGGATCTTACTTGGTCGCCTGGCCAGTGAGTGATGGAGCTGGGATTCGAAGCCAAGTCAGCCTGGCTCCTGCCCCAAGGTTCTTCTCCACCGCTCTATGTGAGATGTGCTCTTAGCTATAAGGCTGGGGTGGGGCGTGGGGAGAGAAGATAGGAGAAGACAATCTGAAAATTAGAACAAGAAAACATGGCCGGGCGCGGTGGCTCACGCCTGCAACCCAAGCACTTTGGAGGCCAACGCAGGCAGATCACCTGAGGTCGGGAGTTCAAGAAAATACATATGCTTAGAGGGCCAGCTAATGTAGGTAAGGGAGGTGACAGTCTTTCTCATAATCCTTGGTGCTCTTCCCAGGCTGCCCCAGGTGGGGGGATGTGTGGGTACATGAGGGCTGGCCAGAGTGAGCCTTTCTGCTCTCCTTTCAGCCCCGGCTCCCCACTCACAGCTGTCAGGGCTTTCAAGAACAACTACCTTTCTTTAAAATGTTATCATCTTCAAGCTTGGAAAAGTAACTTCCGGAAATCCATTCCGAGAGAATAACCAGAGAGATAGGTGTATTCAAATGTATGTAAAAGGACGGTAACTGTAGTATAAAAAGTGTGACCAAAATGAAAATGTGCCACAGAAGAAAACGGTGAAAGAGTGTTGTATATGATGGAATATTCTGCAGCGAAGAATCATCTTATGCAAGAATAATTAAAGGCATGGGGAGATACATACAATGCAACAGTGACTGGAAAATGCCAGGTAAAAAGTGTTTGTGTAGTATGATGAGCCCCTTATTTATAGAAAGGAGCTGAGCATGGCAGCTGACACCTGTAATCCCAGCAATTTGGGAGGCCGAGGTGAAAGGATCGCTTCAGGCCAGGAGTTTGAGACCACCCTGAGTAACATAGTGAGAACCCGTCTCCAGCTGGGCATGGTGGTGCATGCCTGTCGTCCTAACTATACCGGAGGCTGAGGCAGGATCGCTTGAGCCCAGGAGTTGCAGGTTGCAGTGAGCTATGATTGCCACGCCACCAGACACAAGTTTAGAAGACAAAGTAAGACCCTGTCTCTAAAAATAAAATAAAATTTAAAAAATAAAAATAAAGGAAACACCTATATATAGACCCAGAAACAAAGACACACACACACACACACACACACACACACACACACACACACACACACACAGAGAAAGGATGTCAAAGGGTATTGATGGTATTTCTGGTCATGGTTTTGCTCTTTATTCTTTTCCCATTTTCTTAACTCTCTATGTTGAACATGTGTGAGAACAGATATTTCCTTCATAATCCGGAACAACGCTGTATGTCACAATGACTTCTGGAAGGACCCCCAAAGCCCTAGCTGTTATCTTTCTACTTCCTACTGACTAGGTTCAAGAAAGAGGTAGTTCTGGCAGCCCCAGTGTTGTGGTACTTCTTTGGCTTTAAGCTTAATCCAGGGAAAGCCAAAAATCTTGAACTAAGGAAGCAAATGCTTTGCTTTTCAGATTAGGTTAAAAGAACTAAATGTATTAACCATAGCTGCTGATTTAAGGACCGTGGTAAGGAGGCAGAGTAGGATGAGCCTACCCTGAAGAGGGGCACAGTAGCCCACTGTGGCTGTTCTTATAATAACAGCAGGAAGGTGTAAGGCACTGGAGAGGGGCTGAAGAGAAGGAACATGGTTTAAAAATAAACAAGAAGGTGGCGTGAGACAGTGGTTAGGACTGTCTGAACTCTGGAATGGGAAAAGAGTCATCCTAAGCTTGTTGCCACCGCTTCCTAGACATTTAACCTTGGGTGAGTTACTTGGTCATCTGACAAACCTTTACTAAGTAACTACCAGGTGCCATGTATTAGTCCAGGTGCTGGAGATATAGCACTGAAGCAAGGATCCAAAAAGCCCTGTCCTCACAGAATTTACATTATCATAGAAAGAACAGGTCATACATTAGAGAAACAAGTAAAACATAGTTCTTCCGATGGTCTTAGGTGCGATGTAAAAAATGTGTGGAGTTTTCAGTTGCTTTGTCTGCAAAAATGAGATAATAAAATTGCTATTTAATCGAGTTCTGTGAGGATTCCTGAGATCACAGACAGAGGGTTGAGCATGGTTCCCAGTTCAATAAGTATTATTCACAACCATTATTTTAAGAGGAAAATGATGAAATCCTTTCTTGTTGCCTGAGTGACAATGCAGGGAAATCTTAAGCAATGGCTGCAACCATTCCGAAGTTGCAGAGGCAATGTGATGGGGAAAAATTAAACCAATAGCACTGCAGCAGGGTCTTGAGTTTCCTAACAGCTAAAACAAAAAGCAAATCTCTCTTCACTTTGGGGTTTATCCAACCCTACAAGAAAGCAGAGAAATCCCCAATCATTTCTGTCACTCAATAAAGGTAATATCTGCTCTTCTGGTATCTCCACTCCCGGATGGAATTTAACAAGGCACAAGGTCTGGGTTTCACCTGTTCCCATGCTGCTCCATCATTATTTCCCCTGTCGTGTTTCTCTAAGGGTGTCTAGACATCAAACTGTGTTCTTGGAGAGGCCCAGAGCAAGGGCTGTCTGTTGCTCCTCTAAATCCACACATTTTGGACCATCTGGGAGTCAAAAGATTAGTTACTGTACCAGAGTGGAGCCAGGCTACAGACCTGATGCAGAGTCCCACCCAGCCTTTAAGGACAAACCCCAGAATGCAAGGTACCTCTGATCCTTGCCCCAACCACTAGGCCAGGGGCCAATGATTCTCCAGGGAAAGGCAGAAAAAAAATGATACCCTGGCTGAGCAGAAGAAAAAACTTTCCAGAAGTCATGTTTTATAAGTCTTGGATTCCTGCCTCCCGGAGGAGAAGAAATCATCAGAGTCTAGGAAAGGGCACAAAGAGAGATGTGTGTATATTTGTATGTACGTGAGCCAGCAAATGCATGTGCGAGAATGTTTTAAATGACTAAATGCAGGGTTGAAATCAGATGAATTATCCTGGGGTTTCAAAAACCAGTAGCTTACTGTTGGCGGACCTCAGAGGGGCTAAGTGATTTGTCTGCACTTGACACCGAAGAGGATGGCTTGTTAGCGCATTTCTCAGTCTCGCAAGACCAGGTTTGGCAGAGCTCTGTAAATTCAGGAGTCAGGAAGCTTAGGGTATTCTCTGAAGCCTTGTGCATACTCCAGGTAAGTCTTTTCTCTGCTAGGGCTAGGACGGCAGCAAGATAGCAAAACGCACACCAAATGCTAAATTCAGAGAAATCATTTGGGAAGGCTGGATCTCAAGCACTACAACCTGCAAAACGTAGAACGCCATGAGATGGAGCAGTGTTAAACGAAGACCAGACGAGAAGACCCCTGGGGAAGTTTCTAAAAAGTTCAAAGAACACACTGAAAGCAGAAAAAAAGAGAAGAGCCATGAGAGTGTGCCTCAATGCCCTGGGAGGGGCTGAGGGAAGCTGCCCTGAGATAGAGCTCCTTTAAATGCTCTGTGTACGCGCCCTTCCTTTCAGGGATACTGGTCAAGCCCCGGACACTCCACACGTGTTTCCACCCCTGTGCTGTCTGTGCTATCCCCATCCCTTAAAATATGCTTCACTGATCCAGGGCTTTCCTCAATCACCCATCAGAAGTCTTAGAACTCCAAGTGCCCTCTGCATGCTGCATTCCATGGTCCTAGTCATTTCCAACTTAAGTGTTATTCAGGCGGGGTTGTCTTATTTCCCTACATGTACTATAAGTTCTTGGAGGTGAGGAACCATGCATTTTTGTATTTCTCTCCAGCACAGAACACAATACCTTACCATATCAAGAACTCAGAAGTGGCTTTTTTAGAAACAGAGTTTATGCCTGTTAAGTCACTGGGCAGAGTTCGTTTTTCACATTAGATAAATGAAGCATACTGAACATTCTGACTATTTTTCTTTCTCTTGTGCTCCTAGTAACAGCACACACAGTTCTCTCAGAAACTGTAAAGTAAGTCAGCTCTTTTTGGTAGGCCTTAGGAATCCAAGAACAATGGGGACAGCTTCCTTCTGGGGAGGGAAGCTCCTTTTTCCATTATATCTTTCTTGCCCTCGCTCTCCACCACTCATCCATCAGCAAGTCCTTCCAGCACTACTCCCAAAACAGTGCAATACAATAATTACTGTCGAGGCTTGACAATAAGAAGGGGGACTTTCATTGGCTAGGAGCTAAGAGAAATCCTTCAAAGAAGGTAAACATTCAGGACACGAGAGTCCATATAAAAAGCTAAAGCCAAGCATGGAAACCACATCCAAGGCATGTCAGAGACTCTGCCACAGAAGATAAACTGGCAAGAAGAATTAGCAACCATCCAACTCAGGAGAGCCTGCAGCATGAAAAGAAACAGCAAACTCCACCAACAGAAAAGCCAAAACCCAAAGAACAGGTGAAAAGAGCAATCAGAAAGGAGCGTGAAGATTTGACAACCTCAAAGACATGAAGCACCATATCTACAAAAGGGGACAATGGATGTTTCAAGGGTATTTTCATAAATGAAGTAAACAAAAAAGGCAGGAGTCATCTTGGTAGGGGAATCTATTAGATTTGCAACCAGATCTATTCTCATATAAGAGGAGAAGCTCTGTTTCACAGACACAGATGCAAGTGTGTGCAGAGACCTCATCAAGAGCAGCTGTGGGCGAAGTAGGTGACTGGGTTGGCAGAAAGGGTGGGCAACTCATACTGACATAAACCCAGGATTCCTGGACACCATTTTTACAGTGCAGTGCATGCCCATGACCCTCACGAAGCTATCCTGAGTCTCTTATCGCAATATGACATTATCAGAAATAGGTAGACTGATACATTGTTATTCTTTTAAGCCAGGCTGTAACATTTCTTCCCATTTCTTATAGTGCTTCCTCAAGCTTCCTAGAAACAATCAATGTTTTGGCAATAACTAGGTACCTGCAGTGTCTCTCCTCAGGGAACTTTATCCCAGCCTGACTTAGAGAAGAGCCATCTTCCAAATAGAGCAATGTGCTATTCACATAGGAATGTATCAGTTGAAACTATAACATATATTTGTAATTTACAGCTTGCCAAGCGACCCTACGCATCATCTCATCTGAAACCCCACATTAATTGTGTTAAATAGGTAGGGATTATTATGCCACTTTACAAAAGAAGAAACCAAAGCTTTGAGAGGTTGTGCCTACGGTAATTGACAGAAACAGAATGAGAACTTGGGTCCTCCTGCTTAAGGGTTAGTTCTCTCTCTATTTCGCTCCAATGATGCTTAGCTCTAAGGCAGAAATAACCTGAATAACATTTTTTCTTAAATGTGTGTAATCCCATAGGGGAATTATTGAAGGATCACTCTTAACTCCTCTTTCAGTCATTGTGCCTAGTAGTCCTTAATATTATAGTCAACTTTTTACTCAATTCACGGTCTCTTATGAGCATGTTCTAGATTAGACTTTGAAAAATAAATTGCCCAGTATCCATACATAAATCCTTCTGTTCATTGTTCTTCTCCCTTCTAGAAACATTACAGTCCCCTGATCAAAAAACAAAAGCCACAGCTGAAGGTGACGCTGTATATTTGGGGTGGGAGGGGGCAATGGTGGCAGGTAGACATAGCCAAGAGAGACTTACTTACATGGTAGACACAGAGATAGGCCTGTGTTTTTCTGCTTCCACTGCTCTCAGCAGGGCTTGTCTCTGCGATGTACAGTTCACTTAGTAGTGCCTGGTGCAGAAGAAGCCTGTCCCCACCCCCTGCCCACCACTGCAGATTATGGTTGCACCGCTACCCAGCCTGCTCTCCCAGGCTACCATCCAGTCTTCACATCAGGCCGGTGTGGCTCACTCCAAGCATTATGTTCCTAAACTACCCACAGGTCACTCAGCAGTCTGGAGAATCCCAAGTCCAAAGCTCTGACTGAAGCACGCACTCAGCAATGGGTACTAGACATCCGGCTCCAGCATGCCTGACAGAATACATGGTAATATCTTTTGCAAAAGTTGTAAATGAGAAACCCAGGGATTACAATGATTCCATATGGTCCACTTTACAATTTGGGAATATATGGTTGGAAACTTAACTTTTTTGGGTCTTGTTTTTTTAGCCTCTTTCTCTGAACCTCTACTCCCCATCTGTCCTGGAAGCCATGGCTTTCTAACAGGGAAATGGCAAGGAAGGGAACTACTATTTTCTCAATATAAAGGCCTGTTGGTTAAAACATGTCCTCAGGTTGGGCATCCTGGAAGGACCAGCCCAAGATTTCTGAATCCCACCGAGCAGAGAGAGGAGATAGGTGTTTTCCTTCCCATTGAGCCACCAGTGCCAGAAATCAGCAGCCCTGAGCTAACCCTAGAGGAAGGTATCTGGCTGATAGGCAAATTATCGGGGAGAACCAGTGTAGGAAATCTGATCATTCAGGGATTACAAACCACTTTGCATTATGAATGCATTATGTAAACTGTGTACTCAAGCCTGGTATAACGTCTGCCTCTGTGACTTGTTGGGGGAACTAAGGAGATGACACATGCAAGCTTGGTATAATATCTGCTTCTGAGAGTTGTCGGGGGAACTAGAATGACATGTATAAAGAGGTGTCTACACATTGTTACTGCCCTATGGATGCTGATCTTTCTCCCCACTGTTCCCTGCCATTCATCCATAATGCCGCCTTCAGCAGACGAGAGATGGCGAGCATTTCAGAATCTGCTAAGAACCTGTCCTGTCCTCCTAGCCTCCAACTTCTGAGGCAAATGCTGGATTTGCAGGGAATAGGAGGGCTCAGCCCAATTAGTTGAACATCCTTTGTAGAACTTCCTTAACTGAGTGAGTTCTCATCAGCACACTGAGGTGGTGATGGGACAGATATCACGGCAAAGCTGCCTAAAGGCAGGGAGGAGGGCAGAGTAGGTTAGTAGTGTCAGCTAGTGCTTTTCAACATGGCTGTACACTGCAATCACCTCGTGAGCTTCTGTCTCAACTCTAGACATTCAAATTTAATTGGCCTGAATGACATCCTGAGCAACTACCACTGTTAGCCAAAGTTAAAGGGCCTCAAAATGCAAGGTGAGATTGGAATAGTCAGGATATGGGAGAGCAAAGACACTAGAGGTCCCCTTTGGCTCCCTTTGGCTTTACCAAGGAGCATTCCCACCTCCCAAGCAACTGGATGGCACGCCGGGTGTCAGTCCGAGTCTCTGTCACACACATGTTCCTTATACATGCTAAACAATGTGACCTCGCAAGAAATTCTCTAGGTATCTACTACTGACCAAAAAAAAAAAAAAAAGTTTGATAGCACTTGGTAATTTTCAGGAGACTTTGAAACTTTAAACACACCACACACACACACACACACACACACACACACTCTTTAATCCACAGCAATCATCTATGGGTGGATCAGATGTTTAGAAATCTGGGACCGCTTCATAGGCTCAAGAAATTTTACCATCTGTCCTGTTCCATGACAAGCCTATGAAAAGGTCTTCCACGCAAGCAGCCCTCTCTGGCGGAAGTCATTGCCATAGTTTCAAATGTTCTGGGATGTGATTTCAAAAGCCATCTTTTTTTTTGATCCTGAATGAAATCAAATTAGGATGGAAATGCACAGAAGAAGGAAAAAGTTTCAGAGGTCCTCCCCACTGCCAACTACCCTAAAGTATCAGATACTGTAATCCATGTGTCCTCACCCAGAGCCACTCTAATGATGCATTGCTCCCTGGCCTGCCAGGCTGAGATAATCACCCCTGGAGCTAGTACTGGTCAAAGTAACCAGAGATCAAATCAGGCTTGCTGGGTTCCCTTTGCATCTCAACCACTTGTTTGCTCATTCATTAATTCTTCCATCAACCCAACCATCAACCATTTCTTTCTTCACTGAACAAGTCTTTATTAAGAGTCACATTGCAGCCAGAGGGATCTTTTTAAAACAAAAGCTCCTCAATGTTTTTTTATTGTAAATTTGTAATTAAAAAAAAATAAAAAGAACACTAAAGATATGGGGAAAAAACAAAAAGAAAACAAACAAACAAAAAACAAAACAAAAGCTCTATTGTGCCCTCAGTGTCTTCCACAGCTCCCACGGCCCTGGGACAAAACAGTGAGCTCCTGGTTGTCTCCTGCCCACCTCTCCACCATACAGTCCACATTAGCCTACGCTGCTCTCTGTTCATCCCCTCCCTGGCCTTCTTTCAGTGCTTGAAGCCCCTGCTTTCCCTCACCTTGTGATCTCTTCCCATGGAACGTCCTCTACCTGTACCTTTACCCCATCTCCTCCCACTTTCACCAGTGATTACAAAACACAACACAGGTCACCAGGAAGTTTCCTAGTTGCTTCCCCGGGTTGTTTGGCTCCACGTCTATTGCTGGGGAACTCCTGCTTTCTTTCCACATGGGTTGGTTTGGGGAGAATCTCCCTTTTATCTCTGTCCCAGCCCCTGCTCATGTTCTCTCTCTGTGGTTAACACTCACAGACATCGGCATACCACAGGAAAACACATGATCGACAATGGGCATCTTTCTCCAATTCCCCAACATATTTTTGTTCTCTTTGTCCAAAAGCTGACCTTCTCTAATGGCTCAATCCTTGACTGTGCCTCCGTCGAACAGTCCCCCAGAGAACTAAGGAGACTTGCTGTAGACAGACAGTAACTTTATACAGCTGCCACAAAAGGAGATGTAAACACAGAACAGGGGAATGGGAAGATGTATTCTTGATTCAGACAAGAGCCAAAAAGTAAAAGGGAAATGTCAGGATTACAGTGACGAGCTGAGGTCTCTCAACCTGTAACCCAATCCAAATTCAACTTGATTTCCTAGACTTGCTATAGACCACAGTCTAAAATATCTTTATCTCTTGTGCTCTCTCTCTCCCATCTCCCTCTTTTCTCTCTCTCTCTCTCTCTCTCTCTCTCTCTGTCATGCACACACACACATCAAAAGACAAGAATATGCAATAAACTCACTGGAGATTTCCTTGGTGGTGGTTTAAATGCTAAGAAAGACAGAGAAAAAGAGACAAGAAGTGACTTAGTTACAGAAAACAATCTTTTCCCCCATTTTAATCCACAGTCATCAAAAAGTCTCAAATCTCAAAGAAAGCCTCCATAAAAACAATCACAAAATGAATTCCAGTGTGAGGGAATCCTAGATTTGAGCTATGAACAATGCTGGAATACTAATGCAATTTCTTTTGGGGAAGCTATCTTGGACTCAAAGCACCATGCACATATATTTTTGGAAGGTAAGTCCAGGAAAGCTCTGGAGAGGAGTAGCATGCAGAGGCCACATGGAACATTTCCTCACTTTGTATTTTAACAGCACCCAAAATTCCTCTGCGAAATTCTCCCTCTCCTGCTGTGTGCAGGGTCATCACAGGGTCCTGAATCCAGGTATCCTTCCCTCACAGGATCCAACTGACTCTATCGCTCTTGACAAGTGGGAAACCAGGAAACCACTTCCCACTGCATGCAAGAGTGGTACACTTCCAGGGTCAGAGATGGTAGGGCCCTTACATGACAAGAAGACCAACAGCCTCACTTTGAGGATACAGAACCCAAGGTCCTGGGTCACAGGGCAAGACTGACAGAAGCTAGACTAGACCTCAGGCCCTCCAGGTTCCTTAGTTTCTGGTTCACAGCCTGTCTCACAGCATCGTGCAGCTCTTGAAAGTCTCTTCCCAAACACTGGGGTTGCTAAAAGGAGACCCACATTTGTCTTTCCCAAATCCGCCAGCCCACAAGGGCTCCTCCTTCCTCCGAACTCCCAAAACCTCTGTAGTCCCTACCACCCTGATGCCTCTTACCAAATATCTACTGTCACATCCTGCGATCTGCTTCTCTGCAAATCTACCCCATATTCCCAAGCAGACTGCAAGGCAGTTGAAGGTAAGGCTTCGCTTTGTATCTCTCGGTATTCCACACGGCACCTAGCACAGTGGCTGGCGAGACTCAGTGGCAGCAGAGTGGCCCCTTAACGACAATACTTTGCAGACAGAGAAGAAAACCAGCTGCAAAACAATTCAATTGGCTTTTTTTTGGTCCAAAATAAAATCTCAGCTAGCTCAAAAAAAAAAAAAAAAGAAAAGAAAACCATCTGACGGATGTGTTGTTTTTTAAAGGCTTCCTTCTAAATTCTAAAATAAATTACTAAATAGGACTCCACTTCTGTTTCTCCTGGTGTCCGGATAAGAAAAAAAATGAATGCCTCCTTGAGCAGGAGGGACTCCAAGGACAGAAGTGGACAGTAGATGGCAGTCTGTTGCTGTGTCAGAAGTGGTCACAGAGACAATACACGCTGTGTAATCAGGCAGGAGGTAGAAGCACAGCTTAGGGGACTGAGGTGGACTCACTCCCACCATGCCACAAGCAGGGATACTTCTGAGAAGTACACCCGTAAGCACGCACACCTTCACCTCCCCCCAGCTCCAACACCCGTACAATATGCATGTTCCCCCGACTTTCCCCACAAGAACCAAGGGCTCACATCACAATGGTCTCTGAGCATCCATCACCTAGCCATTGGAATTCAGGGACAAGAAAACCACTGTCATGTGGAAGTGGTGACCATTCCTGGGCTCTCCAGCTTGCTCCTGAACCAACAGGAGTCTCTATCATGGCTCGTACTAAAAAACAACCCCTGAAGTGGATACCCTGCATTCCATCTTCCTTGCTTTCCTTGTTCTCCCTGGGGCACTATGACTGTACCTGTCTGTCTCCTTCATCAGTTTCCAGACCCCAAAGCCACCATCACCACATTCATCTCTGCATCTTCTCCAACATCTAGCACATGGCCATGAACAGGAAGCTTAATGGGTAATCTTTACACGTGTGTTCTGAGTTGTTTTCCAGTGTCTAAGGGGGGATTACTCTACTGCATATGGAATGACATCCAATTCCCCGTGACCAAGAGCCCCAATTTGCAGAGGAACTGTGCAGGTTAAGACATGGAGAAGAAGGGTCTCTAAAAGAGAGTAGTAACAGCCTTTTCTGGCCAGCAAGCACTGAGCATTCATGACCTGAGCCTTGGGACAGGCCAAAAGGGAGGTAACACAGTTTTGAAGCCCTGGCAAGGTACACTGCCTCTCTGAGACCAGTTTCTGGTACTGCCACATCGCTGCTGCACGTTCTGAGCTCACGATGACCGGTCATGCTGTGTCACAAGTGGTCACAGAGACAATTCATTCACTCAACACATTCCTGTGGCTGTCACTATTCAAGGTGTTGGGGGACACACAAATGAAAACAACAGATCCCTTTCTCGGTGAAGTTCATATTCTAGGAATGCAAGTTAAACACAGGCTGCTAAGTGGTCTAACATTGGGAGTCTGGGAAGGGAGCCCCAGACTCTCTGGGGAAATGCAGGGAGGCTTCCCAGGTTAAGCAAATACGTGAAGGATGATTTCAATATCATTGGTGATGATGGAGGGGTGAGCATTTGAAACACAACATGTACAGAATATATCCTCTGATGTTATCTCCAATTCAAAAAATAGAGGTATCACTTGCACAGAATGTTTCCCTCTATATTTAGGATTTTTGAGGTATCCCCTCCTCCATCCATGCATTTGTCCAGGTTTTTCTACTAGCTCCCAATTCCCACAATTTAATTAATGATGAGTCAAGAAAGACCTTAGAGATAATCAAAGCCGGTAGCTCTTAACAGATGAGAAAGTGAGACCTAGCGTGGTTCAGGGCCTTCCCAAAATTGTAGTCAGTCTCTGGTGGAGTTAGAGGTGGAGTCTGATCTCTCTACTCATAGTTTGGGATCTCCCTGATTCAGCCTATTGAATTCAGCTGCCCACAGACAATTTTAATCCCACATAAACCTCTCCCATACTCCCAACTTCCAATCCAAGATCTGCCATGAATCTGGCAAGCTTGCTTCTTCAGTGCTTCATAAACATGCAATCCATATGTTCAATGACTTATCTGGCATCACATAACTTAATTTCCTCCTCCACCCCTCCACATCTCTCCACATAAGTCCTCCAGCCCAGCAGGGATACCTGAAAATCCCAGGCATGGGCCACAGTGTGAGGCCAAGGTAGCAGCAGAATCATGGAAGATGTGATCTATCACACTGGTCGGGTCCTTGTGATCCTCTAGTGAGTCCAACTCCTCCCTTTTCCAGGAAAAGAAAGGAGGCCCATGGAGGGAAAGTGATTTCCTTAAAGTCACACAGCTAGTCTGGGCTCTCTGCAGGGGAAATGTGGCAAGCTACTTAAGGTAGCCAGGTGGGTATTAGAAGGACTGGGCTTCTTCCCCACCACGGGACACACCTGTTGGGAAAGCAGGTGATTTCTAGAGCTGTGTCTTCCTCTTGAACCCAGTGGAAGTACCTTATGAACTATTAGGAACAGGTCCTCTAGACATGGGATGGAGCTAATCTCAGGCTGAGAACTTGAGACAAACTCCCTAAGGGCCAAAGGAGGATATATTTAAATGCTGGGGTCTTAGACCCAGAAACAGAAGGAAAGGGGAAGTAAATTGCAAGAACCTGGCTATCAGCTTTGTTTGTTTGCTTGTTTTCTGATATGAAGTTTCACTCTTGTTGCCCAGGCTGGAGTGCAATGGTGCGATCTTGGCTCACCACAACCTCCACCTCCCAGGTTCAAGTGATTCTCCTGCCTCAGCCTCCCGAGTAGCTGGGATTACAGGCATGTGCCACCACGCCCAGCTAATTTTACATTTTTAAGTAGAGAAGGGGTTTCTCCATGTTGCTCAGGCTGGTCTCGATCTCCCAACCTCAGGTGATCTGCCCGCCTCAGCTTCCCAAAGTGCTGGGATTGAGGGTGTGAGCCACCGCGCCTTGCCAGCTATGTTTTCAAAACGCTATATACTCCATGTAAAGAAAAAAGTTGTCACCCTACACATGAAAAGTAATTTCAAGCAAAGTAAACACATGATTTGTGAGTACCTATGGTCCAATAGGCATTTGGTTAGTGTTCAACATTTATTTGTACATGCGAACACTGGTAAGGAACAGAACAAAGTCACCTCTCATTAACTGTCTTGACGATGCATATGTGGTAGTGACGGTGGGGAAATCTCTCCCACCATCACTGGGAGAGGAGGAAGAAGGAATGAGCCTTCAGTCACAACCTTCAAAGAGGACAACGTCCACCCCAAGAACCTGTTTGGCTTCTCTACTTCTGGTACTGTCCAGAGAGTGGCGTGCAGTGGCAAATCCTTGGCTGGAGGTCTCTACAGTTGCTCTGCTCTGTATCAAACACTGCCTGGGGACCTCAGTCTTTAGCAGCGACCCTTGCCCCCGCAACTTCCCAGCATGAAGTCTGTCTTAACTTTGGCCCCAGTCTAAATGGTGTGAGTTCCCTAGCCTATCAAAGAAAACCATCTTCCAAATTCTAAAGAGACCTCATGCTCTTCATTCATATTCTTTTTCACTTTGATTCTGTGCAATTCCAGGACTCAAGAATACTGGGACCTACCACCTCTCATGAGCGTGTGGATCAAAACCAGATGTCCAGCTCCAATTTTATAGAGTTTACAAGGAGGCAACTGTGGCTTAAATCAATACCCGTGTTCTGTAAGGGCAGATTCCCTTGTCAACAGAACAAGAAGTAAAGGGGGAGGGCCAATGGAAGCTGAGACAGATCTGACACATGCTTCCCAGCAGGTGGCTAAAAAACCTAAACATTTTTCTTACACATGAAAAGGAAGCTTCCGGGGGTGGGGAGCAGGTTACCCTATGGGGTGACCAACTTTGCAGAAGGCGATGGACCCAGCTCCCATCTGGATGACATCACAGAACATAGAAAACAGAATCTGACTGGCAGGTGATGGGCTTGGGATGCCATGGGCTTCAAGCTGGAAAGCCAAGAACATCAGCATAACCCTTAGCCTAACATAACCTCAGTACCCTCATCTATAAATGAGATTATTTTGAGTATTGAGATAATGCCATGTAATAACTGTAATAATGCCTGGCACCCAGTAAGTACTCAAATATTAACTGTCATCATCATCATCCATCATCTTAAAGATGGATGCTTGTCTTAGTCAGAGACATTGCCACTGAAACACATTCACGTGGAAGCTGAATGATTAGCACCAGGCCTATCAGAAAGCCAAACCCCACCCCTTTCAGCTCTGCACATCCTGTATAGGCTAAGCCAACGTCTAGAGCATTCCTGGCCAAAGTGAAACACTCTGGCAAATTCTTTGCATGCCTTTCTGCCTTTGACTCAGCCATTCCCCGAAGATAAAAACAGGAGCTCATTAAGGGTGTGCCAGGGTGCACTACAAGTGAGGCAATTAGCACTGATTAGGTAGGAGGATTGGCTACTGTGGAATTCTATGGTGGCAGAGCTGGAATGGGACTGTGAGATCTTCTAATTCAAGCCCTTCATTTACGTCTGGCAAAATCATGTCCTAGAGAGAACATCCAGGGTTAGACAACAGCAGCTAATTAGTGACAGAGCCCAGTCACTGAACCTGGTCCCATACCTCCAAGTCAGCCAGCTACCTGCTGCCTCATGCTACTGAAAGTCACCCTGGCCTGGACTATTGAGATTATTGGCTACTGTTTTCTCCAACACCTCTGGCCTTGAATGTTCTAGAAACTTAAATCTTCCAAAAATCCCTAACTGAACAAATCCACAAGAAAATAGGCTCAGCGAATGTCTTCTCTGGAGACGTTACTAAAAAGTGAGCAATCACAACAGACCACACCAAATTTCATGCCGAAATCTGTTCTGCTTCAATGAAACCACGGTCAGTCAGAGGATGCCCAGAGCCACAGTTGTTCCCAATTAATCCTGTTTGAGAAGGGCCATGGCACAGTTGAGGACATGAAGAGCAAATGCACTCTGACCATGTAGAGGTGTGTGCAACCTCTGGCTTCTCAGTATTTTTAGGTAAAATAAAAGACTGAGTTATGGAAAACTATTAGCAACAACAAAAAATACTTTAAGGCTCTGGGCCATCTACATGTGTGCTCACAGGTTCTAAAATGAATCTTCTGAAAGACTTCTTTGGTCCAGCTTCAATCTTGTTAGAAATCCATCCAGGCAAGAATGAAGTAATATCTACACTGGCCTCATACTTCAAAGTTCAACATCCCCATATAAGAATGCTCTGAAAGAAGGTGTCCCCAACTTTTTCTCAAGCTGGCCCGCCTGTAAGAAGCAACCCAATGACAATCCGATCTGAACCAAGCATCCAGATACCTGCCATCCATAACGTAAGCTCAACAAATGGCCCCTGCCTACCCAGGGCAGCTCCTGTGCTCACGTGTCCCACATCACACACGTACTCACATCCCATAGTCTCCTCTCACTCCTGTCCATGCACAAAGTACATCCACATACCTTATCAGCTGCACCACACAAGGCTTAGGCTTGTCTCCAGTAGAAGAGTTGGTCCTTTTCCAACAAACTCAATTTTAAATAAAACTAAATCTAAAACCCTAGCAACGGTCATTAGTTCAACATCCCCAACGTCAGAAACTGCCTGCCTCATTAAAGAGTAAAACAGCAGCTGGTGAGGCTTGAGGCAGGGTGGTGGGCTTTAAAGATCTTCTGTGTCAACCCACCATCTCACTTCTGGGCAACGCACAGATTTACATTCCCTCCAGTTGGGGTGGGAGTGCTGTAACTGCTCAGGAAACGGTCTGGAGAAGTTTGCTGCAGAAGCTGCCTGCTCCATCAGGCATCCTGAATGTAGGGGAAGAGGAGAGGCCTGAACATCTGATACATCTGGGAGTGGAACTGCAGAGATGGGAAATGTTATGCAATTAAACTCTGCTGGCCTGTCCCGCCTGGGGAACGTGAGACCCATCAGCAGTGACCTCTTCCAATCAACTTAATTGGCCCAATCTCGCCAAGAAAAGCAACAGAATTGGTTTAGTGCCTCTTGGAAATAGCTTAGCTCCTGACTATTTATGGCCACTGAACTCAAGGATGGGAGCCTGACTCTGAGCCAGGAGTTGACAGCATGTGTTAACTTCTGGGAAGAACTGGAGGTTTCAGTGGCTTTCCGTGCCCCTCTGCACCTCCATCTTCATCTCTGGGGAAAGTGGCTGTACCCAACTTGCTGCACTGGGCACAAATAATTTCAAAGACCCAAAGCCCATGCTTTCCTCTTACCAAGCAGGCTGGGCTTGCCCCTCTTTCATTCAAATGGTGCCTATATGTCAAGGACAATTATTATTTTTGCTGTTCTCCAAGTCACATTTGCTTTGGTGCTCTGGTCTGCACAGCTGATGTTAAAAAATAAAAGTCTGTCTGTCTCTGATCATCAATAACATTGATTCTTAGACTACCTTTCCTCTGAATAGCTCAAAGATCTTAAAGATTTCCATCATTTATAATCCAGGCTCGGGTACCTCCAGCTTCTGGATGAGTAAACTGAGGCAGTTTTAAAAAGTTTTATTTACACAGTGAGTGAGCAGTAGAGATGCTATGGGCATAATGACTTAACTTCTGATTAAGTTGCACTGTAAAGAGAAAGAGGTCCAGATCCCATTTTCACAATGACCTACATACATGCTAGCACCTGTATTTAATTACATTTCATCTTTGTACAACTGTATACAACTAAACACACCAAGTTTTGATGGGGAAAAGAGGAGCGAACTTTCCTCCTCCCTGAGTCATTATATCGCCATTTTACTAAAAGAGAAACACAGAGTTAAAAGAGGTTAAAAACGTCACCAAAGTCACACTTTTCCCAAATGGCAGAACTGGACTCGAATTAAGACATTCCCTATCCAAAGTCTTCCGCTTCACCACCCTGCCCTTAGAAATATCTGCCCCGATATTCTCACCAATAGTCAAGCACTGTATGAACTATCTCTTACACAGATGAGTTCTCCCCTCAAAAATAAGGTAGACCCCTAAAATCGCACAGCTGTAACTTCATGAATTCAAAACTGTCATGAGACAAAAAGTCCTCTCACACATATGCCCTCCGCTGGTCAGAACCTAATCAAATGGGGTTCCCCATCATGCTCCAGACAGGCCGATATTTATGCATCACGAAAGCACACCCTTCACTCTCTTCCTACCCAGTTGCCTCACTAGTCATCTGAGGGTATGAATTGGACCAGCTACACTGTTCTCTCATTCCCCAAAGTCTAGGGCCCTTCTTTTGCGTACACCTTTTTTCACTGAAGACGCACATCCGGATATCCAAGACAATCTTTATCCTTCCTCAGATACACAGAATTCCTGCAAAAATCCATAGTGGCACCTCCTTCACAAGAGCCAGAATGTCCACCCGTCCTATCCTCCTGGCTAGCTTTCTCCCAGTTGCATGAGTCCAGGCCAAAGTGTGCATGCCCACACACGCGCACACACACACACACACACACACACACTCAGGTTAGCTTTACACTCAGCCCAGAAAACATCAAAGATGAACGAACACCCCCAGTCCATCTCTTCCCTGATCATGACTTTACCATTCTCTAGCTCCACATATGAAGTCTCATTCCAGCTATGAAGGAAGCCCTGCACACTCTCAAAAACTCAATCCTCAAAGGGATCTGGACCTACATTCTGACCTGAAGTACAGCACCCTCAAATTCCCAGCCAACACCCCCTACAAGAAACAGCAACAGCACCCAGCTCCCTTCCCGACACACAGAAGTCTACATCTTCCTTATCTTTATGCTCCCCTTTTTACAAAACCAGAGATATATTTCAAGTCAGCTTCCCTTTGGCCCCCAAGATCCATAAACATCTCTAGAAACTGAATTATAGACCTTGAAGAAACCTCAACAAGCATTGAGGTCTATTTCTGGCAAAATAGCAGCATTTAGCTGAGCCTGGAGAAGGAATTTTTCCAGGGCAGTGTGCCATGCCCCAGTACCCAGCAATGGGCTGAGCATCCAGTAGGCAATCCATTAGCTTTAACTGATTATCAATATGAACTGGTGATAGTGAATTCCCCCATTACATAAGAAACCCATTACAAAACATTATACAACATGCATTCCTGACACTAGGCACGAATAGTGTATTCCTCCACTTACTCAGTCTTATGCACACATCTCTTCTCATTCTCACCCAGTGCCAATGCACAAGGACTTTTCCCCTTAAATGTACATCTCTCATTCTAAGCCTCTTCCAATTCTCTCCTCTCTGGGGAGGAAGGAGAGGGGAGGCAAACACCAATCCCTACCCAGTGTCCTTCCATACAAACGCTTTGTCTTTCCATAAAGGGCATTTGAGCTCACACTTTTCTACCCCACATGCCCCAGTGCCATTCCAGCCAAATTTCCCAGTGCACCCTCATAAAGTTCACACCCTATGCTCCTCAGATAATCTTTCCCCGCCCCCCACACACATCCCTTTGGTAATCCTCAGGAGCTGAACCTTCCACATGCATCCACCTTTCGCTCACACACGCAGCCGCCCTCCTACACCACACCCACTCCATGTGTTTGTGCAGGCATGCACAAGCCATCTGTCTTCAACAGGCTGCACCTCTCCTCCTGCTCTGACACCCTTCATAGGCACAGATTTCGCATTAGCTACACCTATGTTCCTGCAAGCTCTTATCTCCCGCTAAGCGCACAGATGCCCATCCGACAGACTCCCCAGAAACACACACCTCCCAGGCACCAGAGAGGGATGGGACTCCAGCTCTTTTGCCACCTCCCCCTACACGCACGCGCGCGCACACACGCACACGCACACGCGCACCTTGGAAAAACATCCCTATCCCTCCCTGACCACTCAATGGTCACAGTCTCACTCCATAGATAAGCAGATCCCATTCACACACAACCAAATCCTCTAAATCCAGCTCCACTCCAGTCTCACCAACACAAAATCCCACACACTCACTAGGGGAAACACCCCAGACTTCCTACCTTCCTTCAACACTGTTTACCGGTCGAACCTGCTTTATTTTCCAACCCCGTTAACTCCCAACGCCATACCCAAGTCTGTGTTTGCACCCAAGACAGAGGCGGTTGGATTTTATCCTCTACATTCTACCCCTCAGCTTTCTTTGTGCGACGTCTCAGGAAGGAATTGAGGGCAGGCAGGAGGCAGACTGAGTATGCTGGAGAACTTCTGAGTGTTGTGGAAACAGGACCGCTGGAAAAGTCCCCTGTATGTTACAACTTTCTCCCATCCTGACGTTTAGGACAGGGCGCTTCCATGTTTTCCTTGCTCTCGCTGTTTTGCGGGGTAGGAGCGGGCATCTCTTTATTAAAAAGCATTGAGGTCTATCTCAGTACACACCATAATCAGATGAGTTACAAACATCAGGCTCCAGGACAAACACCCACTCCTTCCAGGCTCCCCTCCCCTCTCAGCAGGCCCCCGCCCCCACCTCTTCACACACATAAACAAGTCCACAGGCGCACAGTCTGCTGAGCTCTCTAGTTCTGAGCCCGGCGCTCCCGGGAGCGGCCTCCATTCGGACTCAGAACCTGCCGCCCGCCGCCAGAGGCCAACGCCAGACGATCTTTTCGGTGTTTCCACCACCGGGAATCCCACTCGCGCCACGATTCCAGAAAAAAAGGATCCACAGCCCCCACACGGTTCGACGCAGTGGTCTCAGTGCAGTGCATCGGAAGCGCAGACAACGAACCAACGCACGCAGCAGCCAAACTCCTGCAAAGAAGCAGCGCCTCCTGGACGCGCACCGACTCCAGCCGAGAGCAACAAGCAGAAACCTACTCCCCTAGCACATCCCCTCGGCCTTCGCGCCTCCTCTCCCTAACCTTCAACTCCCAAGCGTCCCAAATTTCATCAGGAGCATCCACCACCGAGTAAATCTCTGGGGCAATGGGGCAGTTCGGTCCGTCGTGGGACCTTTAAACTCCGACCTGGCTGGCTGCGCGGGTGCCCGGGTCTCCCAGCCTCCCACGCCACAGCTGAAAGTCCGAGAACCGGCTCGCCGAAACCGCGAGGAAATCCCCAGAGATGGCCCGGCCCCGGTGGCCGCAGCTCCCTGTAGGGGTCCCAAAGGTGCGGGCTGCGCACGGAGCTCCAACATCTGCGCAAAGGCCCAATGTGGGGTGGCCGCCGGGTGGGCGCTGGCCAAGAGAAGCCCGCGGCTCGAGGTCTTTTCTGAAAAAAACCTTTCGGGGGACTCCGACGCAGGTACGCGGCGTGGGGCGGTGAGTCCCAACTCCCAAAACTGGAATGCGACGTTCCGGGTCCTGAGCTGCGCGTCCCCTCCCCCAGCCCACGCCCTGGCCCCGGAGGTGCAGGGGCGAGCTGAGAATCAGGCGCAGTGGCCCGCAGGGTGCAGGGCGTGTGCAGGGAAGCTGTGGCCGCACCTCCCCGCCCGGGGTTCCTGTCTGCCACCCCCTTTTGTTATAGGATGCGCGGGGAGCTTTCTCAGAGAAGCTGACCGGTTGGTTGGGGGTGGTGGATGGTTGATTCTGTTGCGTCTCTTTCCTGCCTTTCCGTCGTCCCCCATTCCCCTCGCCTCCCCCCACCCTTTCCAATCCAGGTCCCTTAAACCTGATCGCTTTCCCAGACTGAGGGAGGCTTCTAGGGCAGCCGACAGACAAGAGGGGAGGAGAGGAGGTGGAGAAGTGTCCGTGTGTGTGTGCGCGCGTGTGTGCGTGTGTGTGTGTGTCTGTGTGTGTAGGGGGTGGCTGCGGTTGTGCCTCGGCTCGGGCAGATCCCAGCGCAAACTTTGGGGAAGGCACAAACCCGGGAAAGTAAGTGAGCGCGGCGCGATGGGGGTGGGGCGGGGTGCGGAGTTGGGGCCCCCGCGCCGGTCCACTGGAAAATCGCTCCCCACGCGGCCCCCCATCCGCAGACCTGCCCACCCAACATGCCCGCCGCCTCCCCTTACCGTGGCAAAAGTAACCATGGCATCCGTGTGACCGTTTCCAGGGACGTCGACATGAAGAGAAAGGTGGACGCGAGCTCGGTCATTCAAAGTCTCCCCCACCCCGCCGCAGCCACTACCCAGCAGGGGAAAATGGAGAGGCAGAAAGAAAGGAGAGAGAAGAAAGTAGTTGCGCCGGGCTGTGTCGCGGGGCGGTGCGCGGAGCTGTTCGGTAGGGAGAGGAGCTTCAACTCTGAGTCCCGTGAACATAATCTGCGCGGTTATAACCAGCCAACCCGGCCAGATGGCTCCGCGCTCAGCGCCTTAACCCCTTACGCGCCGCGCCGCCCGCCCCCGCCCGGCCCGCGCAGCGCCGCGCACGCCGGTGCCCCAGAGCTCCTCGGACCTCGCTTCGGGACCTGTGGCGGGGAAGGGGTCATTTCTCCTAGTCCCCCTTGAAAAACAAAACAAAATAAAACAAAACAGAAACAGCCACAAAAACTTCCAAATCAGTAGTATTCATCAGTAGCCCCCACCCTTGAGTTCTTTTTTAGAGATCCAGGAAAAAACGAAACATTAAATTTACCGTAACAGGTTACATGTTAGTGTCTTCAGCCTTTCTTAGTTGTTCTTTTTCTTGAAATTTTTCTTTTTGATCTCTTTTCTTTTACAAGGCATTAGGACCTTTTTCTGGCCCTTTCCTCTGGCGGATCAGGTCTGAGGCGTAAACTCCTCCTCCAAACCTTAGACCCTTCCAGCTCTTGATCTCTCCCCACCCCCTACCAAGCCCACCCGCCACTCCTCCCCCCACCCCACAACATGAACACGCCCTAGGACAATCGCTCCCCGGCGAACTCGCCGCTCCCGGGGACCGGCGCCCAGGACGCGGTGTCGGCGGTCAAGGGAGGTCAAGGTAGAGGGCGTGGGGGCGGGTGGTCCGAGGGACTAGGGAGGGGCTGTGTGTGTGCGCGCGCGCTTGTCTGCGGGAGCTGGAGTGTGGAAGGGAGAAGGGAATGGATCACAGCCTCCCATTTCACCCAGCCTCCAGCTTCTAAACCCCTTCCTTCCAAACTAGGATGGGGCCCTGCAGTTAATCACTCGCCCAGCACCCACCAGTCTGCACCCGGGGACAGCGCGAGAAGCAGGAAAGGCGAGCAACAAACAAACCTCTTCGTGGCGCCCAGAAAGTAATGACGCGCACTTCCCCACCGGTGGATTCATTCGAGGAAAGGATGGGGGAGGGGGCAAAATCTCTTATTTGGAGATAATTTTAGCTGCCCGTTAGACCCCACTTGCTCCGAGCCGTTCTCTCTAAATTTACCAAGTTAAGTCATCGTGCTTTCGCCCATTTGCCATCGAGAGAAGTGTGTGTGGGGGGGATATCACTTAGGGATCAACGAGAAATCGAGAACCCTGGAGCGGAGTTTTGCCCTTTTGCCCCCTGCCCGAGTCCTTGCGTGGTGGACCTTCTCTCCAAGCTCCTCATCCCTTCCTCCCGGCCACTTCAGCCACTCCTCACATCACCTCCTGCCAGGACCTTTTGACTCACGCGCGACTGGGGTGGGGAGCGAGTATCCCGTTTCCTCCCTGCCCTGTCGTTGGAGGTGTCTAATAAGCAAGCCACTCCATGTTTCGGTTAGGGCTCAGGTTCAAAAAATCCAAATACGTTGGAATTGTTTGAGATTTTGGTCAAACAGCAGAACTGCACCCACCGGTTCAGGACCAACCGGACACAAGGAGAAGCTGGGGGGTTTGATGGGGAGGTGGGAAGGGAGGGGGAGTCTGGGGGCTGCGTACTAGATAGATTGTACCTGCCTCATCATTATCCTGGCTGATGGGGGTTGCCACATCGAAAACGGCCGGAAGCGCCCGCTGAGGCCCAGGGGCGTCACCTCCTGCGGTTCCTCGCAAGGGTAGGGTCCTCCTTCAGTGTCTCCCCTCGTGCCAAAATGTCGACGTCTTCCTCAGGGCCAGACGAGGCTGCCGACTCGTTCCCTCCACCCCGACACACAGCACCATGAAGGTTTGGATTGGGCGTGCTCTGTCGGGTTCTGCTTTTCTCCCTCTCATCTGGCCCGCCTCCCTGCCCTCCCCCACTTCCCGCACTTGCCCCCCTCCTCCAGCTTCTTGCCCTGGTCAAAGGAGGGATTCAGGCCCCAGTTTCAGATCCACTGATGGAGTTCTTTCCTCAAGCTCCAGATCCTCCGGGAACCTTTTGCAAGGAAAGAGGTGGTTGGCTCCTGCTGCAGCAGGGAAGGGGTTAAATACATGTGCGGACTGATCTGCAGGCAGCTCCCAGGTCCCTGGCAGTCTGGAGGGAGGAGGGGAAGGGGGGCAAACAAACTTGAAAAATCAGAAGAAACGAAGAAGAAGAAAAGGCAGCAAGCAGTGTCTTTAGGACTTGGATTTCTTCTGCAGATGCCTTGCACTGGCTGGCCGCCTCACTTTGCCAAGACTTTCGGGGATCCCAGGAAGAGTTTGTATTGTTTCCACCTCCAGGGGGTTTTGTCCTGAACTGGTGGGTCCGTCTTTGCTTGCAATCAACAGGCCTTGTAATATGAGAGGTGACACCTTAATCTTGCCAAATATGTGCTGTGTCTTTGTGGGGAGAGGGGAGGAGGGACGGAGGGAAGGAGAGAGGAAGAGGGAGAGACCCAGACAGGAGCAGAGGGTGAAAAATGCACTTTTCCTCAGACGATTGGTTTCCCTAAGGGAGAGCCTTAGCCCTTTTCTGGGCGTCTTTCACACAATCTCCCTTGAGCACCACGAACTGCCTTTTCCTTTACTGTTTTCCTTTAGACTTCAGACCTGAAGATGTCTTGCCTCTAAAGACTAGGGAGTGACACCACCCCCCAGGTCTCTGTAGTGGCTTCCAGGAGAGCAGCAAGATGCTAAATGAACAGGGTGGGCAGAAAAAAAGAATTAGAAAGGTGTATTTTTGAAAAGATAGAATAAAAAGATTATTATATACAATGTAGAGCCATTTTTAAGCTGCAGAATATTGTGACTTCTAAGTAAATCCGTGTTTCTAAATAGAGATTTTTCTTTTCTATAGAAAGACCATAGTGGTATGTATAGCAAAAGCAAAGATCAGGACTGGAAAGTTAGCTGGCTAGGCTGCGAGCTCGTGCCCCATAGACAGCCCTGGTTAAGGAAGCATCCAGGATGAGATCTTTTAGGATTCACTAGGCAATTGTCCCTCTCCAAGTTGACTTCGTGGCCATGACTTTGGCTGTCCATCTGTCGACTATATTTTTAGGTTGCTGAACTTTCTTTTTCTCCCTGTTCCCTCTGAGCCTAAGTCCCTGACTCCTGAAAGTGATTTCTGAGAGCAGGAACCAGATCTTGTTTTTGAAAACCCCCTTTAAAACTCTTTCCTAAAGCAAATTTCCAGAGCATGCCTTCTGGGTACCCTTATCTTTTGCAACAGCACCACTCTGTGGTTGGAACACTGAACAGAAACAGAACGTGGGATTGAATTTTGCCTTTACCTCATGAAAAACAGCACTTCTCTCCTCTGTTTGAGCTCAGTGGACTGTGTGTTGTGGTGGGGGCTCGGCATGTGGTGAGGGAGGGGGCCCTGTGCAGTGGCAGTATGTGGTTAATTCATTGTGACATGTTGACCCAGGAAATGAGAGAATTGGACCGAATGGCCTCCTAGGACCCTGTTCGTGTCAAAGACAAGCTTGGTTTCCCACCCCCCACCATGATTGGGTAGGTAGCCTTGAATGTTTGTTCTCTTCCATTGCTTTTCTTTCTCTCTCTTTTGAAATTACTGAAATAAACGCCACGTTTTTCACTGATCCTAAAGCATTTGCAAGTTGCATCTTCTGCTGCTGGAGGGCGCTGTGGGGAGGCCCTGCCCTACCCCATCCATCCCACTCCCATCCACCCAGACAGCTGCCAGAGCTGACTGGAGTCTGGAAGTCTCCGTTTTTCAAACAATTAAAGTGAATGCAAAAGGTGTTTGCACAGGGACTGGAGCTTAAGGGTCAGGAAAGGCGTCTTCATGCTACCTTGGCGCCTCCGCGCTTGAAAGATTCCTGGCTGCCCACCCATTACTATACATCTACTGGCAACAGCGTTATTAACCAACAGCTACACAGGCTGTCAGGCCACATAGCAATTCCACTCAGATGCCCTGGAGTCATCTGTGAGACGTAATTCTTTTCTTTCAAATTGGATCCAGTTGCCCACAGAAATGGAGTGGCTTGTTTATGTTTATTCAGCAAGCCCAGGTCTTCCCCCAAATTTCTATCATCTTAAGAAAGCACAGCTTTGCTCCAAGGACCAGTACTCTAAACAGAACACAGACATCAGAGATCAACTTCTATCATCCTACATCCTCAGTCCACATTTAATAACTGAGGAAACTCGGAATAACGTTAAACAAAAACATAATAACAGACCAGGACCTAGAATTCACTGCCAGGGTAGATTTTGGTGTCTGAGAAATGCAGGTTCCCCTCTGCCTTCACCCGGTAGCCATGTGTTTTTGGACAGGTTTCTTAACTTCTCAGAACCATCTCGAGTTGGTGAAAACAACACCAATCTCACAGAAGTAATATGAAGACCAAAGGAACTAATGAATTTAAAACACTCAGCACAGTGCCTGGCACAATGTGAGTGCCAATCCCAATCTGATAGTCCTTACACTGAAAACACCGTCACACCACTGGGGGAATGACTGTCTTTAGAAAGAAGCTTGGCTCTGGAATGGCCTGGGTATTATTATTTGTGTGCCACCCATACACATTTCATTAATATAATTTTATGGATGTATATTGTCCCCTTTGGACAAATACAGCAAGAAATTAGCAGAATGACATAGTGGACATACTTAGAATTTATATAGCTTCCTAACGTGGATCTCAACGTGCATGAAAGACAGAATTGAAGAATTTCAAAGTCTCATCTTATTCATTCTCTGCCTCTCACCCAGAACCACCTCATCATTTAAAAGGAAATTCCACCATATCCTTCAACTCTTAACAGATTGCCTGGGCATATTATTGGTTTGTTGTTATTGCTAATTATGTTCTAGGGCTTACATTGAACAATATAATGGATTGCATTGAACAACAGTGAATCAACTCATTTTGTGACATGGCATACATATTCATAATTATGTTTCAAGAAATTACCCATAATGATAGAGGGAAAGTATGTATTCCTACCACACAGGTGGATATAGAAATCATAATAAAGTCTCCTATTTCACCAATCGTGATATGAATTCCTAACCACCCTATAAATTAACTTTATGCTGCACCGAACTCCACTCATAAAAAAATGACATTAAGGTTTCCTAGGTAACTAATGCATTTCCAAAGGGAATAGGCCACAGGAGACAAAGAGGGGAGGGAAAAGGGTGGGGAGGGGAAGTGAAGAAAAGAGAAAAAAACATTCGATGAGACCCATGTGACATAAACAAAATATTTCACGGGGAGGAACCCATAAAGTTTTATTACCTGGGTCTGACATAGATACAGCATTGCCATTAATTCCATCTTTGGACAATGAAATACCTGATAGGCTATCCCTCTCATCACATATGCTGGCATTTCATATTTCAGATCAAATTCTACAAACCTTGAGAGGAATTCAATTCTTCCATTCATCTGCTAAGCCGTGTCCACTCACCAGCCAGCTGACTCTTGAGCCCTCCACCAAATGTTGAGATGAGGGTGAAAAATGGGGTTGATTTGCATGTTTCGGAATATACAGATGCTTTTGATCACTGTGGACTCTAAGAACTTTGGAGTGGATCTGTTCGCCTTAGCAGAAAGCTGGGGCCTGAGAATTGAATTATGGGAATTGAGGTTTGTTTTGCAACCCCTCAACCCAGTGGTGTTTCACTGTGGCTTCCTTCATTTGGGGGAGGGTCTGGATGCTAAAGAACATCTTAAATGCTTTGGAGGAAAATGGCAAGTTGTAGGTGGAGTTTAAGGCTGAAATTTACACTGTAAGAACAGAGAAATTCTGATAGGCAATGCAATCCAGAGAATTATCCATGGGTTAGAGACAGGGAAATGAGAAAAGGAGATCCAGTCTTGTCATTGTTTTGTGAGCTCAGGGAAGTAACTGCACTTTTTGGTTCCTTGGTTTTTCCGTGTGTAAAGGTACTTAACCTCATTTTCTTTTATGACTGTGAATATAAATAAGAAAACAAAGAACACACGAATGTGAATACAGTTAGAAATTTTGTATTATCTGATTTCTTCTACTTTCAGTAGCCTTAGAGTGACATCTGTGAATGAAGTCTCCAGCTGCTTACCAGACACAGCCAGGTGACCCTATAATCCAAAATGTGGTGAGTTTTCCAGCAAGTACCACGGCTGACGTGCTCCTACCCATTAGCACTGGGCAGTCAATGTAGAGTAAAGCCTGCTTTTTGCACTTTCCCTGACTTGCTGGAGAAAGGACACAGGACGCAGGTTCGTGGCTAGAAAGCCAAATGGAAAGCTAGAACTGTCTCCATCACACAATTTCTTCTATTGGGCATAGAAGTCATTTTAGGCTTTAACTCTGTTAGGGGACTTGGAGTGGCATTAGGGATTAGAAGAGCCTTCCGGCCACACCCTCTATTTACCACTTTTACTGGTAGTAAGGGGCAGGGAATGTCTGGGAAGTAAATGCCTAATGACTCAAGGTGCAGCCTTCACAAGGATTTGGACCAAGCAGGTTGGGAACCCAGGTCTCCTTACTCCTAATTTGGACCCATCCAGACTAGCCATACCTAAGAGCAACATGTGATGAAATCTCCCTTGAGTACTCACCTCCTACACGCCTGCCTTCAGAATCTCAGGCTGGGAGATCCTGCAAATGTCACTTCATTCATCTTCCTGCCCCCAAGACCAGCCCTCACCTTCCACTGATAGGTACAAAGCAGGATGGGGTAAAAAAGGTTCATCCTAATCTCCATGTTTCCTTCAAAATATTCCTCTCTCTACTCAGCCATTCAGAAAAACTGAAGAAAAGGAGTTAGCCACTGTGTTTTTACTTTAAAGATCCTCTGTCTAGTGTTCCCATGAAGCATTAGAAAGAGTTCTTGGAAGGGCTAGAAAATACGAGTTCCAGTTAAAATAAGCTTGCATACCACTATCTCCAACACACACAAACATATACAGACTGACACGCCTCATGCAGCCAACCCATCAGATGATTTGCTGTATTTACCAATCAATTCACTGACGGTTCTGCTCCTGTCTGTGCCCTGGGAGCAGGCTGTCCTCAGGCCCCAGTTCAGAATGCAAATAATGCTCAAGAAGCCAAGGTTGACCACACTGAGCTCTAGTCTGTTCGAACCACAAACTTCCAGCACAGGAGGGATTGTTAGCAGGTAGAAACTTTCTCTACAGAGAATAACAATAGGTAGCATTTATTGAGTACCTACCGAGCATGAGGTACTTAATAATCTTAGTGTTATAGGCTAGGCACTGTTTTAAGCACTGTGTGCATATGTGTGTATATGCATACATAAAGGTACATATACACACACATGCAAACGTGTGTGCATACAGATACATATACACAAATATACATAAACCAGCACACACACGTGCACATATGGATATCTACATCTATACCTATATCTGTATTACCCGTACCAGCATATCTATATCTATCTATATAAACGTGCACTGGTTTTGGCACTAGACTAAGAGGCAGAAACCTGGTTCTTGTCTGAGCTCCTCTGTGTGATCTTAGCCAAGTTACTTGTCTTCTTCTAGGCTTCAATTTATTAAAAATGTCAAGTGGAAGAAATAATGACACTTACTTTGTAGGCTTTCTGGTAAGGACTAAAGAGATATAGGTAGGTACCATTATTAGCTTTACTTTACAGATTAAGAAAATCGAGGCATAAAGAGTTTATATAACTTGGGCAAGGATACATAGGTAAGGAATGGGTGGCAAACAGAGGCTTGAAGCCCAACTGTCTGTCACCTCTGCATCATCTAATTTTGATAAGGTGACATTTTCCTCTTTATACCTATGAAGAAATTGAGTCATGGGAGGAGACAGCAGCTTGCCTGAGATCACACAGAGGAGCTCAGACATGAGCCAGATCCCTTGTCCCTTAGTCCAGTGTCAAGACCTGCACTAGGAAGGTTGCAATATCCACAGAGCCAGCCCTCCTGGGCCCCAGGCTGTCCTAGGGCATGAGACAAGGATGGAAATGGGGACCGAAGGTAGGATAGGATCAGATGAAACCGTGGGCCTTTGTGTGCGCTAGGGGAAAAGCCCTTTCTAGGTGAATGTAGCTCACGTCAGGATACTGATTTGGCATATGGAAGAAGAAGAACTGATTTCAGTGCCCACCCATTTCTTCAGCTGGTTCCTTCATGCAGACATAGCCTGTGTAACTCTTTATGACAGCCTGGGCTACAAGAGCTCCCACAAGCAGGCTAGACAAAGCCACTCAGTGCCAGGTTGTTAAGAAATTTGTCCAAGGGAACAGGCCATTGGCTTTGTTCCAGAGATTAAAAGGCCACTAATTAAAACTACCAGGGTTTGCAATATCGAGATATACAAGAAAAGAGTTGAGCCTTGATTCTCTAGTAAGTATTAACTCTGTAAATGCCTGCTTAGAAACTACAGGATGTTGGATTAGAACACTATGAGCAATTGATATTCTGTTACCTATGTTTCATTTGAATCCCATCCAGGCACAAATGTCTACTCATGCAAATGTATCTTCTTTTAACACAGACATAAACTTAAATGTCACCTAAAGCTCAGACTCCAAAGGCAAGCCAGTGTTTAAAACCTGCCTTTGAATTAATTTTAAAATCTGGAGCTGCTGTGAAGATACTATCCACGGGCATCAGATTTGCATTTGACTTCTCCAGCATATCTGCCTCTTTGCCTCCAAACAAAGATGAGAAAATCCCACTGTTCCTTTTCCCACTACATAAAATAACGTTCATTGGAAGTTTTCAGCAATGAGCCCAAAAGCTAGAAATTAGTTCCTTTGGAGTGAGTAGAAAGAATAACTTTACAAATGACACAACTATTATCTTTCCATCCATATTAATCTCCCCTAACTGACTGTATGGACACCTTTAAAAATAAAGCAAATAAAAGAGGTACACAAGAAAGTTAGCGATAGCCTTCTAGACATAAGAAAGTAATAAACTAAAAAGAATGTATTTTGCTCACGGTTAGCAGGGAGTCTGTGGTTAAGTTGAGAATGAAGTCACAACTGGAAGGAGGTGCCCAGTGTGAACACTGGTCCACACCCCGTGTCTCAAGTTGGAAAACAGAGACTAGCTGCCAGGTGCACTCAATGAACAAATGACATGCAGTCATCGGGAGGTAACTGAGATCCTCCTAGTCAAGCCCCTCACTTTACAGAGGAAGTCATTACAACCCAGGAAAATGAACACACCTGCCAGAGACCACACAGATAATCAGACTCATCAGTAAAAGTGTGGAGCCCACACACCTGACTCCCAGGATGCTGCTGTCTACTCTGCTCATACGGCCCCCAAGAAATAGGCACATCTGCTTTCCTTCTGGAAGCGTTTTATTTCCTTCCAATTCCTCCCTTCCATTTCTTCTTTCCTCTCTTTCTTATTTCAGTGTATTTTAATATTTCCTTCGTGTTGTTCCTGTTGTGAACTACTGGTCGCCCAAAGAAAAATTAACATGCAGAAGGCAAGGTGTTCGTAGGAGCTAGAAAAGAATTTTAATCACAGCTGAGGTTAGAAGACAGCTTTAAAAGTGTAATTGCTGCTTTCTTATTTCTGATGACATAAGGTTGGTCTTTTCTGAAGAAACGTGATTAAATAGATGAACTCTATCTCTTTTTCAATAATGTTATTATAGATGACCTTAAAAGGTTCCCAATTGAGGAAATCTTTTTTCTCCCTATCTTTCTTGTTTTTTAAAAAATCTTCTTTGCTTTGTATTAAAGATAATGGAAGGATCTATTTTTCTAAGGAAATGTTTCTTTAATATAACTATTTTTTAAAATATATGTATATCTTATTGCATTTTAGGTTTTGGGGTACATGTGAAGAACATGCAGGATTGTTGCATAGGTACATGGGTTTGCTGCCTTCATCCCAATCACCTATATCTGACATTTTGTCTCACTCTGTCACCCACACTGGAGTGCAGTGGCACAATCTTGGCTCACTGCAGCCTCCACCTCCTGGGTTCAAGTGATTCTCAAGCCTTAGCCTCCCGAGTAGCTGGGATTACAGGCATGCACCACCATGCCAGAATAATTTTTTGTGTTTATTTATGTTTTTAAGTGGAGATGAGGTTTGGCTATGTTGGCCAAGCTAGTTTCAAATCCCTGGCCTCAAGTGAACTGCCTGCCTCAGCCTCCCAAAGTGCTGGGATTATAGGCCTGAGTGACTGTGCCTGGCCCCTAGAACTTTTAATTTTATTTTTCCTGTGATAAAGCTATCAATAAATCCTTGGATAAATTTCTAGCTCTTGTATCTTCCTGCTAATTACTTTTTCATAAACAAAGTGACGCCAATATCTAGCATTAGCATTATGGATCCCAGGAGCCTAGGAACATACAATAAATGGGAGTAGAAAAGATCCAGGTATCTATAGGGTCATGAAGTAAATGGAAAATGTGACTAATCTGCAAGACTCCAAGAAGTAAAGCTAGAATTGATGGGTGGAATTTATAGGGGTGCAGATTTCAAGTCAAGAAAATGTTGATGGTTCTGACATACAGAATTTTCAAAAATAGAATCCTTTACCTCCACAGCCGAAGAGTTGTTCTCTGTCATTGGATGAGCTTAGGCATAAGACCACTTTAAAACATTGTTGTGTAGGGATTTCAGATTTGGATAGGTGGTGGTCAAGATTCCTTCCAAACATGAGACAGCACATATCAGTGATCTGGTCACGTTAGCGAGTATATATACTTTCCCAAAGCGTAATGCTTCTGTCACAGATATTATTGAAAATTATTTTTGGTGGTACATAGATAAACATTTTACATTTTAATAGTTGTATTTAATTTGTTTTGTTAAATCTATGGAGATACAAAAATTCCTTTAAAAATACATTTGTTAGGGATTTTCACTTATGGTTATACAGGCCAATTTGTAATATATCAATTCTTCCATCAAAAGCACCTTAAAAAGCTGGGAAAAAATTTTTTTTGAGATATGGTTTCTCTCTGTGGCACCCAGGCTGGAGTGCAGTGGTACAATCATGGCTCTCTGCAGCCTCACCCTCCTGGGCTCAAGTGATCCTGCCACCTCAGCCTCCTGAGTAGCTGGGACCCCAGTTGTGTGCCACCACATCTAGCTAATTTTTTGTATTTCCATGTTTCCCAGCCTGATCTTGAACTCCTGCGTTCAAGTAATCTGCCCACCTCGGCCTCCCAAGGTGCTGGGATTACAGATGTGAGCCATCATGCCCAGCCTGGAAACAATGTTTTTAAAAGCCGTCTGAAGTTTCCACTTATATTATGGCTGAGTGAGCTCTTCTAGACCAACTCTTATACAAACAAAAACTATATACTGGGGACCAAAAGTGAACAAACACAGGCAGATTCTGGAGGGGAGCTGACTTTTCAAAACAGGGAGGAGTATGGAGGTGATTTTGTTGTTTTAAAAATATTTTTTAACTTGAGGGCAGGCCACAGTTGGTACCATATGAGAGAACAAAAACTTACAGACATAGAAGGAGAAATAGACAATTTCCAATAAAGCTTGACATTTTAATGGCTCTCTTTAGGAAGTTAGTAGAGAAAATAATCAAAGTATCAGTTAAGATAAAGACAACACTATTGACCACCTTGACTTAATTACTATTTGTAGAATAGTAATTAAATGTGGCATACACATTATTATCAAGGACCCTGGGTATATTCACCAAGGTAGACCATATATGCTGGGCCATAAAACACGCCCCAGTACATTGAAAGAAGGAAATCACACAGAGTATATTCTCTGACTACAATGGAGTTAAATAATATCAATGACAACAGGAGATCTGGAAACCCCAAGGTAATTGGAAATTAAACAACACATTTAGGCTTTACATAGGTGAAAGGAGAATTCACATAGGAAATTAGGAAATATCTTGACCTTTAGGATAGTGGAAATATAATATATCATATCTATGGGATCCGTATGGTAGCTCATACCTGTAATCCCACAGCTGTGAGAGGTTGCGGTGGGATGACTGCTTGGGGTTGGAGTTCAAGACCAGCCTGAGCCATGTAGTGAGACCTTGTCTCCACAAAAAAAGAAAAGAAAAACCTAGGTGATCCAGGCAAAGCAGTACCTATAGGAAAAGTTTTAGCTTTCAGTGCTTATAAGTAGAAAAGAACAGACCAAACGAAAGCAAGTAGAACAAAGAAATAGCAAAGATAAGAAATTAATAAAATAGAAGATAAAAGCCAAAAATTTGTTCTTTGGATACAGCCACAAAATTGATAGTCTTCTTAGCTAGAGTGGTCTACAAACATGAAAGATAAAAAATTTAGCAATAAAAGGTTTAAAACCTCAGATTCTACAGAGGTTAAAAGGAAAAAGGGGCTTTCATGAAAAATTTCATGCAATAAATTTGACGACTTAGGTGAAATTGAAACATAATTTGAATAATACAAGTTACACTTTTGCATGATCAAGTAGAAAATCGTAATAGCCTTTATCTATTAGAAAAAAATTAATTTATTATAAAAAACTTTCCCATCAATTAAACAGTAGAAAAAGATGTTTTCACTGTTGAATTCTGTCAAAAATTTAAGGAAGAAATAGCTTCAGTCTTGAAACAACTCCCATGTTATTATATGTGGCCAGTATAATCCTAATATCAAAACCTGACAAAGAGACAAAGACATTACTCTTCCTAAAGAAAATAAATAAAAAAGAAAGTTGCAGACCAATATCTTTTATAAATAAATGCTGAAATTATGTATTTGTCTGTTCTCACACTGCTAATAAAGACATACCTGAGACTGGATACATTATAAAGGAAAGGGGTTTAATTAACTCACAGTTTCACATGGCTGGGGAGGCCTCACAGTCATGGTGAAAGTCAAATGAGGAGCATAGTCATGCCTTACATGGCAGCAGGCATGAGAGCATGTGCAGGGAACTCCCCTTTACAAAATCATCAGATCTCACTACCATGAGAACAGCATGAGAAAATCCCGTCCCCATGATTCAATTACCTCCCCCTGGGTTGTTCCCACCACACATGGGGATTATGAGAGCTAAAATTCAAGATAAGATTTGGGAGGAGATACAACCAAACCATGTCACAAAATATTCATGAATATCATGAATAAAATTTAAAGAAATATATATATATATATTTACCAAGTTGAGTTTATCCCAGCAATGCAGTCAGTTAACATTGAAACTCAATCAATGTAGTTCACCCTGTTGATAGGATAAAGGTAAAAAATCATAGAATCTGTTCAATAGATTCAGGAAAAGCATTTGATAATATTCAGTACCTATTCATGATACACACACACACACACACACACACACACACACACAGCAAAGCAGGAATCAAAGGAACGTCCACAATCTGATTAAAGGTGCAATCGGATAAAAAGCATCCATAAAACTAACTTACTATTTACCAGTGAACTGTTGAATTCATTGTCCCTAAGATCAGAAACAGGGCAAAGGATACAAATATCTCAGGTATCCCTCAAAGGAGAATGAGTAAACAAGCTGTCGTGTATTTGTATAATAGAATATTCCTTAGCATGAAATAGGAACAAAGTGTGCATACACAGAGTACTATAGATGAACTTCAAGAATGTTGTGTTGAGTTAAAGAAGCCTTACAAAAAAATTATACATTTTATATAATTCCATTTTTATGAAGTTTTACAACAGGGAAAGCTAACCTATTGTACAATAAATTATAATACCTGTTGCCTCTGTGAGGAAGGGGTGGGAGAGAGGAATGGTGAGAAAGAGGCACTAGGGGACTTCCTGGAATGATAGAGGCTTGGATTATTCAGTGTATACCCTTGTCAGTCTATGTTCATTTAAGATTTATGCAAATGTTTTATGTACATTTTGTGTCTAATGAAAAATATTGGTAAAACAATATAGAACACTAGTTAACAAAATGCAGGCTGAGAGATTTAAAGGGAAATGTCCTGATGTCCTTAATTTATTTTGAAATTCATCAAAAAGTAAGATTAATTGATAGATGGACAGAAAGATAGATAGAGGGAGAGATATATAATGTTAATCACGGTGAAATTTATAGAATCTGATCAGTTCGCTGACTGTTCACTGTAACACACTTTAACCTATTCTTTATATCTGAAGATGGTGAGTAAAAAGGAAAATATACTTTTGAAGTAATTCATCCATGGCAACATGAGTAAGCAAGGATAAGATCCTGGAGAAAAGGGAAGTACAGAGGAGTGAAACTGATCTTCAGCTCCATGTTCCTCTTGCATACTGATTTGTGAGGGGTAGCTGAGAAGATAAAAAACAGAGATGAACTTTTAGGAATCTTTGCAGGCTTCAGAGACAAAAACTGGAGTTCAAGATTCACTAAAGAAGGAGGGCTTTCGATTTTGATTGTTTGGCTGCAAACAATCAAATAGCTACTTCCTAGAAGTAAGAGAGAGCCAAAAATAGAATCACTTTTGCAGTTTAAAAAGTCATTTTTCAATCAGCTCAATCAATAGGATTAAGATGACTTTTTCTTGGCCTAACTGACAGAAGCAAAGGAAAGATGAAGAAAGAGTGCACCATGCTTCAAGTTATTTGTACAATGCTCCATACGGTACCTCCATTGTCCAATAATAAATTATGAGGAAATATGTCCAAATGGTTGAGAAACAAAAGAAAATCAGACAATAAAAAGAAAACCCAAGGATATCTGTATATTGAAGTTATTAGACCCAGACTTTTAAATAACTAATTATTATTTTCAGTGTATACATAGCAAAAGGATTCATTTTATGAAAGAATAAGAATGTATTTAAGACTTAAATGTAAATATTAGAACTGAAAACCTACAACAAACTTAAGAATTCAGATTAAATGCAGCTGAAGAGATTAGTGGGTCACAAGACAGATTCATAGAAAATATCCAGACAGAAATGTGGAGTGAAAAAATAAAGGAAAATGCATAAAAGAATGTGAGACATATGATGCATAAAAAGTTATAATAACATATTTAATTAGCATTCCAGGAAATAAGGGAGAGAATAATGATTGGCAATTGGTGAAGAGATGATGTGAATAATTATTTTTGAAAATTGATGAAAGATACTAACCCACATATTGAAGAAGCTCAGTGTGCCTGAAGCAGGATAAATAGAAAGAAAACCACACTTAATCTGTTGAATGACAATCAATCTGCTGAAAATAAAGACAAAAACAAAAACAAAAACAAAAATGTACCAGAGGAAAAAAGACACATTACTTTCGATTGCAACAAGACTAATGACTTTTTAACAGAAATTGTGGATGTCAAAAGATGAGAGAATATCAAAGTGCAAAAGAAAATAACTATCAGTTTCAAATTCTTTATCCCCAGTAAAATGTCCTTTAGAAATACCTGAAATAAAGTTGTTTTCAGATTATTAAAATTTAAAGTAACTTTTATTGGAAGATGTGCACTAAAGGAAATATTACAGAGTTATTCCTGCATAAGAAAAATGATTTGGTACAAAAATATGGCAACGGGAAAGAATGCAACAGAAAGCAACATAAAGTTTAAATACCAGGCAAATGTGCATGAATATTATCTTTATAAAATCACAAAATATATTGTAGAACTAGTTAATGACAGAAATAGCACAAAAGGCAGTACTTGGTAAATAGGTAAAAGAGTCTAAGGACCTTTCATTCTTTGGGAAGTAGTAAAAATACTAATGTATAGTAGACTAAAAAATTCAAGGTAGCATGTTGTAGTCTCTATGATAACCATAAAATGAATGGTAAAAGAATGTTTATTTAAGGTGCTAATGTGAGAGATGAGAAAATGTTAATTAATACCACAGAAGTTCAGAAAACAGTGAGAAGGGAACGTGGCACAGATGAATCACATGCAAGACCAATAGTAAGGTAGTAGAGAGTGAAGCCCAAGTATATTTGTTGTTTATACATTAATGAATAAATATAAAGAAATAAAGTAATTAAATAACTCAATTAAAGCATACAAACTGGATTTTTAATGAAACTGCTACATGGTAATTACATAAAGGTTGAAGGCAAGAGGTTTGTAGAACATATACTATTAAAACATAAATTTAAAAAGGTGCTACAACTATACTAATAATAGATAAAATCAATAGTAAGACAAGTCTCATTACTAGAAATGAAGATTATGTAATAACAATAAGTTTCAATACACTTACAATCTAAATATGCATGTACCTAGTAACATGTATATATTTTACATATATGATGTAACAGACACATACTCAAGAATAGACAAACCCCAAATCATAGTGGAGGTTTTTAATATATATTTCTCTGTAACTGATAGATCAAGTAGAAAAAAATTAGTAACATTATAAAATATTCATAGAACATGACAAAGTATTTAAAATACTTTATTTAAAATATTGCCACTGCTATGGACGAAACTAAGGTGCCCTCAAATTAATATGTTGAAGCCCTTACACCCAATGTGATAGTATTTGGAGATGAGACTTAGGGAGTTAATTAGGTGCTGTGGTTGGAATTTTCCCACCAAAACTCATGTTGAAATTCAGTTGCAATTGCAATAGTATTGGGAGGTGGGTCCTTTAAAAGGTGATTAGGTCATGAGAGCGCCTCCCTCAGGAATGGATTACTGCTATTATCCGGGGAGTGGAGTAGTTATCACAGGAATGGATTTCTGATGAAAAGATAAGTTGGGCTTGCTTGCTAAGTGTTGCCCTTCTGCCATGAGATGATCCTCACTAGATACTGGTGCCTGCTCTTGGATTTCCCAGATTCCAGAATCTTAAACCAAATTAACTTCTTGTCTATGTAAATTACCAAGTCTGTGATATTTCCTTCTAGCAACAAAAAGTGGACTAAGACAATGGTCAGATGACCTTATGAGGGTACGGCCCTTGAGAGGGGATTAGTGTCCTTGTAGGAAGAGACAGCAGAGATATTGAGCTCCTCTCTCTCACTCTCACTCTCCCTCTCTCTCACTCTCTCACTCTCGCTCTTGCTGTCTCCCTTGGCTACGTGAGGAAACAAGAACACTCCTCTCACCAAAACCTGACCACGCTGGCATCCTGATCTGAGACTCTGAGTCTCCAGAACTGTGAGAAAATAAATTTCTGTTGCTTAAGCTGCCCAGTCTATGGTACTTTGTTATGGTGGCCCAAGCTGACTAATATAGAACCTAACAATTATTTTCAAGTGCACAAGTGACAATTAATAGAATTGACCACACACTGGTTCATAAAACAAGTATCAAAGCTTTTCTACGGTTTAAAATCATACAAAATATTTAATTTGACTACAGTTAAACTAAGAAATCAAATTCCCAAATGTTTGGATATTAAGCAATACACTTTTACATAATGCACAAGTTAAAGAGTTACAAGGTAAATAATATTTCAAACTGGGTGGTAATGAAATATGATATTAAAAAACTTGTGAGATACATCTAAAGCCATGATTAAAGAAAACCGTATATCCTTAAATGTATATATTAAAAAAAAAATAAACGCTAAAAGTTATTTAACTAAATACCACCTCAGGAAGTCAGCAAATTGGCCAGGCACAGTGTCATATAAGCACTTTGGGAGGCTGCAGTGAGAGCATAGCTTGGACTCAGGGGTCCAAGGTTGCAGTGAGCAATGATCACATCACTGCATTCCAGTTTGGGCAGTAGAGAAAGACTCTGTTCCTCTCACCACACAAAAAAAGTTAGCAAATAAAGAACTTATTGAATGCAAAGAAAACAAAGTAAGAAAACACTGCACAGAAGAGCAGAAATTAATAAAAGAGAAAACAAACATACCATAGAGGAATTCACAAATTTTAACATTTTTCAAATGTCTTTATAAATGACTAATATAACTGATATTAAATATAATTGATCTTGGCAAAGCTAATCAGCAAAATATGGAAGGCACAAATTAACAATAGGAATAAAACAGGGAATCATAGGTCCTAAAGACTTTAAAGATATATATGAGGACACTGTAAGCAAAATTATGTCATTATATTTAAAAATTTATATAAAGTGTACGAATTCCTAGAAAATCACTAATTCTTAAAAATGACACAAATTACTTTTAAAGAAATTGAGTCTGTAACTAAAACCCTCTTGAAATAAATTCCCTAGCCTAGATAACTTCCCCAATGAATTCTTATAAGTAAGTATTTAATGAAGAAATAACATCAGTCTTACACACAGTCTGTGAAGGAATAAAATGAGGGAATATATTCCAAATTATTTATGAGGCTGAAACCTGTGAAAGATACTACACGAAGAGAAAAATTACAAACCATTCTCTCTTACAAATGTAGATGCAAAAATTTTAAATTATTAGTAGGCAAAATCTGAGATAGAAAAAGAATAAAATAATGTTCAATTTGTGTTCATTCCAGAAACACAAGATTGGTTGAACATTGAAAAAACCAGTTTAATTCAGTACATGAAGATCACAAAAGAAAGCAAGCATATGATCATCTTAACAGATGCAGAAAAATTATTTGATAAAATTTAATTCTCATTTATGATAAAACTAGCAAACTCAGCAAATTAAAAACAAAGAAATCTCCCCAATCTGATAAAGTGTATCTACACACACACACACAACACCTACAAACCTACAGCAAATATGTAATGATGAAGTATTGGGAGCTTTGGTCTTGAGAACAGTAAGAAGACAAGGACATCTGCTAACCTAGAGCTCTCGGTCAGGATGAAAAGGCAAACTAAATAAAATACTAGGTGGCTGCAAAAGTAATTAAAAAATAATGACAAAACTGCAATTACTTTTGCACCAACATATAACATAAGTTGGTTGAAAAGGAAGAAATAAAGTTGCCATTAGGAATAACATTATTGTGTATATAAAGCTGTCAAAGGGATCTCCTGATAATGTATTTTTAGAAAGTGAATTTAGTAAGATCACTCATACAAAGTAATCACACAAAAATCAGTTTTATTTGTTAGCAGCAAATGACTAGAAAATTAAAGCTAAAAATATGTCATTTCAACAGAATAAAAACATTTTGTATCTAAGAATAGATGTAATAAAAGAAGTACAGCACTTCTACCTGGAAAAGCACAAAGCATTATTTAAAGAAATCAAAGAAGACAAATAAGAGATAAAACATGTTCGTAAATTGGAAGACCTCAATATCATAAACATGTCAGTTCTTCCCAAACTGATTTATTCATTCAGTATAATGCCAAACAAAATCACAGGAAGGTTTTTGTATGTGTGTGTGCATTGAGGTATGAAACTGATGAGCCAATTCTAAAATTTATATTCTTAAATTTATTCTGAAAACCACCAAGTTAAGTCAATCTTGTAAAATATCAAAGTTATATGACTTACACTACCTGATATTCTGAATCAATAGGAAGCTACATTGATTGAAACAGTGGCATTTGCTCAAGAATAGGCTAATAGACTAATGAACCAGTGTAAGGAACCTAGAGCAAACGCATAGTAGGTGGGCACTTATGGCTCTGCAGAGAAAGGGGAAAGGATATATTTTTAAAACTAAATTGGGTTGAGTAAAGTATATATGCCACATGGAAAAATTTGAACCTTGCCCCTACCTCACCCTATATACAGGAAATAACTACAGGTGAATGGTAAACCTAAATGTAAAAGGTAAAATAATAAAGCACATAGAACATATTGTGAAAATGTATTTATGACCCTGAGATAGGAAAATACTTCTTAAGCACTAGTCATAAAAAGATTGACAAACTGGACTGTATTAACTTAAAATTATTTATATAACAGTACTACCCTTAAGAAAGTGAAAGAGTAATTCCCAGAGTGAGAGAAGCTATTTGCAACACATGTTATCAACTAAGGGCTTGTGTCCAGAGAGTATAAATAACTACTACAAATTCATTAGAAAAAAGTAAGATGACCTGGCACATAAAAGAGGGCAGGAGCAGGCAAAAGGCTTGAACCAGCACTTCACTAAAGAGACTTACCAAAATATGCAGGTGCTCTACCTCAATAGTCAAAATGGGAATGCAGATTAAAACTACAATGCAATACTCTTGCACCCAAATCAGAATGGCTAAAAATAAAAAGGCTGACAATAACAAGTATTGGTAAAGATGCAGAACAACTGGATTTGTCGTGCACTACTGGTGTGAATATAAATTGGCACAGCATTTTAGAAAACGATTTTATCAGTATTTATTAAAGCTGAACAGACATTTATCTTTGACAAAGCAATGCCTTCAGAAATATATACTCAGCAGAAATGTTATACTTCCACATAAAAAATATGCAAAAACTATTTGTAGTAGCAACATTTCAAAAACAATCTAGATGCTCTCACCTGTAGAATGAATAAATCAGTTGTAGTGTATTCATACAATGGAATACTCTACAGCAAACGAAAGTTAATGAATTACTGCTGCATGCAACAAACTTAGATAAATCTGAGTACCAATATGTTGAAACAAAAAGGCCAGGCATAAAAGGTTACATAATATCTAACTTCAAAAAACCAGGTTTGGTGGCACATGCCTGTAGTCCTAGCTACTCAGGAAGCTGAGGTAGGACGATCTTTCGAGGCCAGGACTTTGAGGCTACGGTGTATTATGATTACGGTAGCCACTGCACTCCAGCCTGCACAACACAGTGATACATATATATATGTGTGTTATCTGTAAAAATACACACACATATATACACATACATATACGCATGTATTAAAAACAGAAATAAGTATACATATATATGTGTGTGTATATATATGCACACAAACATATACATATATACAATTTCATTTTTAATAAATTTCTATAAGAAGCCAAACCAGTATGTGATTTTTAAAGTTATGACAGTAATTACCTTTGAAGAGGAGAAAAGAGATGTTTAGAGGGAGGGAGAATAAGGACTTCTGGGGTATTGGTATTCATTTCTTGATCTGGGTGATAGTTACACAGGAATTTTACTTTTTGAAGAATACTAAGTTATATATTTATGATTGGGGCACTTGTCTGCATGACTATTATACTTTAATAATTTGTTAATAAAAAGAAAATGTTCCTTTAATTAAGTAAAACCAGAGCTATGCATACCTGGGAAAATCACTATGTGGTTTGCCAAAGACCTAAGTTTCGGAAATACTGAACTTCCAGCAACTTATGTTCTCCATAGCCCATTTTTTTTTCCCTGCATCTTTTTGGTGTCCAATTGGGATGGAGACAAAGACAGCCTGTCCTGACTCTAGATATTTCCTACTCCTCACATGTTTGTTGTCCTTAGGTCCATATCACACTCTAGAAAGTATCTTGTCCAAACCTTCTAACTTCACAAGCAAAAGTCCTACGTAGCAAGGGACGTTTCAAATGATGCTACGTGTCTCCCATCTCTAAGTCTAGGCCGCATTCCAGTCAACTTCCAATAAAGCTTGGTGAATTTAGCACATACCCCCATCCAGCTCTCTCAAAATACCTTCCACACTCCCTCTTGGATGACCTCTATCCTAAAATGGGCTAATAGATGTGAAAGAACAGAGGACGATTTGTTTTTTCTTTTTCTTTTTTTTTTAAGGAAAGGAAAACAAAAGCTACAGAATAAAACAAGCTTGTTTTGAATCTCGACATTTTTAAAGCCGGTTTCTAGCTGGAGAACTTGGGCAAGATCTTTAATAGCATGTAATTGCTTCTCTGAGCCGACGTTTCCTCATCTGTGAAATAAATTGCTGTGATGATTAAATGGGATAAAATTTGTGAGGCCCTTGGTAGTGTGCCTACAATATAGGCACCACAAAGTTATGGGCTCTGCATTGTCTTAATATTTAATTGCTTCAGTAGAAGGATTAGGAGGGAAGAGGTGATCTCAAGGTATATTGTATGTCTCAGGCACAGTGCAATTATTCACCATATACCAAGCGGATGACATCATCATGTGATGGGAAGGGGCAAGTTGACTTTCTTGAGGGCAAGAAATGAAAGAAAAAGACCAAAACTTCAAGTCTTGAGTTTAGATTCAAAAGGCCATGCTGCCAGACTAAGAACGCAGTGATCGATTGGGCTCGACAGTGAGCAGTTCTGCAGGAGTGAGCAGAGGTTCAGTGTCAGTGGAACGTAGACAGAGGCAAGATGGAAAGGCTTCTGGGCCGAAGCAAATGCAACCTGAGACTGCACTGAAAGAACTCTAGCTTCCATTTGGAAAAAGTGAATCCCGGGGAACTGCACTGGTCAGATGTGTTGGAGTAGGGAGAGATAGAATTGGCAGAGGTCCTTAAAGCCTGAAGTCTCTTACAACCAGTGAATGAAAGGGTCCCCATGAGTCTCAGGGTGGAGTTTCATCTTCCTGTGTTGGCTCTGAGTGCAAGGAGTTTCCTTTTCTCTCCACTGGATAATTTATCTTGTACGTAATTATACCCAGAGCACCAACCCATTAGAATGATAAATAAACACCACTGAAATTAGCCCAATTTAGTGAGTAGTTCCTTTTCAAAGCATTTTAGCAGCAGCTGACAAAAGCCATGGAAGTAACCTGCTTTATTACCCAAGGGACATGCTCAAGGGTCTTTTCATGCCCACAGGATGAAGCTGGATTCTGGAGGGAAGTCATATCTCTCTCCGAAGTAGCATCAAGGAAGGCAGAATTGTGGCTTATCAAGGAGATGAGAGAGGCTGGCAGTTATGAGCTGGGCTCTGCAGGCAAATCCAGCACAGGTACAAAGAGCAGCTCAAGGCCTTACCAGCCAGGTGATCTTGGGCTTCTCTGTGCTTCTGTTTCCTTATCTGTAAAATAGAGAGCATGCTGACAGTAATAGTACCTATCTCATAGAGCTGTTGTGAGTATTAAATGAGCCAGTATGTTAAAGTGCTTAGAAATAGCTGGCCTTGATCTAATCACTTGATCTTTCTGATCTTTGATTTTCTTGTCTGTAAAATGGGATAAACCATGTTGCCTACTTTTAGAGTTTGCTGTGAAGCTGAAGTAAAACCATGTACAAAGTTCTTCCCATAGTGTCTTGGCACTTTGTATGAACTTGACAGACATTAGCCAGAGGAAACCATAAGATTTCTGTAGTCTTTTGTCCTGTATATCCTATTCCAAAATAACCTTCCTGGTTTGATGCCAAGATCCAAAAATGTCATCATTCCTTACACAGAATAGTGACTGACCTTCTAACATCCATTTACTGAGAATATTCCTGATGATGAAAAGGTACAACTTCAAATCATTCTTTTAGATAGATGCTTATTTTGATAATCCTAACGTGTACCCACCTAAACAGTGTCAGCCCATGTAGGCACAAAACACGTGTCTATGGAATCCCTCAATGCTGACACAGTAAAAATACAGATGCAGCAGTCTGTGGACATCTTTCCGCGTGCTTAGGTGCAGTGGGGGCGTGCTCTGCTCCCACGCCTCTGGGAAAATCAGGACAAGTGGGATCTGCAGTGGGTGTCTCCTCCCACTTAGATATCCAGGCTTTTGCTTCACTTGCTGTCAGGGCTTTTCCCTCTTCTCTTTCTCTCCTTGCAAAACTTACCCCGAACTCTTTCCAGAGCAGCCAGGAGTGAGGATTTGGACATGGGCTTTGCGTTGCAATGGCTCACCCCTTGCTGTTGGTGAACTTGAGAAACTCATGTCGCCTCAGCCTCTTAACTTACACAACAGAGATAGTAATCCCTTCCTTTTAGAATTAAATATATATGAACTACTTAACATGATGCCTGGCAGTCAATAGATGTTAACTCTCTGACTCTTCTCTTTCCTCTCCTGTTTTTGATCTTCACGTGCCCTTCTATACCCTTCTAGTGCTCAGATCCAGCAAATTTGACACAACAGGTAGTTAATAGATGTTTGAGTGATTTAATGGATTATCTGTCAGTTCTGCGTTTTCCTATCTTTTGGATGCTTGGTTATTGTAAATGTTTGAGCTGAAGTTTCAGATACCCACGCAGGTCAATGAGCCACATAATTGGTCCTAGGATCTTAGATGATCACACCACATACAACACAATCAGAGGATGACAGGCAGTCAGGTATGGCTCTTTCTCTGGAGTCTTTGGTTCATAGTTCCAATGAGGTATCTATGACACAGTACTTTAACCCATCCATTTATATTTGCCTTGTCCCTACCAGACAGCAAGAGATTTTGCTGGACAGGGTCATATCCATCTTTGTACCATCAATGCCTGTCATCAGCTTAACACATACAAGGTACTTGACAAGTGCTGAGTGAGGGAATGAAAAGCTGTAAGAAAAAATCAAGTTAAATAGTCCTTGTGAAATAGGAGCGTTCTCTGCTCTGGCATCTGTAGAAGACAGGTGTTTGCTCACTTGTGGAGAAGCCCCCTCTGATCCCAGTGGGTGAGACCCACCTTGGCTCACCTCTCGAGCAGTCCCCAGCATCCATTTTCAGAACTTGGCCTTGACCTTCAGAATTGGATACACCAGACAGCAGAAGGCACATGTTTTTCTTCCAAGAATATTGTAATGAGAAAGACAAGCTATAGCTCACTTTTCTAAGAATTAATTTAATTATCCAACAGCTAACATGGCCACAGAGATTCCCCAAATATCTTCTGGGAGCTTCTAATTTCATTCCTTTCTTCCCTCAGTATGGTTTCAGTTCAAGTACAAGGGAAACCAATGGCATTGTGCTGGCATTTCCAGAAAGGTCTGGCCAATGACCTTCCCTTGACCCTGACTTGATTGTCATTTGTCTGTTCTGAAACATTAAAAGGGCATTGCCCAGAGTCTTTTTTGGGATGCCCCATGCCTTTGCAGAGAGGGCAACCTCTACCCCCGATCCTGTGCCTTCCTCACTGTTCCACAATGGCTCGAATATTTGTAGTCATTTCCTAAGTGGAATTTCTGTCTGAGTCTCTGCCTTCTCTGGTCCATTGTTCACACAGACACCTACAGTCATATGCCTTTATAAAAAGGTCCACCTGCCAGTCACTGCAGGCCTGTAGGGTGAAATCCAGGTCCTTAGCACACATGTCCAGCCATTTAGTCTCTGGATCCAACCCACCTTTTCCGTTTCATCTCCAAACCCTCCCTCATAATCCACACTTTACACACACAGCGTTTTCACTGGGATCTTCCCATGCCTGTGCTTTTGCTTCATCTGTTCCCCTTGCCTAGAACTCTCTTCTCAGGTTAAACCTCTACAGAACCTGGAATTGTAGAGGTATCCCCATACATCTGAGGGAAGGTCAGGTCATCAGACTTGTAGGAAGCACCTAGTGTGACCAAAAGTGCTTCAACTGTGATTCAATTTGTTGACCTTTACACAGATTGAGGCTTTTTTTTTTTTCATGTGAGCTGCCTGTTTTCATTAAGATACCTGTTTTATCATCAGTAAAGGGAGGTGCCTTGCTGTTCTAGGCTGAATTGTGTCTCCCCAAAATTTATACGTTGACGTCCTAACCCACAGCAGTTCAGCAAGTGACTGCATTTGGAGAAAGTGCCTTTAAAGAGGTGACTAAGTTAAAATGAGCCCTTAGAATGGTCCCTAATCCAGTCTAACTAGTGTCTTTATTAGAAGAGGAAATTTGAACTCACAGAGAGACACGAGGGAGGCACACACATGGAGAAAAAAGGCCATGTGAGGACACAGCGAGAAGGAGGCCATGTGTAAGCCGAGGAGAGAGCCCTGCGCTTTGACTTCTCCCCTGCAGAATAGTGAGAAATAAATTTCTGTTGTCTAAGTCACACAGTCTGTGGTATTTTGTTATGGCTGTCCTAGCAAATGAGTACTCATGCAAGAGGGAAAATCTTACACATCTTTAAGTCCTTCCCACTGGAGTTTCTTGGAACAGAAGATAATCAATAAATGTGTATTAAATGACAGGGTGGCTGGGATTGGCATCATCCAAGGGGAACTGGATGTAGGTACCACATTCTGAGTAAAAGGAGGCATCCAGTCGTAGACGAGGTCTAGGAAATTCCCGAGAATGTAGGGCACTAATAAAATCATAGGGGGTTCAAGGCATTGCTTTGCATTCCCTCCAGCCTGGCACATGCTCAGCGACCCTCTGAAGACCTCTCTTCCCTCCTGAAGTTCTCCCTGTCACTTTGAGATGACAGTGAGTTTCAAGAGTCTTGGCTTTGTTTTCCTTTACCATGAAGAAGTTAGAGGTGCTCTCCCTTTTTCATGTCAAATTTATTAGTATAACCTCCACCCACATAATGTCTTCTACCCCTTAAAAATAGGACATCTTCTCTAGTGAAATAACATGCCAGCAACAAAGACAAATGGGGAGCAGCAAGAAAAAGAACTGGGGTTGGGGGTGGCGGGGGGTGGCTGTGAATTGTTTTCTCCTTTTCCCATATAAATATAGTAAGAGAATGTCCGAATGCACAATAGAGCTTTGGGGAAAGATCCCAGCCCATTTTTAGGGGAAGAGTGAGGACTCTGCTTTTTTCTTAGCCAACTTCTACTAGAGGGAAAATTTATCTTGGAGCCAAATCATGCCCAGAGTGACCTTTTCCCTCCCTTCCTCCTCAAACCACAGCATTTTCAGATAGTCTTCTGGGGTTAACTTTCCTGTTTCACACCACTTGTTGTAATGTTCCTTCACCTACATCCTTATCCCATTTTCACTGGCATAATCTTGTGAGCTCCTCTAATGTATACTTTCCTGAGTATTTTAAAAATAAATGCACAGAGCTTTTGTTTTAACGTATCGCTGTCTAACTTAGTATCTGATGCCCAGTAGGTGCTCTACAAACGTTTGTGTTCTGTTTTAATGAAAGATGAAGATTAAGCTTCTTTTCCCTACCCCCACCCTGTTCACACACACACACACACACACACACACACCCCTTTACTAGCTCTCTTTACACATCCTTGGTTGACTGCAGCTGAAGAGCCTGCCCACCTGGTTCAGTCTACAACTTGAAGACACGGGGGAAAGATGGTGAATTGCAATGCTCCCAGGGAATTTAGAGGGTCAAACACCGAATGACAGAATTGGAGAGGAACTAAGGCCATTTCTTACTACTGGCAGAGCCAGAATGGAAACAAATATTCTTGACTTCTGTTCTGGGCACTGGCAGCCCAGCCACCATTTGAAGCTGCCTGCTGTGGGGGACTGGTTTGCTAGTTTGCTCAGTAATTCTGAGATGTATTTAACATGCTTTCAAGAAATTCTACAAACAGTTGGGGGAAGAGGAAATAGAGAGGTAGAGTAGACCAGTGGGAAGATGGCAACAATGGCCCTCCTACAAGCTCTGTTGGGCAGCCTGGCTGGGGAACTTCTCTCAAATAGCCTCCTTGCCTGTGCACATACATGCATGTGTGCACACAAGTAATTCTTCATTCTCTACTCTTTCCTTGGCAGTACAGCAGGCTCAATGGGCTGTCAAACTTGCAATTGTCTGACAGGGTGTCTTCACTTACATTTGTCTTTACTCAGGGTCTCATGATCTGTGCTGCTAATTCTTTGTCAGTTGTATCAGAACTGCTCCATCTCAGTTCTTGTCATGTCGATTGCTCCTATTCCAGAAAAAAATTATCAGCACAAGAAATGAAAGGCAGCATGCCAAGTATTGCCAGAGGCTAATGAGGAAGAGATTATTTTAAGGGGAAGGGGTCTTCTTAGAATATACCACAGGTGTTTCCTGTATTTTAAGCTGACTCTGCTGGGCACATTGGGTGGTAGGCGGCCTGCTGCAGAATTTCCATCTTGCTAAGAGTTCAGAGAGAAGACGGATTAGACCTGCATCTTTAGCATGGTAAAAGAAACATCTCATCTACTTTGAAAAACACATTCTTTTCTAGATCTATGCAGTTGCAACATTTAAGTGTGCATCAATCTGATCATTTCATATTCAGTCAATAACTCATTTAGGTTCTGGTTTGTGGTTTCTTACTGTGCAATTCTTGAAGAGAGCAAGACTGTACCTCCATTTCTCCTTAAGGGTATGGAGACTAATTATCTCAACCCTTCATAAGCTCTCTGGAGTTGATGACAGCTGATCTGCTAAAGTAAATTGGACAATGCAGCTGATGAATGAAGCAATATTAATTAATGAACATAGAATGAATAACTTGAGGAAATTCATTCATTCAGCATCTATTTACCTGCAAAGCATTGTTGCTTTGTTTTTCTCATGGAGACTCTGCCATATCCTGTGAAATATAGAAAAGCAAAAACTTGTTATTTTCAGAAATAATGGGCTAGAGAAGCAAGACTAAAAATTAGCCTCCTAATTTTAAGTGTCCTAGGTCGGAGCATGTCATATGTGATGTAGCACCGTCATTACGTTCCACCTTTATTTTTCGTCACCTCCTTCCATGGGCCCAGGAAGCCCTGCTATTCTTTTGCAATACAAGGATTCCTAAGGTTCCTCCAAATTCATATGTGTCCCAAGCATTAGTTGTAGAATAGATTACTTGGGAACCATTGATTTTGTGGAAAAGCTCAGTCTTTTGAATCAGTAAGACCTGGATTTCAACTTTCTGCTTTCAGCCAATTAGCTCATGTCTGTTAGTCCTGTTTTCCTCATACATAAAATGGGATAATTGCACTCACCTTGAAGTATTGTAAATAGATGGGTGTGCTTTATGCAACCACAAAGAATGAAATGGAGATATGCAAAATGAGTCAAAGAATAAATATACCTCCCTCATACCAAGTGATAAAAGAGCCTTTCTTGAGAAGCATTTTCAGTTAAGAAGAGTCTCAGGCCTGTTGTCTAGCTGAAGGACTCTATTTCAGGCTTAATCTCAACACAAAGAAAACTCTAAGGGACTGCACATCCTAGCCAAGGACAACTGTGCACTAACCTCAGTAGTCCTACCCAAATATCCGGCAATTTCCCAGACTCTCCCGTGAAAGCCTACTTGGTTTTCACTAATTTAATCAGCCATGCAAAGGAAACAAAGGTGTTGCACTTGCCTTTGGGGAATTTTTGTTTTGCTGTTTTTAGAAAGGAATACTACTTAATGGAATAACATCAGGGGCAGATCATGTAACATCAGACCTGGAAGAGGCCTTGGAGACAATCCAATTTAACCCAGACTTTAAAGAACAGGAAACTAAGACTCATAGGTGGAAGGTGCCTGGATCAGAGCTATAGTTGATGACATATTTCTAGTTCAAGCTCTATCCTGTGCATGTTGCTGCCTTATCTTTTTGGTTCTGGCATGGCAATTCTGTGGTCTTTGGAATCCAATATAGTGAAGCTTGTATTCATCATTTATTTTTAAACATGGCCGATTTGTCCTGTTACTCTTATTTCAGTCACTGTTGCTTCAGGGTCACATTGAAAGATAGGGATGAGTGAATGGAACCTGTGGACAGCGCTCAGTCCACTGTCTGGCTACCTGCACTGGCCCAAATTAACTGCACAGTGGACAGCGCTGGGCTTTACTTGGTGCTAGCAAACAGTGATCCCTTTTCCTCACTCCAGTGACTGGAGAGCGAGCAGGCCCTTCTTTCTCATCCCCACAGTGCCTCTCATTTAGTAGGAGCACGAAGACATCTTGCTAAAAGATACAAAGCAAGAATGAATGAATGAATGAATGAATGAATGAATGAATTCCCTTCTATTAGAGTTCCACTCCATTTCCTTTACCCTTACTTCGTTATGTTGGTTTCTTCACAGTACCTAGAATCACAGATTTTTGGAGCTAGAAAGGAAACTTTCTGGATTACAGGTTTGGAGAGGGCAAGCGCCGGGTCCATGGTAGCAGAGAGACTCAATGTCAGGGCTAGGACTGGGTTCCTGGTCGAGGGACTGTTTTTTCTGTGACTATTTCTTCTGTTCTGGTGACCTCCCAAGGAAACATCTTGTACCTTAGCTGGAAAATATGTTCTAGGAGCCACTTCACAGGCTCACAATCAGAAAAAGCTTGGGATAGCATTAGGAGAAATACCCAATGTAGATGACGAGGTGATGGATGCAGCAAACCACCATGGCACGTGTATACTTATGTAACAAACCTGCAGGTGCTGCACATGTACCCCAGAACTTAAAGCATAATAAACAAATTTAAAAAAAGAAAGGCAAATGTGCAAAGCACAGATGATCTCCCATACTGAGGGACAAACATCTGCCTATTCCTCTAACCAGAGGGCCACCTCAGCCCTGCTGGGACACATGGTGAGTGGACTCCCTGAGTTGCTGAGGACTGGGGCCAAGGAATGAGGTTAAAAGCATGAGCAGCATTATTCTTCAGTGCATGGCACATTCCAGTTCACTGTTCCTTTATATGATACTCATAGGTCTGTAACGTTACCCATTCTTAAAGACATGGAAACTGAGACTCAAACATTAGAGTGACTTGGCCAAAGTCTTGGAGTTACTGAGATAGAGCAGGGACTGGTGTCTGATTGATGGGTTTAGGATGAGATATTAAAGTGGATGCATATTTTCAGTTTCCAAAGCTGACATCACAGAGAACAACCATTGCTTTTCACATCACATTCCTTAGCACCACAGTTTGTGTGAGAGAGAATTCGAGCTAGAGGATTACCCTTTTAATACTGATGCTATCAGTTTTTTTCCTTAGACTTTCAAGAAGTGGCCATATAAACTGCAGCATTTGTGATGACAAAGCAACCTGAAAATACGGCATTTTGTAGAAGATACAGTGTTTTCTCTACTTCATAGCAGTCCAGAGGTGAGGAGCTCAGAAGAGCAGGGCAGCTTTGTCCCTTGAGGTCCTACAGGGGCCTAGGTTTCTTTCACATTGTGTCTCCCTCAGTCCCTCCAGCATTGCCCACTTCTGCAAGTCTTTCTTCCAAATACGAAGTGAAGACAAGCAATTGCCTTTAGCCAAGTGACATGGAAATTGCACCTCTCCTGTTCTTACATTCTATTGGCAAGAACTTTGAGTCATAGGCCATGTCTATCTGCAAAATCCTGAGAAGTACGGTTTGTAACCATGTGGGAATGTGTCCAGCTAATTTTTGTGTGTGTGTTGAGAGAGGGTGATGGGATAGTGATGCTGATCATACAACTAAAAGAAGGAAAGAAGCATAAATACTAGTGAGCAGTTAGCAGTCTCTAGCACAGTGGTTGAAAAAACAGATGCTGCTCTGAGCCTAACAAGAAAAATAAGAATAGTACACCTTCACTGACCACAGACTGAAGGCCAAATACTGTGCTAAGTAGTTTATGAATACTGTTTAATTTAATGCTCAAAATAACCCTGTAACTGAGGTACTATTATTAGTCCTGCTGTGCGCATAGGAAAACTGAGGCTTGGCTCATACAGCTAGTAAGTGACAGAATCAAGACTGCTATTCCAATCTAGCTGACTCTAAAGCCCACAATCGTAATTTTATGCTATATTTACTTCTTATTTAAAATCTGAATTCAACACTAATAATTTCTGCTTAACAGGATGGCTCGGATAACCTAAAAAACTCAGTCAAACAAAGAAAATATCCATAGACTCCTGTTTCTCCACGGTTGAATATACGTAATATAGAAAAGGTATCAGAACTGCTGCCCCACTGACTAAACCCATGAAATCCAAGGTGGTGTTTATAGACAGGTCATTCATTTACTCATTCATTCATAAAGCCAAACAATATTTGGTACATTCTAGTTGGCAGGTCCTAGGCTAATCATTGCATATTCAGTGCTGAGCAGAATAGACATGGTCTTTGTTCAAAGAGCTTATAAACTAGAGAGGAATTTGGGCATTAAATACCTAACAACAACAACAACTACTGCTAATAATAACAATAATCCCACAACTACACGTTATGGTAAGTGCTAAAAAGGTCATCTAAGAAAAAAATTGAAAAAGGCATTTTTTTTAAATTGAGTGATCTGGGAAGACTTTTCAAGAGAAGCAGGGCCCCAGGGAACAGCTTCACAACCACTGTTTTTAGAGTTATTTTTGTACACTAAATATTTTAAAAACTGCCTTATTAAAATTTGTGTATAATTTAGATGTCATAACTAGTACAGATTGTATTTCTTCTCAGCGAGTTGAAAGTAGTGCTCTTAAAATGATGTCAAAAATACATTTTTTAAAAAGAAGTAGCATCTTAGGTGTGCTATATGAAATATGAAATATGAAAAGGAGGCTGAAAAGAGCGTGGGAGGGCGTCTCCAGACAGAGGGCACAGCCTCTGCAAAGGTCATGTGGCAGGAGGGATTGGCATGTTCAAGGCATCGTAAGGAGAGCAGACTCGCTGGAGTTTAGCGGGTTGAGGAAGCCAGGAGGAGCTGAGGCTGGTTTGAAAGGCACAGGTAGGCTGCCTAGGGCTCTGGAGGCTGTATGAAGGAGTTTCATTTTTACCTCACAGCAAGAGGACATTTTCAGGAGTGAAACCGTTCATTTATAGTTTAGTAGGACCACTCTTGCTGATGTATGGAAAGGAGATAGGGAAATGTGAGGGTGAAAAAGAAATAAATGTTAGGTATTTGTTGACAGTAGTTCAAGAAGAAATGATGGTGGCTTGCACTAGTTTAAAGTGCTGAATTGGGCTGCCTGTGGTGGCTCCTGCCTGCAATCCCAGCACTTTGGGAGGCCAAGGTGGGTGGATCACTTGAGGTCGGGAGTTCAAGACCAGCCTGCCAACATAGTGAAACCCCATCTCTACTAAGAATACAAAGTTTAGCTGGGCTTGGTAGAGCACGTCTATAACTCCAGCTACTGAGGAGGCTGAGGCAGGAGAATGGCTTGAACCCAGGAGGCCGAGGTTGCAGTGAGCAGAGATTACTCTACTGCACTTCAACCTGGGCGACAGAGCAAGACTCTGTCTCAAAATAATAATAGTAATAGTAATAATTAATAAAAAATAATGAATCAAGGTGATAAACAAGGGGCTTAGTGAAGATTTTAACAAGTACAGTGGCTAAGGGACAACAGATTTAAGCTGGGTCTGCTCCGGGTGAACGTTCTACACACATGTTGCAAGGGCTCAATGGCAAATCCTACATGAGGTGGCAGATCCTTGGCGGTTAGAGTCAGTTAACCAGATCCACCCAGGGATGCTGTGGACAGAGCATCTCAAACGGCACCTATCAAGAGCCATCACTGAATCAGGGAAGAGTGGCAGTGTCCTCCTGGGGAGCCAGTGTTAAAGAGAAAACAAGCTGGCAATTACTTTGATGTCTTCTGCTTAATCATAAAAGCTAACATGACCATTTTTTTCTGTTTCGTATGTATGCATATGAATATATTATATAATATATAAATCTAATGCAATAATATTACCATTGTTAATATGAAATTGTCTCAAATTACTTATAATCAAGTACGATGGACCATCCTGGAAATATCTCATCTATACTATGGCTTCCTGCATCTCCTGGCACAAAGCCAAACATTCACAGAGGTGTGTGTCCCCTTTTCTGGGAAATATTGTCAATAAATGGAAATTGAAATGAGAACGAGTAGAGCTCCACCATCATCTCTGAGCTTGGGTGAGGTGGTTTTCCCATCCCTGACATGAGGGTAATACTGCCCCATCTATCAAGCCCGCAATGACCACTGACTTCAGTGCACCACCAACATGGTGCATTATTTTACTGGTCACCTGAGTAGGCAATCGTCTGTCTCAATGGGAAGCACGGTGCCTTTCTGCTCCTAAGCTGTCATCACATGTGCAGACCAAATTAAGCTAAGTAGTTAACAGCAAAGCTGTGATAATATGCTGCGTTCCTGGAATGGACCCAGGACACACATGCACAGGCAAACGGACACATGCAGGATTCTTGTCTGAGGAGGAAGCTTCCTCCCCAGTCCTGGGCTCCAATTCATAGAAGGGGGAATGGGAGGCCTGGCTGGGAGGTGACCTTCATTAGCTCTGAACCAGCACTTCTTCCTCTTTCTTCCCCTCCTTAGAGATTTATTTATTCATTTGCCTTGGCGTAGTTAATGGGGACTCAGGTTCGAAATGGCGGGTGGCCAGTAGACTGCCTTGGAAAGAGGGTGTTATATATTGCTTCCTGAAGGGCGACATCTGGGGGAGGGGGGGAGGGGGGAAGAAGATGGGCGCTGAGTCGGCTCTAATTGAATACCCAGTGAGCAAGATGGATGACCCCCAGCTCCCCACCCCTGAGAGCAATTAGAACATGAAGTAGCAGGAAGAAAGAGGAGGAAGAAGGCTGGGTGGGAAAGGAGATCAGGAGTCCAGGAGACAAGCCCCAGTGGTGTTCAAATCTCAAAGTCAGGCAGATAAGCCAGGCAGCAATAGTGGGGCTGGTTGGTTGGCAGGGGAGGGCTGCCTCACCTGCCTAACAGCAGGCACACGTGGATGGCAGGGTGGCTGGGTGCCGTTGGAAAGACCCTGTGTTTCCACATTTGATGATGCATTAAATTCATTATTTAGCTCTAGGATTTTGAATCCCCTGTGGAAGGCAATATTTCAGGCTGTTGCCATTGTTTTGCACCACGGTATGAGTGAGCTGTGGGGAGCAGAGAGGGAGAGTGATGGGAGCTAGTCAATACTGGGGAAAAGCAAGTCAGGGGGTATGAAGCGGGGGACATAAGGAGGAGTGAGTGGAATCAAGGACCCTGGAAACAGATCATTTTATCATCCTCATCCTGGTGCTCTGTGGCTTAATCTGGATGGCTCAGTGCCCTGACAGAAACAGATGTGAGGTAGGAAGGAAGCTCAAGGGAAGTGGAGGGTAGGGTGAATAAGGATGGGTGGGGAGCAGGGCTAAAGATTTAGGATCAGGTATGTAGAAGGCTGGTCCTGTGATAAGGAAGTACCAAAAGTACAGGTTTTTAGGGAAAATTTGAGGGAAATTTGATTCAAAAGGAAAATGGGTGAGTGGTGGGCAAAATGTGAAGGCTCTTCCATATTTTCTGTGAAGTTTGGATGCGATTTTATAGATCTCCAGGAAGAACCACCAGAGCATTTTGTGCAGGGGGAAGACAAGAGGAAGTTGAGAGGGAGGGTGAAGAAAGCCAGCATTTCTTCAGTGCCTGCTGTATACCAACATGCCATCAAAGCCTGCCACAAACCAGACTCCCGGCCTTACCACATCTGCTCTCCAGAACGCCCTGGGAAGGATGGTTTTACCCTCTTTTTTCTCTAGGCAAGAGGAGACCACAAGGCTGTATGGCTTGCCCAAAGACATTTCACTGAAACATGGTAGAGCTGAGGTTCAAACCCAGGTCTCTCTGACTCCAAAACCTGTGTTTTTCTGTGACAACAGTGGAGGTGTTTTAGTAATAGAGAAATTGTCTACCAATAGATCATGTTTTCCTAATGAGTGCATTCGTGTCCCATGGTTTTCATAATGAATGACCACAAACTCAGTGGTTTCAAATGACAGAAATATATTCTCTTACAGTTCTAGAGGCCAGAAGTCTGAAACCAAGGTTTCCTCCCTTTGCTTTTCCCAGCTTTTGGCGGCTCTAGGAACACCTTGATGTGTGGTAGCATAACACCATTCTCTACCCCCGTCTTCACACGGCCATATCCTGTGGCCCTGCCCCTTGCTTCTTTCATAAGGACACCTGCCAATGGAATTGAGGCCCGCCCTGGTCCAGGATGGTCTTACACTCACATCCTTAACCTTAATGTGTCTCTAAAGACTCTTTTGGCAAATAAAGTCACATTCACAGGGACTGAGTTTACATATCTTATAGGGGCCACCATTCAGCTATAGCGAGCTTGGTGAAAATTACATGGAAACTGGCGACTCTGAGCCATGCTCCCTCCTGTCACTCACAGAGTTCTTATGCTGTGTGGCCAAGGCATCTCCTACTGCTCCACTATTCATGGTTCTATTGTCTTCTTGTAACTTGCTGTCTTCTCATGAGCTTATTGACAAGGGAAAAAGAAAGAAGGGATGGTGCTTGTCCTCTATAACATGGAAATGAGATCCCACATCTGAAGAGTTATCCTGTGGGTTCACAGGAATGCTGGAATTAGACTTCCAGTTGGTGATTCGGATGTTCCAGTGTTGTGGAACTACACTTCCAGAGGTTGACAGTAATGTTGGAACTAGACTTCCAGCTGATGGTCCAGAGGTTCCAGTGGTGTGTGTGTGGTCGGGGGTGCAGATGAGGGAGGTTGTTGGTTTCCTTAATATCTGAAACAGCTCCTGGTCCCAGACTACCTGGAAGAGTCATAGAATCTTTTCTCCTGATTGTCAAGACTAATGTCCTGTTATGTTGACCCTGCACTCAGTGGTAAGAGACCTTTAACTTAAAAGGCTTTTAGCAAATGTCTACCGTCACATGTCTGCAAGGGAAGAAGAATGCTTGAATAAACTTGGCCAATAAGAAAACTTTGGTTACTGGCCTTAAGAGAGTGAAGGGGGCAACTCTCTCTTATCTCAGGTGTCCCTGGCTGGTTCTTATTAACATCAAGGAAATAAAGTTTGTTCCTACTCTGAACAGAACCCCATTTCCCTCTGTGATAGGAAGACTTCCAAATTCCTCTGTCTGCCTGCACTGCCCATGAAGGCACTTTTGTATGTTCTGGTACATGGTAGGTCTTAATAGACACTTAGAAAATGACTGCATGATGATCAGTTTAATAGCTTTCCATAAGCTATCTTGGGTATATAATCATTGGCCTGAAACAGTGGCGGTTGGAAAATATATTCCTCATGAAATGTGGCATGGCAGCAGACCTCCGCACTCTCCTCCATCCCTTCTGAGACTCAGGTGCAGCAGTTGTGAATGCTGAGCTGCTGAGGCCTGAAGCTTGGCCTTGCCAGCCACCTTCAGGGCTCACCAGTTCTCTCAAGGCGGCTGATGTCTTACATAAGTGGACCACCCACACAGGCCCTGAACTGGAGGTTCCAGTGCTGCCCTCCATAGAGTCACAGGGCAGGAGGCATCCTGAGACCCCTAGGACGTGGTCACTGAGTGGGCCTGGGGGAACGAGATGGAGGCGCACATTAGCATGAATGCGCTTGGTGTGTCAGAAGAGGGATCTGAGACTATTTCAAAGGCCCTGAAAGTTCCAAGTGAGAGGCTGAACCAACCCTACCTGTTATAACTTTGAGGAGCTGCTTTTCTGTGCTTGACTCAGATGTCTTACAAGTGTTTGCTGGGAAGTGGGAGAAGAGCAGGACAGAAATTGGAGCAGAGAAGGGAAATGGGGAGAAAAGGAGGGGAAGGAAGAAGAGGAGAAAAAGTGCAAGAGAAATTGATGAGGGAATAGGACTTGGAAAAGGCAGAGAAATATAGATAGAAGGGAGGGAAGGAAGAACTAAAGGAGAGGAAAAAAGTTATTGGTCCCTGCGTGATGGGAAGCTGGGGTGACTCTTGATTGATTTGTTCATAGGAACAGACAGCCTTTGATATTGCATCCCACTGACCGGGAGAGGGCTATTTGAAGCCTTAAGCAGTGAAAAGGGTTTGGTGAAAACATAGAAAAATGTTTGCTGGAAAGTCATGTCATTCCAATAATAACAATAATAGTTCAAAGTAATTAACCAGTTTTGATTTTTTATGATGACTTTTAAAAATAGAAAATACTATTTAATAATATTTTTAAAAAATCTTCCAAATATATATATACACACATATATGTTTCTGATGATCCTCCTTTACAGATGCCCCAAGCATGGGCTTAAAGGGAGACTTCTCAGGTGTTATACATCAAACAGATGTGCAAAATGAATATGCCGTCGTCAGTGAGATTCCCTATATTTCTTCTGCAGTCCAAAATTTGCAAAGTACTCTTTCACATGTACAATGTGACTTGATTCTGTGAGGAAAGACAAAGCAGGTGTTTACTTTTAGCTGGAAAAATGTATATCTAAATAAAGACGTTCTTCCAATCTCACTACCCAACCACTCCAATTGCTGACATTTCTTCAGTCATGGGGCTCTTAGGCCACATCTGATAACTATGCATATGGAAGGATGTCTATGCAATGTGAAGAACATTGTGCTTTGAAGCCACCCAAGAGTAGAAGACGCAGCCTCGGGAAGGAAGTTAATCAACAGTGTATGTTGTGGATTGAATTCAGACTCCCTTATCCAAAAGATATGTCCAATCCTAACTCCTCTGCACCTGTGAATGTGACCTTATTTGGAAATAGGTTGTCTGCAGATGCAATTAAGTTAAGGATATGGAGATGACCTAATCCTGGATTTAGGGAGGACCCTAAATCCCATGACTAGTGACCTTATAAGAACCAGGAGAGGAAGATTTGAGACACAGAAACAGAGAAGAAAGCCATGTGAAAACAGAGGAAGAGACTACAGTGATGCTGCCATAAGCCAAGGAATTCCAGGAGCCACTAGAAGGTGTAAGAGTCAAGGAAGAATTCTCCCTTAGAGCCTTCAGAGGGAGCATGGCTTCTGAAGATTTCTAGTCTCCAGAACTATGGGAGAAAAACCAATTCTGTTGTTTTAAACTATCAAGTTGGTGGTGATTTCTTGTGGCAGCCACAGGCAAAAAATACAGAGGAGTTTAGGCAGGAAATACATGTCCCCTTAGCGAAGACATCTCCGAAGGGATCTGGGGATCAGAAAAGTGGGTTGTTTGGCAAGTTAACCTTTAAGGCTCTTTCCAATCCTCAGATTTTATAACCCAGAGTATTTTTACACAGCTGCATTGTTGTAATGTTCTGCTTGTATGTATAAGACAATTTAATGTATGAATTTTATTCATATGTAATTTCTTATTTTTATCTTCATTGACTATAGAATATGCCATCAAATAAAGGTATTATGATTCTATTAACTTTTTTCCTACTGTTGATGCAAATTGTTTTCACGCAGTGCTGTCACAGACCTAATTGTAGACACAATCATCTTTCTTTTGATATCCTAAGACAATGGTTCTCCACTGTGGATGATGTGGTCCTGCAGGGGATATCTAGCAATGCCTGTGGACTTTGAATGTCATAAGTTTGGAGGAGGGGTTGTCATTGGCATTTAACAGGTGAAGGCCAGGGATGCTTCCAAGCATTTACAATGCAGAAGACCTCTGTCCACAACAGAGAGCTGTCCAGTTCAAATTGTCAATCAGTCACCATGAGGCTGAGAAAACGTGCCTGGGGATAAAGTCCTGGGAGTGGAATTATTTGGTCCTTGGGTTTGGCTCTTGGTAGGCATTGAAGGAATGTAAGCGCCTTGGTTACAATAGAGGTCCAGAAAGGTGAAGAGGGGTGGCCTAAGAGTCACAAGACTGGCTAGTGGCAGAGCCAGGGCCACAGCCCTGATCCAAACCTGCAATCCAGTGCTCTCGTCAACAGTCTAAAGCCCAGAAAGCATCCAACAAGATGTCTCAGGACCTACAGCCAAGAAAGAATCTTCAGTGCTGAGGCCCTTGATAACATCGAGAAAATAAAGTTTGCTCCTACTCTGAACCGAACCCCATTTCCCTCTGTGACAGGAAGACTTCCCAATGCCTCTCCCTGCCTGCACTGCCCATGAAGGTGCTTTCATATGTCATGGCACATGGTAGGCCTTGATAGATGCTTTAAAAATGACTGAATGATGGTCAGTTTAATAGCTTCCCACAAGCTATCTTGGGTGTACAATTGTTGGCCCGAAATGGTGACAGTTGGAAAATACATTCTTCGTGAAATGTGGCATGGCAGCAGACCTCCACACTCTCCTTCTTCCCCTCTGAGACTCAGGGGCTGCTTCCCTCGGTAAGGATGATGGGGAAGCCCATCCCATCAGTACTCACAGCACAGTGCACCTGTGGGCAACCTGACCATCATCAGGGCGCTCCTTAACAATGCTGATGGATGCATTATAGGTTTAAAATCCACCACCTCCCTGGAGCTCAGAGCCGAGTTTTATGTGTGGGTAGTTGAGGGGATGCTCCTTCTCCCTCACAACAATTGGGGAAGGACCATGATGTGTTCAATAAAATTGATTTGGGCAAGGCACCATTGCCTACCAGCAAATGTGATGAAACTGTGGAATAACGCATGGGGCAGGGAAGGGGCAAATACTCCTTTAAAATAATAAGGTGAGGATTATTATCTTGTAAGAATTAAAACTAAATAAAAGGAATGCAAATTTCTCATGAAGACCAGACGAAGGTCTTCAGAATGACATTAATTCTCATGATAGTATAATGTGCTGGTTTCAGATTCTTTCAGGAGGAAAATGGACATAGCCCAGAGCAAATCCTGCTCTGCCCCAATTTACTTTCCTCTGTCCCCAATACAAAGTCCAGAACTCCATCCCCATCTCACCCCTTCTCACCCTTTGGAGTTGGCCAGCACTGATATTAGAACATGTTCCTCCTTTTCACTGAAGCAACAGAAGTGGAGGAATTAGGAAAAGTCATTGGGATTTTAAGTGGATGTTTCGGGCATAAGAAGCCTGAAGGGAAGGGGGTTCATCACCAGGAATATGGCACATCCTAGGCAAGAAGAGGGAGAGGAGACACCAAAGGGCGAAGGCTTTAAAGGAAGAGAGCCACAGTAAGTTGCATAGAAGAAAAAAGAGGAACTGTGCATGGGATGCCTCACCTCTTTAAGAGGTGCCTAGAGGAGCAGGTAGCAAGGCCAGGGGCTAATAGATGCTTAGAAAATGACTGAATGATGATCAGTTTAATGGCTTTCTGTAAATTATCCTGGGTGTACAATCGCTGGTCTGAAATGGTGATGGTTGGAAAATGATTTCTGCTTCCCATCCCTTCCCCTAAGGCCGTTGAGAGGGAGGGACCAGACCCAGTGGGGAGTTGCTTCATTGAGATCCAGAACATATTCAGTTGGAGGAAGGCAAGAAAATGTTTACAGAAACAAACAAACAAACAAACAGGAATATCCCCAACATGACCCTCATCCCTAATGTGTCATCTAATGGGTATGAACCACACACTCTTTGTGGGTTTTGGGGTTGCAGAAGTGTCTCAGACAATGGAAAAAAAGCAAGTTAAATTCTCAGAATTTGCATCACACTCTGTGGAATAGGAAACAAAGATTCTCCATGGAGATTCTATTCCAGATGAGAAAACTGAGATGAGAGAACTAGAGGAGTGTATTAACCACACTTTGGTGAAATAAATAGGATATTGCAGCCTCAGTAAATGTCCAAGAACCCTGACACTCTGCTCTTCCTCCATATCTGATGGTCTGTGCCCTTAGGAGGAGAATTGCGACCTGCCTGTATGGTCTCGGGCTGGAGATTATCAGGCAGGGGGTGCAGCCCTCTGTCCATGCAGCCAATGGAAGGATATAAAGTCCCACTCAGTGCAGCAGGTGATATTAATGACCCCAACATGGAATTTGTATCACTTACCTCTTCTCCTGGGTGTTGCAGTGAAACCGAGAGGGGCTTTGCTCTCAAAAAAGCCTCAGGAGAGTCTTCAAAAGTCAGTGATAATATTATCAAGGCACATTGCTTCCCTGAAAGACAATTGGGTTGCAATGGAGCAAGTGTGAAATGTGCTGTGAATAGGAAGCCCCTATTGTTGGACACTCAGTCAAACAAGGTACACTTGACCCCATTCAATGAGATTCTTAATATTTTTAAAGGAGCAAAAATATCTTTCCTGCAGCCAAAAATGTTCACAATCCTCTTCTCACCCATCAAAGTTCCACTTAAACTCAACCTTTTCTTTTCTGTTTTACTTATTTTTCAAGAACGGAATATATTGACATAAGCCTGAGTTTTCTTGCCTTCTTCTTTGCTTCACTTTTCATTGCCAATTTTGTCCAAAATGGTGGAGGCTGGAAGGTGGATGTGGAGTGTGCAGTCACCACGGTGGTTGAGATGATAGATTATAAGGAACACTCAAACATCTAACACGTATGTATTTGTTCATGCCCTCGACAACTAAAAATAACATAGTGTTTACTGGCTCCAAATATGTTTACTGAGAACCTATCATCTGAAGGACACACGAGGTGAACCAGATGGGTTTAATTCACAAGATAAAGTATGTATCCTGATTACTACAATAGGAAGGAAAAGTTAATGCCTTAAGATAGACACGTACAATGACAGAGGATTTGAAAGTATGGAGAGAGAACTTTCAGCTCAAGAGCTCATGAAAGGCTTTGTAGAGCCTTGGGATGGCATTTTTGTTGGGCCTAAAGCATAGCTAGGATTCAAGCATGACGAAGTGAGTAGTAGAGATTATTGGCAAATGAAGCTGCATGAACGACTTAGCAACTGGGAATTATAGTTTAAATACTAAAAGAAGTAAATCGTGCATGTGCTAGTGTGTTCTTGCAATGCTATAAAGAAATATCTGAATAAAGACAAGAAGGTTTAATTGGCTCACACTTCCACAGGCTGTACAGCAAGCATAGTGGCTTCTGCTTCTGGGGAGGCCCCAGGAAGTTTTCAATCACGGTGGAAGGTGAAGGGAACGCAGGCAAGTCTTACATGGCCAAACTCAGCGTAGAGGCAGGTGCCACGCACTTTTAAAAAACCAGATCTCACGAGAACTCATTATCATGATAACAGCACCAAGGGGGATGGTGTTAAACCATTAGAAGCCGCCTCCATGATCCAATCGCCTCCCGCCAGAACCCACCTCCAACACTGGGGATTACAATTGAACATGAGAATTTGGTGGGGACACAGATCTAAAACATATCAGTATAGGTTAAATGAAGTTTTCAAAAAGTGTATGACGGGAAGCAGTGGAAATTATAGTTGGAAAGCTATGTTGGTATCAGATAGCAGACTGTATTTGATGAATTACTGTGGCTGCATAGGGGTTGAATGTGATTATAGTGGTACTTCATCCACACTCACAGACAGACGCTCATAAAATCATGGGTGTGAGAGAGAAAGAACAGGTGGAAGATTATTTCATTGGCCCAGAAGAAAGATCACAAATACCTGAGCTGCAAAAATCAAAGTTGGGATAGAGAGGACATTTTTCAATTACAGATATTAAATAGGATGATTAATTACAGATAAATTTATAATAAATCATTTATCAAGCCAAGGGAGAAGGTAAAGTTTAAGATGACTTGGAGGTTTCCAGGTTGTGAAGTAAAAAATAAGGTGATCTATTGAGAAACAAAAGAAAAGTAATTGATTTTGTAGGGAAGACCAGAAATTCAGTTTGGAAACATTGAAAGTGCTGATCCATTAGGAAATCTAGGTGAAGATGCACAGTATCAGCATTTTCTCTGCGAATGAAAGATTACAGATTCAAGTTTGGGAGTCCTCAGAACAAAGCTGGAGCTGTGAAGGTGGCTGAGATTCTCAAGAACAAATTTGGAGAAATAGGGGGGAAGATGGGTTAGAGAAAAGGACAAAGATGAAGTCAAATCCCTGGAGAAGATGTGGTTTCAAAGGCAGAAAAAAAGAAAAAAAAATGTGAAAAAAAAAAAAAAAGAGGAACAGAAGGAGAAGAAGAAGGAGGAAGAGAAGAAGGAGGATGAAGAGGAGGAGGAGGAACAGAGAGGAATAGTTTGAGAAGCTACAGGACAAAAAGAACACTACAACGCATTAGAAGCTAAATCACATATGATTAGGTTTTCTGTAGAAAATGGAAAAACAAAGTAACAGTGGTTTAACATTTTAGAGATTTTTTTTTTTTTTGACATAGGAGAAATCTGAAGTAAAAATCCATGAGCTGGCAAGTCTGCCCCATGTTGTCATTAAGGATCCTGGCTTGTTCTTTGTTTCTGTTCCATGATCTTTTGTGTAGGGCTTTCTTTGTAAAGTTTGCGTCATGGTCCAGCCATCATGCCCACATTACAATAAATGGAAGAAGGAGAAAGGGCAAAGAACTTGTGTCACCTTTTCGTGGCGCCTTAAGGGATTCTCCTATAAGTCCTATCAAACAACTCCTGCATCGGAATTATTGATTGCATTTCACAGCAGTGAGGCCGGGAAATACAGTATTTACATGGCTGCCTAGAATAAAATCAGAGTCTATTAGTAAGGAAAAGGGGCAGTTGATAATGGATAGGCAATTGGCAGCAGTCTCTACCAAGGAGCCAAAGGCAGAGAGGGTTTTAGACAGGAAAAAAGAGTCAATAGCAGTGGTTTTGAAGTGCGGGCACACTTCAGCATCACCTGGGAACTTATTCGAAATGTAAAATCTTGGACTCCAACCTTGGCCTACTGAACGAGGAACTCTGGGGGTGGGAGCTAGCAGGATATGCTTTAAAAACACCCCTCCAGGAGATTCGGATTGCAAAAATGAGAACTATTAATCAATCAGCATACATGCTGCCATTTATCCCAAAGAGTTTGTTTCAGCGATCATTCGTTGAACAATTATCATGTGTCAGGCACAGTATTAGATGTCTCCATCCATATTATACCATTTAACAGATAGTACATTCATTTTTTATTTTTATTTTTTATTTCTTGAGCCAGGGTCTCACTCTCACTCAGGCTGGAGTGCAGTGGCACAGCAATGGGTCACTGCAACCTGGACCTCCTGGGCTCAAACAATCCTCCTACCTCAGCCTCCTCAGTAGCTGGGATTACAGGTGTGTGCCACCATGCCTGGCTAATTTTTGTATTTCTTTGTAGAGATGGAATTTTGCCATGTTGCCCAGTCTGGTCTTGAACTCCTGGGCTTAAAGGTCTGACCACCTTGGTCTCCCAAAGTGATGGGACTGAACCACTGTGCTGGGGTGAACCACCATGCTCAGCCTAACTGACAGTTTAGTTAAAGATTTGTAAGAGCCAATAAGAATGTGTAATGGTAAAATTACATGAAATGGCTAAAGGCTTCTTTGATGATTTAGAAAGGTCTTTTTATGACCAAGTGGAATTCTTCTGAATACTGCTTCTTATATCATAGGACTAAACAAAACTTGATTCTGTGACTATTCTGTTTATCAGAATTTTTAGTTGAGATTTTTGACCTAAATGAATTATCAGTCTATTTGAATATCTGTTCAAACACACAGATAATTTTGTGTTTTCTGTTGGGACACTGCCTCCAACAGTGAGGAGGCAAACTGTAAATCTAAAACTCACCAGCAATCTCATAACTGTAGGGTCACATCACCAGGGGCAGCCCCTTATAACCTTTGATGAGATTTGTAAATCCGTAGATTGAATTTAGGTTTTCTTTGTTCATATTTCCCCTACAAGGAGAAAAATCAATTAAAAAAAGATGCCAAAGACTATTAGAAAACCGATCCCAAAGATTATTAGAAAGAAACTAGTTACTGTCTTTTTACCAGATAATCAGCCAGGGAGTTAACTAAAGTTTCTGCTCATTCATTCAAGCAGCACTTTTAGAGTATCTGCTACTGTACTACATGGAGCATCGTACTTAGCATGGGCTAGAGACAAGCAGGCCCAGTGTCCCTGCGAGGACTGTATATGCACTCCAAAGAGAGAAGATGAATGGGAGAAACACGTGTGATGCAGATTCACAGCAGTAGTCCTGGGCGCACCCAAGTCAGTTCTTTCTAGGGGAGATAGGACCCCTATTTCACTCTTCTAATTGATTTCTGCTCCAGATTTGAAGTTTTTCAAAGGTAAATTCTTCTTTATATTACGGACATTCATCTCTCGCCTTGCCAGGCGGTGGGCCCTGTAAATCTTGAATGATAATAGTTCTGCTGCTGCTTTAGCCAGTGAACTTGCAGACAGCAATGCCTGGAATATTCAGAACTTCCTGCTGTTGCATGATTACTATGGATTTGTGACCCACTTTAGTACCCGAGGGTCAACCCTGAACCATACAACTGCTTTGATTATCTAAGAGCGTGTATGTATGTGTGTGTGTTGTGTATCTAGCATCTGGAGAAAATTAAGAAAACAGAAAATCCCAACCCCATCATGCAGAAACACGCCATTGTTATTAAACCCAGATGCGCCATGAAAAGTTTTCTTTGAGTCAGAAAGAAAATATTTGTTACTACACCTGTTGTTGCTTGTTACCAAGTGACTTCCTATGGTCTTTCGTCAGCTGCATTTCTTTTCTTCTTTTGACATTTTCTTCCCTAAGGTCATTCTGAATTGCTCCCACACACTGTTCATCTACAAAACATGGTGAGATACCAAGGGGTCTAGATAGACCATTTCCAGGAATGGCCATTGCTACTGCTCCTTCTATTCGTATGGTAAAAATGCCTGCTCAGGGAGATGCGCTTTAATTCAAATCACCACCCTATAAGGGGAAGAAAAATAGAAGCTACAGGATAGCTACAGTGCATTGCAAATGAAGTGGTAAAGAGGGTAGCCTGACTGGAGTTCACTGTTTAAGTCGGATGGGAAGACAGAAATAGTTGAAATTTAAATCTAAGACTAAAGAGTCTAGACTTCATTTGTGCTAACCAGCCACAATGACCTTGGACACATAGTATCCCTTCTCAAGACCTCAGCTTCTTCTGTAAAATAAGTAAGGTCGAATTAGAAGCTCATTTTGATAGGATATCAGAAGGAGGCACTTAGAGTACTTCAGTGGCATGTTGGAAAGGTTTTTAGGGAGGATTAATCTGGACTCTAGAATGGATGGCATTGAGGAAGTGTTGGATCCAGGAACTGACCTAAGAAGTTATTTCAGTAGGCTGAGTTCCTTCTTGCTTGGTGCCTGGGTCCCTGACAGCTCAATCTGAAACAGGAGACAGTGTTCATCTGCCCCCATTACTGTTGTCCCCATCTCCACTGCTCAGAGTCCCAAGTCAATGGTAAGGCTAACTCACTGGCTTAGCCTTTCCTTGGTTTCCCAAAGAATTCATCATACCTCCTCCTTTCCTAAGGCTGCAAGATGGGGTCCTAGAAGTGGTAGGGTCAGCTGTCTTCCCCTCTGGTCCTCAGCAGCCAGTCAGGCATGTTCTGCAGACACAGGCTGCCAACATCAGCATAGACTGTAGTTTGTTCTCGTGCACAATTTCTCCATTGAACCTGCAGCTCCACTAGAAACAAAGAGGAGATGTGAGAAGGCCAATTTATGTGGTAGCTTTCCCCCCTCTCTGGAGAGAGAGAGGACTTTCTACCGCACAAGGGCTAGCACTATCTCCTGCCTTTGCCACTTGTATTCACCTGACTTCTTTACAATAATGTTTGTGTTTGTGCACTAAACTAATCCTCACAACACACCTGCAAATAGGTGGGACAGAGATTGCTGTGCCTGTTTTCTAGATGAGGAACTTGAGATTAGTGTTGGGGCCACCTATGTAGCTCACTGCTGGAACTCCACCTGAGTTTTCCGACTCTAAATCTGTGGGTTGATTCTGGAAGAGGGTGTACTGTAGCCTGGTGAGTCCACTCCACCTGGAGAGACTCCACTAGTGCAGAAAGCACTCTCCGTTCTTCCTCCTCCAAGGATCTCCATTGCCTAAACCCGTTAGGAAGCTGGTGGCAAACAAGTCTGGGTGCTGTAGGGAAGGAAAGAGAAGGGCAGAGAGCGGATCTATGGGATCGAGGCTGTCCAGGACACCTGGCCCCTCACTTACCCCCATCACTGTCCTTACACATGCAGCAGTTTCCACTAAAAATGGCATCCTGAAAGCTGCCCATATTTAGTGCCCACTGCTCTGGGGTAGAAGTTCATAACCTCTTCTGACTAATGCAGGGGATCAGGATCAGTGAACTTAGGTTGGTAAAAATGACATTTTTGTCTTCACTAAACTCTAATCGCAATTTAACATTTATGAAATAGGCAGAAAGCCAAGGTAGAATGAGCAGTTCCCTGTGACATTGTAATCAATAATATATTTTTGTTTTGTATATCACAGATTTTGCAGATGGTTGAAACTACATATTCTTCCCTACTTCAAAATTGTAGTGATTATTAGATCTGCCTGTAGAGCATGTGTGATGGTTGATACTGAGTGTCAACTTGATTGGATTGAAAGCTACGAAGTATTAATCCTGGGTATGTCTGTATGGGTGTTGCCAAAAAAGATTAACATTTGAGTCTCTGGGCTGGGGAAGGCAGATCCACTGTTAATCGGGTGGGCACAAGCTAATCAGCTTCCAGCAAATATAAACCAGGCAGAAAAATGTGAAAAGGAGAGATGGACCTAGCCTCCCAGCCTACATCTTTCTCCCATGCTGGATGCTCCCTGGTCTCAAATATTGGACTTTTAGTTCTTCAGCTTGGGGACTCGGGCTGGCTCTCCTTGTGCCTTAGCTTGCAGACAGCCTATTGTGGGACCTTGAGATCATGTAAGTTAACACTTAATAAAGTCCCCTTTCTATATATCCTATTAGTTCTGTCCCTCTAATAGAACTCTGACTAATACAGCTTGTTATTAATATTTAATGTGTTATAAAGTAGCACAATTATTATTGGTCACAAAATTCTTTATTATGTTGACAACCATATCTTTTAAAAGCTGGTATTCCTTTTAATCTCCCTCATTTTATTTTAGGCACTTAAGAAGACTTTTTTTGAGTCCATAGACTTTACCAGACTGCTAAGGGGTCCATGCAGAAAGCAATTCTAAGAATTCTTACTCTTGAGACGTGACAGCAGAGGTCTGGGGAAGCCCCACAAAGCCTGTGCTTCTATTGCAAGAAACTCTTTAATATGCCTTTGGTTATTAAAAATAAAGATAAATCTCAAAGAGTATTCTGGAATGGAAAGGTGATGATAGAGAGGAACTGAACTATACAACATGAGTTGTCCAGAGAGGCAAAAATTACTACACTGTCAATCATTTTTACTTTCACCGGCCATGCCACAGAGGAAGGGGTTTGGAGTCCAGGGCCCAGGAATAGGGCAGGGAAGAGGGGTACACCATCTGCAGGAAGTCAGCGTCTGGTCAGGGTCTCCCCAGAAGGAGCATGGCTGGCGTGCCCAAGCAGCTGCAGTCATCTATACCAACGTTTGGTTTCCCTCTTCTGTATTGTCATCTCTTTTGTTCTCCTCCAGTCTCCAGATAAGTGTGTGACACCTCAGAGTCAGTTCTGGCTTGGAGAATTCAGGGCAGAACAGTGCATGGGAGGGGCAACAGCCTGGAGAAGTGAGACCAAGCCGCCAATGGATGGCCAGAGAGAGTGGACCATGTCTGTTTCCGCAGCCTCAGGCACAATGTCTTTCTTGTAGAATATGCTCCAGAAATGTTGTATGAATAACCAACGGGCTGAATGTATTAATGAAAGCATGAATCAGTGCAAAGTGTGGTTCAGTGGTATATCAAGGTGAGATAGAGAGCTGAGGGAGCCGTCCACCCCAGAGGGAAGGATTGTTTTGTCACTGACACCTTTAGGATTCTTTTGCTCATAGTGATAAAAAAAACAGGCCAACTTTTCATCCATTTTGTGATTTTTTAAAATTCTCTGCTGCTGATGTACTCTCTTACTGCTTGCTTCTTATTGTGAAGCTCCACTTCACTTTGCAGGGAACTGAACCACAATAAATGTCTCATTGCTGACTTAGAGAGTCATGGCCTCTCTTTATTTCAGATTTTGAATGGAGAAGATGCATTGAACGCAGAACTGAAACGCTGGATGAACAAACATACAGCCCTTACTAAGTGTTTCTGTCATGCTCCGTATGCTGTCCTTTCCCCTTTTTGCTGTGACTAATCAGCACCACCATCCCCATAAGAAGTGACTCCCTACAGTAGCCACTGAGCATTTGCTCCATGACTTTTGTGAACACCTCTGCTTTTGGCATCATGACTTGAGAGAAGAGAAGAGAGTATCCACATGGGGCTGCTGCCTTCCAGCCCTGCACCCCAGGGCCTGGCCTAGCAAGTTTGGTGAGGGCTGATCGGGTCACGCTTCCCAGGGACGATGGAGGAGGGAGGGAGAGAGTAGCTGACTGCAGCCAGGTGGGTTGTAAGGATGACTTGTGAGGCCTGGGGCAGCCCTATATTCATGAGTCACCATGGCTAAGTTTAGTGCTGGCTTCAGTCACAGAACAGGTGGGCAGTCAGGGCAAAGGCATTCTGCTGGACTCTAGCCAAGCATAGCCCTGTCCAGTTGGTGCCCTAGGGCTGACCCAGGGCAGCCAGGCCTGAGCCAACATAGACATGGAACAGTGCTCCCAGGTGCTGGGAATGGCAGGTCGAGAGCAGGAACCCACGATTGTCAGTCATTCCTTCTCCACCAATTCATTCAAAACCTTTTAGTGAGCATAAAAACATTTATTATGCAAAAGCAAATACCAGTCTCTCCCTCAAAAGGCTTACAATCTAAATGGGAGGTAGACCATATGGAAGATAGCTACATCGTTACATCAACAGGATGCAAACAGATGGAAAATAGACAGACAGGAAATAACAATGACTAAAACTTGGGCAGTGCTTTGCAATTATTAAAGCATTCTCTCAAATATATCGCTTTATTTGCTTTACACAGTAGTCATAAGAAGTTGTATTATTAGCCCCAAGTGACAGATCAACTCACTGAGAAGTAGAGAGAGTTGCGCAGAGTCCCAGGGGGAGTAAAGAGAGTTGGCAGTTGAGCCCTTATTTCTCAATTCCCAATTCAGAGTCTTTTCATACCACTCTGCCATCATGTCAGTTTCATTTTTTCAGAATGGGCCATAAGGGACATGATACCCATTTTCTTGGTAGGGAGAGAGTGTGGTTTAAGAAAGCCTTAGTTCAGAACAGCATTGGTAGTTACATGATCTCAGTGTTGCCTGGTTCCGTCACTCTTTTAGCATCTGTCTCCAACCTGACTTTAATTGGTTCCTCAAGATATTGCTGCATTTTTTTTTTATTCCTAGGTGTGGGTGTTCTTTATCTTCTTCATCACTTTTCCTTATTCTTTAGGAGCCGTATTTCTCTCTATCCGTTGGAAAAGACCTGGATATAAAATACCAGGGCCTGTGTCCTGGACAAGGATAATGGGCAAGTTTATGGGAAAAAGTTGATGTGATTTTTATGGAAGCGATAGAAAAGTGCACTGACACTGTCCTTGAAACCTTCACCGAGTCTTTCCGTGGAGGCTGAGTTCCTTCCCAGCATCTCTCCGGAGTTTTGGTCAGAATTCAGGATAGTGGCATCCATTTCACCTCACACTCTAGAAACTCAGGCACATCTGCAATTTCCTCAGAAAAACCTACACTTCCCCCAGGTAGGGAAAGCCCAGGACACGTCACCTGGAATGGGATCCAGAGGATGCATCTCTTTCTAGTCTATTTTATTCTTCCAAGTAATAACTGAGACCTTGTTCTAAGGTCTGACGTGATCCTCCGATGGCCATTTAGTGTTTTTCAAACATGCTGTGTGGTTTCCCTTAGACATAGCTCTTGCTCATTTCCAAACTCAAATGTTTAACACAAAACAGAAAAGTACCTGCAAGCAACAGACAAGCTCTGGCCACTCTTTTGACTGGGGCCAGGAATTCTGGTGGATGTCACTTCCTAGCAAGATGGTCTGGTCTGGATATCTTTGGGAGGTGGGGAGGGAGGAGGCCGAAGGGGAGGGAAATTGCGTGGGTGGAGTGGTGTCGGGGTGGGGGCGGGAATGCCAGTGTGGTTTATTGATGGCCTGCAGCATGACATTCTCGTTTCATCACATGATGAGTGTTTTCAAGGCAGTGAGCCAAGACCAGCCATAAACTTGTCGAAGGAAACATCTCTGTGAAATACTCCCTGGCTCACAAAGCAGATGTCGGCAGCGGCAGCACGACTCACCTGCTTCACGCCTTTGAGGCAACCATAAAACATGTGATCTAGAGAAGGTAGAGGTGGGTGGGCTTCTTACAGCCAGCTGGTGACAGAGCTAGGCCTGGAACCCAGGTCTGCTGACCCATAAGTTCATATCCTTTTTGCAACCCCAGAGTGTAGACACTCAGATGGCCGTCATTCTGCTGCGATCTTTGTTATGTTACTTTTCCTTGCTGGGCTTCAGCTTCCTCCTCTAGAAGATGCTGCTTTGGAAAAGTTGACCCCTTCTCCCCAGGGGCAGGGATGGCATCCCCAGGGCATGCAGTGCTTCCTGACACTCTGCAGGTACAATGTGAATACCTGTAGAGGGAATGGATCAATATTCCATGAGTGCACAAGCATATGAGCTCCATGACCTTCTGTCTGCTCTCCACTTGATTATACCTGATCTTCCATGTTCTGCCTATTTTATAGGGTGAGTCTGTAAAAGCAGGAAACTGTCTCTAGTGCCTCCTATAAGCAAGGTGTCCATTGCAACACAAAGAGGTTTGACCTGTTCTATCAATAGGGATGACAGTAGTGGTGGTGGACATATGGAAACTTTAGATGTCAGAAGCTTTTCCACTGTAATGATGGTTCTTTTTTCCTCTTTTTCTTAAACCTTGGGTGATTGGTTTGCATCATATTAATTTGCAGTTCTTTATATGTTCTAGTTTTCGGTGTATGAGAAGGCATGTAACCGTGTGTGTGTATGCGTGTGTCTCTTCAGTGTCATGGACCTGTGTTGTTTTTGGTCTCTTAGCATCCCCTTCCCCTTCTTCTTTTAACACCTTAGTAGTCTTTTAACACCTCTCTCCCACTCTCACAGCTGACCCCATCTCCTTCAGGGCTGTGATTCGGCTCTGGCTGATTTGAGAATTAAACCTTCCTAGCCTTGATTCCAGAACTTTTGATCCAACTACGGAGAATGAAGACTTTATCTTTCTGCTGGACTTAGAATGGAAAAGACATAAGCTTGTACAACCAGCAGGGGAACTTCTTATCTCCATCACATGGGGAAACCTTGCCTGAGAGTGGGGCCCACACAGATGACAGCAGGGCTGAGGGATAGAGACAGGCATTGTTTGAGCACCTGGAGCCACTGGGCCTGAAGCCAAAGCTCTCCTGGGGTTTTGTTTCATGAGCCCATAAATTCATACATTTACTTAAGCCATCTTGGGTTGGATTTACTGTCACTTGCAAGTGGAAGAGTGACAGAGCTCCATAAACTGGTGAAGGTTTTGAGAGTCGGAGCTGGTGTTTTCCTCTTTCATCTGCACCCCCACTTATTGCCAAGTCCAGGTTGCATTTTGTCTCCTCTCCAGCCTGGATGTTCCAGCACAGCCTTGCACAAAGCTTCAGATGCAGATGGCTCTGTGGGTACTGGGGATGCCGGGTGGCAGTGGGCCACACTTGTCTCCTGATATCACAGCCACTTCTCATAGATGTCACCAGGTTTTGAGGGTTGTCATCCATACTTAAACCTGTTGTCTCAGGTTTCAAGAAAGTTTCAAATCAATCAGGTGTTTGATTCTTTCATTTCAGAGAAAATTCTCCCTATTATATATGTAATCTTTTTCTGGCTTATTTGTTGAATTCCTTATTTCAGGAAAAACGATTACGTACATTAGTCATATGTTCAATTGTCTTTCCTCTTCTACACATCAATTATATTCCAACTGATTTTCAAACATTATATTTTGCTTCTGTATTCGCTAGAATTATCTTGAACTTTTTCTGTGTTAGTACTTTGATGTTTTGCTAAAATTGTTCTTTTCCTTGCTATTTCTTATTTATTTATTGTTCTGTGATAGTATTAATTTTTTTCTGACTCAAAATTTGCCCTTAATTTGCAAACATCTAATTTTATTGTTTTATCATCTGGTCTTTAAACTATTTTTTTTTTTTTTTTGAGATGGAGTCTCGCTCTGTCACCCAGGCTAGAGTGTAGTGGCATGATCTCGGTTCACTATAACCTCTGTCTTCTGGGTTCAAGTAATTCTCTGGCCTCAGCCTCCCGAGTAGCTGGGATTATAGGCACTTGCCACCATGTCCTGCTAATATTTGCATTTTTAGTAGAGATGGGGTTTCACCATACTGGTTAGGCTGGTCTCGAACTCCTGACCTCAGGTGATCCACCCACTTGGGCCGCCCAAAGTGCTGGGATTACAGGCTTGAGCCACTTACCTGGTCTGGCCTTCAAACTATTTTAAAAATTTTGTTCCAGCTCTTACTGAATGTTTCAGTAGCATGAAGCACACATGCTTTGATTCTGTTCTGGGATTATATTTCTTCCATGCTAAAGTTTGCTCTGAATTTTTCATTCTTTCAGTGGTTGTCTTCATTGCGGTTTGCACACAATCACCACTTCTGTGTGCCCCTCTCATGCCTGACGTGAGTGGTTTGTCTAGACATTCTAGTTGCTCTGACACCAGTAGGTGGTTTTGGCTTGGCTTCTCTCCCTTCCTTAGGTAAGAACTGTTTGTCTTCCCTCTTCATCAAAGTCTGAGAGGATGAGAATTTAGTTTATCCTCTTCTCTATATGAGGGTCTGATAGGTTAGAGGAGGAGTCAGACAGGGCATGGCCCACTCCTTTTAATGTCCTATATCAGAATTCACCCACTAGTGGGGTATGTAATTCTTCTGTCCTGGGGAAATCCTCCCAAACTCAGAGTAGATCCCAGGAGCGTAACTTCCCCACAGAGAAAGTCAGTTTATGCTGTTTATTTCCATTTTCACCTTTCTCTGCTTAATAGTCCTATCTATTCCCACCCAGCCAGAAGTGGAGAAACACAGAGACACTCACTTTATCTACCTCTCCTAAGTTCAAGAGTTCTAGAAAGATTTTTCCTATTTCGTCAACTCACTAGTTCTGTTTCAGAGGTAAGAGGATGGCAAAATTCTGTTTCTCTCCTTGGGTTCTGCCTTTGGCAGTTTTTAGCTTGAGGTTGTATCTCTTTCCTTGTTTGAGTGTGATAGTACATTTTTGTTGGATTTTAATGTTTTTGCTTATTACCCCAGATCTAAGTGAGGGAGACCCCTCCTAGGGGCACATGGCATCCTCAGAAGAGCAAAGGCCCTACAATCGGCCAGGCCAGCCGTGGGACCCTGGGTTCCTCTGAGAGTCACTTTATTCTCTAGTCACGACAACAGGCACGATTACTCTGCAGATTATGGGTGCTGTATGCAAATGTTTGTGCCTGAAACGTGCGCACAATGGGGACCGCTATTGGGTAGGGTGGGTACTCCGCCATACAGAGTGGGCAGCCCTCAGGGAAACCTTGTACAAGGTGGGGGTCATCATTTCTGGGCCCTGGGTTCCCAGGTGCACCTTCCTATGTTGTTAGTAAAGCTCTTTGGCCCGATGTGGAGTTTTGGAGGTGGAATGCCATCCTCACCCTCACAACAGCCTGGCCCTGTGATTTGCGTGTTTTCTTTTAGGGGTTGTCTTGGGAGTAGATGGTTTTATTAGGACACTCTCTTGATTTACCAATTTTCTTTGTTTCTACAAATCCTTTTGTGGGGATCACAGATGGGCATAACAGAACTGTGATCTAAGGTAGAGGGACAGTGTCTTATAGTTTTTGGCATAGCTAGCATACCTCCTGAAGGTATGAAGCCCACTGATTTTGCTACCCAATTCCTCTCCACCATATTTGGTGGGTAGCAAGACTTGCCAAGCAATGAGCTCTCCCTGATGCCCAAATCATGCCAAGCCATGGGCAGGACCAGGACTTGGAGTTTTCCTAATTCATCTGTGAGCTCTCCCTGGACACTTCTCCCAGTGAATGCAGAATGTTTGTAGGAAGGCAGGAGCAAGGAGGCCCCTCTGTCACAGTAAGTGGCCTCTACATGGTGTGAAGATCAAAGGCATCCATGAGGAGTATGTGTGAGCTCATTAAATATTAGATACAAACAATCACATCTTTCAAAATCCTGAGGCTACCTTTGCATCAGGCCTGCTACAGTCACTACAGAAAAATACAAGATAAAAGCATTGGGACCACAGAGCGGCATGCAAGAACACAGTGCCTCTGCACGGACACATGCCCGTCTGTGGCCTGGAGACATGCCACGTCTCCCTGAGCGTGGATTCTTCATCTGTAAGATGGGGATGGTAATAGTACCTGCGTCGTAGTGTTTCTGTTCGGACTAAGTGTGTGTAGAGTGACTAATATATTGCCTGGCAAAAAGTAGGGACTTGGTAAATGGAATCTGTGAACGTTATTTCCTTAGAGTTATGTCTATTTACCTGTTAATAGGCAGAGCTCATATGACATATGCACACACACATAAACACACAAGCAAAGGAGCCGTGCAGTCATCCCCTTCAAGGTGCAATCTTGGTGTCTACTAAGGGGAAGCTAGGAGCTATTCTCTCTTCTTCATTTTGTCTTCAGTACCTGGGCATCAGCAGAAACGTGATATATTTTGTTGAAGTAACTATACTATGGTACCTGGAGAGAAGTGTGGAACGGTATTGGCACAGAGTTGGTATTCATTAAATATTTGCTGAATGAACATAAATGAATGAACAAATCATCTTTTTAAAATATCTTAAAAGAAAATGAGCTTAATCTGTAGTAAGCAAAATATAAACGAACTATAAAGGACAACTTCTCAACAAGGAACAATGACAGACTATAAAAGATGATTGGGAGAAATTGTGGGCTCTTTTTAAAGAAAAATAATAGAATAAGTCTTGGGGAACAAATAAATTAACTTTCCAACCTCATGTAGTCCTTAGATGCTAAAACTTTATCGATGAGAATCTTCGATGTTAAAAAAGAACTACATAAAGATGAGTGTTTTAAAAATCTTTAAATCACAAATTAGAAGAGGCAAATACTTTGAGAGTAGATTCAAACGAACCAACCAACACCTTAACCCACAATATAGCAACTTAATCAAAATCTCATGCTCCAATTTTGGGTCCTGTTGGAGGTCAGTGTCCTGTGTAACTTGACTTGTTCATGTTAGTTGAGTGAAGGCACAACCCTCACAGGTAGAGACATGAATATGAAAACCCAGAACAGGTGGGCATGGTGGCTCAAGCCGGTAATTCCAGTACTCTGGGAGGCCGAGGAGGGCAGATCACCTAAGACCAGGAGTTCAAGACAAGCCTGGCCAACATGATAAAATCCTGTCTCTACTAAAAATACAAAAATTAGCTGGGTGTGGTGGTGGGTGCCTGTAATCTCAGCTACTCAGGAGGCTGAGGAAGGAGAATTGCTTGAGCCCAGAAGGCAGAGGTTGCAGTGAACTGAGATCACACCACTGCGCTACAGCCTGGGCTACAGAGTGAGACTCCATCTCAAAAAAAAAAAAAAAAAAAAAAAAAAGAATCAAAAAAAAAGAAAAAAAAAAAAAAGAAAAGAAAAGAAAGGAAAAAGAAAGAAAGAAAATCCAGAGCAGTGTGTATTTTCTTACCTGCAAAATAAAGCCCCAGTATCTTTGTCCCATAATAATGTTGACTCTTACTGAATACTAAATTCTGAAAATCTTAGTATGGTCCCCAGAGTGAACTGGATTAGACACTACAGTGGCTCACTTTCTACGAAACAGACAGTGTCCCCGTGTCTGTGGGTCCACGTGTCGTGGGGGAAAAGGAAGAGGCTAGAATGAGCCCACATTTCTCTCTAGGAATCTAGCATTTGATGACAATACTACAGTGTCTCCACTGGTCAGTGCCACCCACTGTAGCACTGAATTATTCTCGGATAGCTTTTCACATGTTCGTTTCTTTCCTGTCAAAAGCAGGAAATACCTCTTATACTCTTCAGATCTCTCAAGTGCCTGGCTCAATGCAAAAAAAAAAAAAAAAAAAAAAGGGCTTCCTGATTGCCATGGATTGACAGATTTTCCTTGATTAGGTGTGGTCACAAGCATGACAGACCTACCATGGGACTGAGTATCAGATGCCTGACAGAGCCCAGCATAAAAATCACCCACGTGGGCCTGGCTCGGTAGCTCATGCCTGTAATTCCATCGTTTTGGGAGGCTGAGGCAGGCAGATCACTTGAGGCCAGGAGTTCGAGATCAGACTGGCCAACATGGTAAAACCCCGTCTCTACTAAAAATATAAAAATTAGCCGAGTATGGTGGCATGTGCCTATAGTCCCGGCTACTTGGGAGGCCGAGGCAGGAGAATCACCTGAACCTGGGAGGCGGAGGTTGCAGTGAGCTGGGATCATGCCATTGCACTCTAGCCTGGGCAACAACAGCAAAACTCCATTTAAAAAAAAAAATCAGTCATGTGAAGGAGCTGATTTAGCTCCTAGAAATTTCTGGCATTTATGACTTTTTATTTTTGTCCTTGATAGGGAGAAAAATTAGGGAGCCAAACCCCTGTAGGTTCTCAACAGGGAACTAGGAGGAAAGCAGCAGCTAAAAGTGTCTGTGGAATTTGGGCAGACATGTTTGTAGATATGCAGGGTTGGCATTTTGAAGGCAGGATAGAAATTCTGCATGTGTGTGTGTGTGTGTGCGTGCACATGTGTGTGTGTGTGTGTGCATGTGTGTGTGTGTGTGTGCGCGTGCACGTGTGTGTGTGTGTGTGTGTCTAAGAATGTGTTTAAGGGCCTATGCTGGGAGCTTCTAGAAGGATTAGAAATAGTAGCCCAGGTATAGCATTTTTTGTAGTAGATTATATTTTAAAAGAAAAAGCGTAAAAACATTACTCACTTTGGATATTTTTTTTCTTTCTCAGCAGTGAGAGCATCTATTCTATACCTGTCAAACCATGTCCCCAGGACAAACAGGGGCAGGTCCACACTGACAGAGGAAACAATCCAGGTCAACCTAACTGTATGTGCATCACCAACACCAGCACCTCCCCACCCCAACCTCATAACCCATAGACCATTACATGCTTGGCCAACCATGGCTCCATGCTGGGGCCATGAAACTACGAGCCAGACATTGTTTTCACTGAGGTGGTGTAAATGGGGCTGGACCACTTAAATATGCAAAGGCAAATATAATCTTGAAGCACACCATAATTTAGGTGCCATACCATAGCCCTGGAAGCAACAAGAATCCTTGGAAGAGTGTACATGGCACAGGCATCTTGTTTTTTTAACTTGATCACTCCCTTTTGAATATCCCTTCCTCTTAGTAGCCCAGGATAATAGGAATGGCAGTGCTAGCGGTAGCTGACTGACAGATTGCTAGGTACTGAGGGCCTATGTGTCTGTGTGAGCATGTGCACGTGCGTGAGGGGAGGGCACACAGGCACTGAGGAGAACTGGAGAAGAAATGGATATAATTGATTTTGAAGAACATTTGTTAGTGCTGATTTAGCTACTTACTTCTTGGGTCCTGAAACTACAGAATCAAATTCCCTTATTCTTAGATTTTTCTGATCATCACTGAATCCCTTTCTCAATGAAAAAATAGATGTGGGCTTGGGTTCAGGTCAAATTTTTTTATTTCATAATTGATCTAGGCAAAAGGAAGTTTTTAAACTAGGTGTCACATAATGAGGCAGGATTTATGAAATGCCCTTTGGATCTATCACCAGATACTTTTAAGAGAGAATTAATCATAGGCCCCAGAGAAAAGGGCTGCTGGAGGGGAAGCTTGGGGGAGGGGGATGTGTCTGAGCTTGGTAGAGGGAAAGGAAAAGAGAAGGTGCTTAGAGGATGGAGGAGAGGGCTGCACTTCTTCACCCTTGGAGTCCTGAATTCCTTCATAATCTGCTTGCTTTCCGGAGGGACTGGAGCTAGACTCTCCCTCTTCCAACCTATCCTGAATGCCACAGCCCTATTAGTCCTCCTAAATCACTGCTCACTTCTCATCACTCTTTTTCAAGAATCAGAGGTGGCTCCCTATTGCCTGCTAAATCAAATCCGACTTCTCTGCCTCACTTGCACTGATTTCCGGAGCTCAGCCCCTCCCAGCTTGTGCGGCTTGATCTCCCACCACTCTCAACGGCCACCTCTGTTCCAGCAGCCCCAACTCTTGCTGTTTCCATGGACCAAGGCTTTTCTTAAAATATATATATATATTTTATTGCATTTTAGGTTTTGGGGTACATGTGAAGAAGATGCAAGATTGTTGCATAGGTACATACGTGGTAGTGTGGTTTGCCGCCTTCCTCCCCATCACCTATAACTGGCATTTTTCTCCATGTTATTCCTGCCCAACTCCCCACCCCCCACTGTCCTTCCCCTATTTCCCCTTACAGACCCCAGTGTGTGATGCTCCCCTCCCTGTGTCCATGTGTTCTCATTGTTCAACACCCACCTATGAGTGAGAACATGCAGTGTTTGATTTTCTGCTCGTGTCAGTTTGCTGAGAATGATGGTTTCCAGGTTCATCCATGTCCCTACAAAGGACATGAACTCATTGTTTTTTATGGCTGCATAGTATTCCATGGTGTATATGTGCCATGTTTTCCCTGTCCAGTCTATCATCAATGGGCATTTGGGTCATTTCCAAGTCTTTGCTATTGTAAACAGTGCGACAATGAACATTCATGTGCATGTGTCCTCACAGTATAACGATTTATAATCCTTTGGGTGTATACCCAGTAATGGGATTGCTGGGTCAAATGGAATTTCTATTTCAGGGTCCTTGAGGAATCACCACACTGTCTTCCACATGGCTGAACTAATTCACACTCCCACCAACAGTGTAAAAGTGTTCCTATTTCTCCACATCCTCTCCAGCATCTGGACAAAGGCTTTTCTACCTTTATGCCTGAGCTTGTGCTGTTCAACGTGACAGAAATACTGCAACTGCTTCTTCCACTGAGATTCCTTCTCTGACCCTTCACGCCTACGTGGAGTCTGTGTCTCACTTCCTCTTTAAACGTAGCCCTCCCTCACTACTGTAGCCATCTCTGGTGTCCCTCCTCTCTGAATCTGGTGACGTGCTGGTAGATGTTTAACAATGCACTCTCCAGGAAGAGAAATGTGTGCACTCATATGCATGCATTAGCTTATTCTAGATGTTACTGAAGTAAAGGTTGCATAGTTCCTGACTTACAGATAAGAATAAAAACATGCAATACTCTTTATTGTAAGCGCTATGTTGCCAATTGATTTTCACTAAATGCTTTCATGACAAACAAGTATTATTCTGGGATGAATGTTGGTTGATATCTTAATGAATAAAATGAAAGTAAAACAACGAAGATATACATAACAATTTCACTTGTTTATCAATGACATGAGAGGCTTCTTTGTTGAATAGGATAATAGCTTTTAAACGCATGGGTTTGTGTGTGTGTGTGTGTGTGTGTGTGTGTTATTCCCAATGTAATGATTAGAGACATTGTAAATTTAATCTGCATTAACATTTTCTTTGTCACTTTAAGTCTAGACAATTAAAAAAACAATAAATCAAGCCCTGATTTGTAGCATTTGCCAATTTCTGTGGTATAAATAGTCCTACCATGGCCAATTCCAAGCTACCAACATGAGGTTACTAAATGTGGAGATGGAAGGGACGTGCAGGGGCATGCGTGCACATGGCATTTCCAGCACACAGGTGGGGACATGCGTGCATGTGGCATTTCCAGCACACAGGTAGGGGCATGTGTGCACGTGGCATTTCCAGCACACAGGTAGGACAGACATAAATAGCTCCTCCAAGCGTATAGATAATAGAAAATGTTGTAACATCATTAGCGAGCAATGAATTTTGACTATCTCTAACTTTTGTTTTAAATATACTTATTTAATTGTTAATCTGCATACTGTAATTTTTAATATCAGCTCATAAAATTCCTGGAAATTTAAAAATCAATTCTCAGAAGCCAATGTAGGGTGTCAATGCAAGCAGATGCCATCACACCTCTGTCTTGACTCAGAAAATTGTTAAGGGCAGGCATCACGTGGGGCCCTGGAGATCACAGTGGATAACCTCATCCTCACCTTTAAGGATCTCAAGACCCAGTGGGGATGACAGATGTAATTTTTAATTACACATAGTGTAATTTTTAGTTACAGATAGTGATTACGCATTTGTACTTTCATGGAGGCATGGATTAGAACATTGAGGATTCTAGAAGCCCAGGGAGAGGAGGCCTGATAGGGTATCATTTACTCATGATGGTAATCAGGAAAACTGTACAGAGGAGACAATTTTAAGTCGAATCCAGAAAGATGACGAGGAATGGGTCATAGGGAGTAAGGATGGACATGCCAAGCAATTGGAAGCACATGTACAGAGATGCATATTCTTGGGACATCAGGTTATTTGGTGTGGCTGCAGTTTAGGTCTGTGGCAGGGATGGTCAGACACAGGAATAGGAGGGAAGACTCAAGCAGATGGCAAAGCATTCATAATGGTTACCATGCATTTCACTGTTGAGTTGCTCCCTGATTTTTCGTGGGTGTATATTTTTAAAATATTTACTTTTTCTTGAAGATAAATCTTAATTTTTACCCATGTAACACTGACTCATTTATCTGCAGTACTGGCATAGAGAGAGCCAGAGAAAGAAGAGCATTTTTGCCTTCAAGAACTTTTTGGATTTTTACTTTTATTTGTTCAGTTAGTTATTTTAGAAGCAGGGTCTCGCTGTGTCGCTGAGGCTGGAGTACAGTGGCGTGATCATAGCTCACTACAGTCTCAAGCTCTGGCTTCAAGTGATCCTCCTGCCTCAGCCTCCCAAGTAGCTGGGACTACAGGTATGCACCACCATGCTTGGCTAATTTTTATTTTTATTTTCATGGAGATGTGGTCTCACTGTGCTGCCTAGGCAGTTTCAAGCTCCTGGCTCCAAGAGATCCCCCTGCCTTAGCCTCCCAAAGCACTGGGATCACACACATGAGCCACCACGCCTGGCCAACTTTTCACATTCCTCGCATTGGGCTTGGCATCGAGGAAAGCATGCGAGACCTTTGTGGGATTTTTTTTTTCTTCTCAAATACTTCAACTCCTTTGTTTTCTTTTATTCCAGACAATGGGACACAAGGCTTTCACTTCCCATTATTTGGGCCCCAAAGTGGTGAAGGTTTAAGAGAATAATAAAGATCGGGTCAAATAATTGGTATTTTAGAGTCATACATTGACCAGTGCTGGGGGCTGGGTTAAAAAAAAATCTAGTTATTCTGACTTTCTGTTCAGGTATCTGCCTGTGATTCCACCTTAATTCCTATATCTTAGCCACACGTCACTCACCGTCTTGGGGAGCCTGTAGTCCTCTGAGGCAGATGATACGGGAAATGTTGGAAATGTACAAGGGTGTTACGTGAATTGTGTTGGTTGGCCTAAAACACTGAGCCAGCTTGAGCTGGGAGCACACAGCATGCCTGGAATGCAGTTAAAGCCTTGTAAGAAACATTTTGGAATCCAAAACTTTTGAACCCAGCGTTGTAAAAGAAAGATCTTAAGACATTGTTTTATTTTGTGTGTGTTCAGTATATTCAATTAATATGAAAGCAGCTTGGTTTCCAAACATATGGAAAAAATTTTTCATCACAAGAAGGACTTTTTACTGGGTTTCAGATTTCTACTTGTTGCTTGACACTTGATACAAAATATCTGGTTTTCTAGATTCTTTGAAGCCAAGTAGAAAAGTAGATAAAACTGCTTTTTCTCCCCACATGGGATGGACGTATGTTTGTGGGAGCTTATGGGGGACACAGCCCCATCGGTAACATTGCACCAAGTCAATACAGCCTGGGAAGATGAGGCTGGACCGACAGCAGTAAGCATGCTCACTTTCCCAGGAGGAAAGATTGTGGTGTCCCCAGGGAAGAGGATTCTGGTCTCCATGGTAAACTGTGGAGAAAATCCAGAAAGAAGAAAGCTGTAGGAACACTTGAGGAAGCCCACCTAAAGCTATGTGGCCACCTGGATCAGAATTACCTATGGTGAACAAGTGATGAGGAATGCTTTTATTCACTGTAGGGAAATACTACCTTAGCAGTATTAGTTCAGCAATAGAAAAGCTAGGTCAAACAGCCCTTCCCATTTGTCCTCGCAACTCTCAAGTAATTCAGTTTGATATCTCAACAAACCTCCCAGCATCAGCCTCTTCATGCTCAAGAGGAGAAAGACGGAAAGGAAAACTGAGTGGTCTGGACTCTGGCTCCAACTCAGCCTTGGGAAGAGACGTTGCTGTGGCCCCCACTCACAGCTGGGACTTTAATGGCTGAGAGGTGCCTAATCCCGGATTTGCTGTCCTTGCACCTCACCACCTCCATTGTAGTTGTCACTATGTTGCTTTCATGTCCTGATTATTGCTGGTTTGCTCCACTAGACAATAGGCACCTTAATATTACTCACTGCTTCTCATCCATCATTTCCAATGCCAAACACAATTAACTGGATGAATGAATTTTTAAAAATAACTTAGGTGATACCAGGCATATCACTGTTCTCTCTAGGACTTATTTGTCCGTATTTAAGATGTAGCAATTGGTATGAAGCCTCTTCCAACAGTCATGTGCTACGATCCTCTCTGTGCAACTCTTCTGTCTCTCACCATGATTCAGCTTCATAGGGTCTCAAACCATGTCTTAGACTTCTGAAGGGTCTCCCTACATTCACATACTGACAGCTGAGTGGAAGGCTGAATCCTGACCATGTATGCCCTCTGTCCTCATTTACTCAGATAAGTTTAGAAAAGAAGGTGTGCAAAACTGGCCAGAAATCAAAACGTTCTTTTGCTTTTTTTTTTTTTTAATCTATAGACTTTATTTTCTTTTGAGTAGTTTTGGGTTTACAGAAAAATTGAACAGGCAGTACAGAGAGCTCCCATATGCCCACCACCAGTTTTCCCTATTCTTAACATCTTGTACTAGTTCAGCACATTTATTATAACTGATAAGACAACATTGACATATGATTATTAGCTAAAGTTCATAGTTAATATGGCATTGTACAATCTATGAGTTTTGACAAATCCTTAATGACATGTATCCATAACAATATCATACAAAATAGTTTCACTGACCTAAAAAGTCTCTTGTGTGGAAATGCAAAGTAAATCCACAATGACACTCCACTCCTGCAAAAATGGCATTATTAAAAAGTAAAAGACAATAGATGTGGGCACTGATGTGGGGAAAAGGGAACACCTATACACTGCTGGTGCAAACGTGAATTAGTACTACCGGTATAGAAAATCGTATGGAGATTCCTTAAAGAGCTAAAAGTAGATCTACCATTGAATCCAGCAATCACACTACTGGATATCTACCCAAAGAAAAAAAAAAGTCATTATATGAAAAAGAGGCTTGTGCATGTATATTCACAGCAGCACAAGTCACAATTGCAAAGATGTGGAACCAACGTAAGTGCCCATCAACTAATGTGTGGATAAAGAAAATGTAGCGTATATACACCATGAAATACAACTCAGCCATGAAAAAGAATGAAATGATGTCTTTTGCAGCAACTTGGATGGAGCTGGAGGCCATTATTCTAAGTAAAGTAACACAGGAGTGGAAAACCAAAACCTTATGTTCTCACTTATAAGCGGGAGATAAGCTGTGAGTATGAAAAGGCATACAGAGTGATATGATGGATTTCAGAGATTCAGAAGGGGGAGGGCAGGAGGTGGGGCTAGGCATAAAAAGAACTATGCATTAGGTACAATGTGCACTACTCAAGTGACAGGTGCAGTAAAATCTCAAAATTCACCACTATATAATTCATCCATGTAACAAAAAACTACTTGGACCCCCAAAGCTACTGAAATAAAGATTTAAAAAACTCCCTCTGCTCTCCCTACTTATTCCTTCCACCTTCCTTCCAAACCCCCAGAAACCACTGATATTACTATCTCCATAGCGTTGCCTTTCCAGAATGTCATATAATAGGAATCTTACAGTATCTAGTTTTTCATATTGAATTCTTTCACTTTACAATATGGATTTAAAGGTTCTTCCATGTCTTTTTATGGCTTGATAGCTCATTTTATTGCTGAATAATATTCATTGTCTGTATGCACCACAATTAATTTATTCATTAATCTAATGGAGGACACCTTGGTATCTTCCAAGTTTTGGCAATTATAACAAAGTTGCTGTAAACACTCGTGCAGGTTTTTACATGAATGTAAGTTCTTAACTCTTTTGAATGAATACCAAGGATTATCATTGCTGGATCATGTATTAAGAATATGTTTAGTTTCATAAGAAACTGCCAGACTGTCTTCCAAAGTGTTTACACCATTTTGCATTTCCACCAGCAATGAATGAGAGTCTCTGTTGCTCCACATCCTTGCAAACATTTGGTGTTATCAGTGGAAAAATTTTTTTTAATGAAGTAAGATATCTCATTGACATTTCCAACTTTATACATCTGAATTGAGCTTACTCTCTCCTCCCCCAAGCGTCCTATGTTCCTTACCTTGAGGAATGGTACCGTCATCATTCCTCTGGGCACTTAAGAGTGTTCCACATCCTCCTTTCTCCATCACAGCTCAAATAAACCAGTCACTAAGCTTTGCTGATTTTCACGCTTGTATTTCTTTGAGGTTTGTTCCTCTTCTCCATCCTTTGTGCCTCTTTCCATGAAACAGCCTCCTTCAGTCTTCTCCCTTCCTCTGGCTTGTCCCGCTCCACACTACAGGCAGCTGTCTTTCAAAATACTGCGTAACTTCATTATTTAAATAACAACAACAAAAGCCTTTGATGGTTCTCCCACTGCCTTCAGATTAAAGCCCTAGCTCTCCTGGATCCTGCAAGGTCTCCATGAGCTTTGCTCTGCCAACCACTTATCAGCTGCTTTTCTGTCCCCATCCCAACAACCTGCATGCTAGTTGTAGTGTTTGTAATATCTGCAGTTCCCCAAAATGCAAGGTTATTGTAAACCATTGCATATATTGTTCTACTTCCTTGGAACTCTTGTCTAGTGAATTCCTACTCAGATTTCAAGATTTAACTCAAACATCACCTCTCTTGACAGCTGAGAGACAGGACTTCCTTTTTTGGATCCCCACTGAGTCCCATGGTCTAGCTAAGTTATGCCTCCATCTCCCTGACAGGCAGATTTATTTGTTTATGCATCCATCTTCCCCTCCTACTCTGTGTCTGTGCATTTCCGTATCACTCCAGGTAGCCACTGATAAAGTTTGCTGTATTAAATTTATAAACAGGCGACAGAAGGCTGTGGAAGAAAGAGCTAACCGTGCCATTGATAAGACTTCATCACTTCACAGCATGCATGACCTCTCAACCAACACTGGCTGACTTAACCACATGGACTGGAAAACAACAGAAGAAAGAGATAAGAGGGTAACTGTACTGGGTAGACCCTAGCCATGTATATTTTCTCCCTCTAACCATTCTGAATAGGTTCTGAGGGAGAAGAAGCCAAGGTCATTGCTAACCACTACTCTTGTACTGCTGGGGGAGGGGAAATTGTAAAATGTGAGATGTGCAATTAGTTAGATGAGTGCAGAAAGACCATAAAAATTACTCATTGTCACAGGAAGGATTTATTCTGGCTCATTTAAATTAGCCTGCTTAGAGAACAGGTTTGCAAGGAATTGCATCAATTCTGCCTGGTTCTCCATGGGGTCTAGGCCTGGTCCTCTGCCTAAGCGCTTGCAATTGCCTTTGTGGAGGGAGGGGCCAGAGGGAAGGAGCGGGTAGGAACTTTTAGGTTGGAGTAGCCATCCATGTTCTCTTCCTGCTCATCAGTAAACCTTCTCATGTTTGGCCAGTTCTTTTCCCATTTCTTTTACAGAAGTCCCTTTTGATAATCTTGGAAAATGTGCCCCGCCTCCCACTGAGCCTACCTGGGAAAAGTGCTCAGAATGTGATAGTGACTTGGCTGTGGTCACTCAGCCTGTCAGAACAAGCCTCAAACTCTGGGCTCTCCCACAGGCTTGGTTGCTTGTTTCTTACAAAACTCCTTCCAGCTCTTTAAACTACCCCAGGAAGGATACTTAGCCACCTATTTTGTATGCTTCCATGTTTTTTCAGCTGCTTGGAAGTAGCGATGCTGTCTTATTTTGTTTGTCAGTAAGCCTGCACATACATGTGTTCAATTATTTTGACTGCATTGCTCTGCATCTGGCTTTGAGTTAAACCACTTCTCAATTTTAGCCTAGGCCTACTGGCCCAGTGTGCAGCTGACTTGATATTGGACTCCAAAGGCTCCAGGCTGTGAACAAAGAACAGAACAGGTAAAGGCCGATCCTCCGCTTTGGTCCTGGCCTCCCAACAAATGGAATGATGTAAAAGAGAGTGAAAATGGGGGCCCCCAGTGATGCAGCACTTGCCTGACCTTCACTTCTGGCAAGTTCCTGGCTTCCCTTCTCCGCCTTGACATTGCTCCTTGTAATACTCCCTGTGCAGGGAGATCTCCCACACTAGGGGATGCTCCCCGTAGGTAGAGTAGGGTGGGTCGGAGCATCTGGGAAGCAGTCGTCTAGCCAAATCTACCTCCTTGCAGCTGAAGAAACCCAGGGACACAGTGATAAAGGGGCACATCGCCCAGTATGACAAGGGCAGGGCTGGGACCAGAACCCAGGCCTCCTGATTTCCGGTCTGTGTTGGAACAAGTCAGGGCACATAAAGTCTGCTGCATTAATTTTATAAAAGGGTGACGGAAGGCTGTGGAAGAAAGAGCTAACTGTGCTCTTTCTTAGATTTCTCAATTCTATGAGAATGGAGTCTTGCTCTGTCACCCAGGCTGGCGTGCAGTGGCGCCATCTTGGCTCACTGCAAACTCCACCTCCCAGTTCAAGCAATTCTCCTGCCTCAGCCTCCCAAGTAGCTGAGACACAGGCACATGCCACCATGCTTGACTAATTTTTTGTATTTTTAGTAAAGACAGGGTTTCACTGTGTTAGCCAGGATGGTCTCCATCTCCTGACCTCGTGATCCGCCCGCCTCACCCTCCCAAAGTGTTGGGATTATAGGTGGGAGCCGCTGCGCCTGGCCAGCAGTCTCAGAGACTTTTAACTCTGCCTCTTAATCTCAATGGTCACCTTCCAACTCGAACATCCCTTCACTGCACTTGCCTTGTAATCCTAGGAGGACCTCAGTACTTCCATTCCTTCTCTTTCCTGACTGCACACACTGGAAATCCAGCCCTAAGTCAGTGCTCTAAACTCCTCCTCTGATCTTATTTCACCATTCTGGAGCAATCTTAAAACGGAACATGGGTACCACCAAATAGGATCTCCAGGCCCAGCCAGCTCCTCAGCCTGATGCGCTCTTCAAGGTTTCTGCCTGTCCTAGATGAGTTTCTCCTGCCATTCTCCTTAGCAATGCTGAAAGGCTGTCCATTCCCCCAAGCACCCTACTCACTTCTCACCCCTCAACTTTAGAACATACAGGTCATCATAGAGAAAAACATAAGATTATCAGGTTAGGGATGATTGTCTTTTTCCCTTTAACCTTCATCTAAAACCTCTTCACAGCCACAGCTGTCTTGACCACGCTTCTAGTATTTAATGACAAGGTCTCCATCTTTTCATTCACAATGCCTGTGGCTCCCTGTGCCAGTAACTCCTTCCCTCCAGCCTCCTTAACAAACCTGCCTGTATCAGTCCCCCTCTTTCTGTTCCATTCATGCTGAGCATCCCTAATCTGCAAATCTAAAATAAAAAACACTGCAGAATTGAAAACTTTTTGAGTGCTGAGATGTGCCACAAGTGGAAAATTCCACACATAGGTGCTTAATACAAACCTTACTTCATGAAAAGAGTTATTTAAACTATTATATAAAATTACCTTCAGGTTTTGTGGATAGGTAACATAAATAAATTTTGTGTTTAGACTTGGTCTAAGCTCTAACTGGTATATCTCCAAGATGTCTCGTATGTATTTGCAAATATTCCAAAATCTGAGAAAAATCTGAAGCCTGAAACACTTCTGGTCCCAGGCATTTAGAATGAGAGATACCCAGGCTGTAACCATTTCCTTCTCTAATTATATATTCCCCTTATCCAAGTCTGAAACATGCTTAATTATTTGCAATTCCAAAAACAAAAATAAAACATAACTTCTTTTTCACTTTAGTATCCCTTTATCTCCCCATCTTTATCCTCTTTTCTCACAAGCTTCTTGAAATGTCAGTGTATATTTTCCCCTTTTAATTTCACTTTAATCCAAGTTTGAGGGGTTTCCCCCTCTAGGCTTTTATTTGCAATTTTTTTCTGTGTTTTGTTTTAGAGTTGGGAAAGACTATGAAAGAGTAAAGAAAAATGGACTTTGAATCTACCTGCTCCTGCAGAAAAAACATATGATATCTGATTTTAAATACCCTTGAGGTCTACTCAAATGTTTTGAAGATGAAAGTCTGTGAAATAGACATGATGCTTTCAAACTCTGCTGTCTATATCAATATCAGAGTGTATTTGTTCCTAGGGCTGTCCTGACAAATCGGCACAAACTTGGTGGTCTAAAACAACTGAAATGTATTATTTCAAAGTCCTGCTGTGCAAAAGTCCAGAATCAAGGTGTCTGCAGGATGGCATTCACACTGGATATTTGAGGGGGAAAGCTATTCCTTGCCTTTTCCAACTTCTGCCTGCTGTCAGCATTCGTTGTGGTGGCATCACTCCAATTTCTTGCCTCTACCTTCACAGGACATTCTCTCCTTGTCTTCTCTCGCTCTCTCTCTCTCTCTCTCTCCTTTTTAATGAATCCTGGCTCTGTCACCTAGGCTGGAGTGCAGTGGGACGATCTTGGCTCACTGCAGCCTCCATCTCCTAGGTTCAAACCATTCTCCTGCCTCAGCCTCCCGAGTAGCTGGGACTATGGTCACCCACCACCACACCTGGGTAATTTTTGTATTTTTAGTAGAGACGGGGTCTCACCATGTTGGCCAGGCTGGTCTCGAACTCCTGAACTCAAATGATCCGCCTGCCTGGGCCTCACAAAGTGCTGGGATTACAGACGTGAGCCACCGAGTTGGGCCCCTATTCTGTCTTTTATAAGGATACTTGTCACTGGACTTAGGGCCCACCTGGCCATCCTGGATGCTCTCAAGATCTTTTACTGAATTGTAGTTACAGGAAATTTTCCCATATAATTCACAGGGCCCAGGTATTAGGACTTGGACATAGCATTTTAGGGGCCACGACTAAACTCACTACATGAAGGATGGGCTAATAAAATGTGGTGATAAAATATTAAAATTTCATTTAAAAATGCAAATTCAGGTGCACTTAAAAATGCAAATCTGGGAATATAGGCACAATTTTTTTCATCATGATTCACTTTATTGCACTTTACAGATACCACAGTTTTTAGAAATTGGAGGTTTGTGGCAACCCTGTGTTGAGAAAGTTTCCAACAGCTTGTGCTCACTTGGTGTCTCTGCATCACATTTTGGTTCATCTCGCAATATTTCAGGTTTTTTTTCATTATTATTACATCTGTTCTGGTGATCTGTGACCAGTGATCTTTGGTGTTACTATTGTAATCATTTTGAGGCTCCACAAGCCACACCCACATAAGATGGTAAATTTAACTGATAAATGTTGCGTGTGTCCTGACTACTGCACTCTTTCTCCCTCTCCTCAGGGCTCCCTCTTCCCTGAGACACAACAATATTGAAATCAGGCTAATTCATGACCCTGCAGTAGCCTCTAAGTGCTCAGGTGAAAGAAAACGTTGGACATCTCTCACTTTAAATCAAAAGCTAGAAACAAGTTTAGTGAAGAAGGCATCTTGAAAGCCAAGTTAAGCCGAGAGTTAGGCCTCTTTCATCAAATGATTAGCCAAGTTGTGAATGCAAAGGAAAATTTTTTAGAGGTAATTAAAAGTGCTATGCTAATGAATCCATGAATGATAAAAAAGTGAAAAAGAGTTACTGCCAATATAGACAAAGTTTAAGTGGTCTGGATGGAAGATCAGACCAGCTGCCATATTCCCTTAAGAGCTAAAGCCTAATTTGGAATAAAGCCCTAACGCTCTTCAGTTCTATGAAGGCTGAGAGAGGTGAGGAAGTTGTAGAAGAAAAGTTTAAAGCTAGCAGAGGTTGACTCATGAGGTTTAAGGAAAGTAGCGGTCTCTGCAACAGACAAATGCAAAGTGAAGCAGCAAGTGCTGACATGGAAGCTACAGCAAGTTACCCAGAAAATTTAGTTAAGATTGATGAAGGCAGCTACACTAAACTACCAATTTTCAATGTAGACAAAACATCCTTATATTGAAAGAAAATGCCATGTAGAGCTTTCACAGAAGAAGAAAAATCGTTCCTGGTTTCCAAATTTCAAAGGACAAGCTGACTCTGTTGTTAGGAGCTAAGGCAGCTGATGACTCTAACTTGAAGCCAATCATTTACCATTCTGAAAATGTCAAGGCCCTTAAGAATTATGTTAAATCTACTCTGCCTGTGCCCTTCAAATAGAGCAGTAAAGCCTGGATGATAGCACATCTGTTTACAGCATGGTTTACTGAATATTTAAAGCTCCTTATTGAGACCTACTGCTTAGAGAAAAAGATTCAAAGTATTACTGCTCAGTGACAGTGCACCTAAGAGCCCTGATGGAGAGGTACAAAGAGATTAACATTGTTTTCATACCTACTATTACAATATCCATATTGAAGCCCATAGATCAAGAAGTAATTTCGACTTACAGTTCTTATTATTTAAGAAATATATTTCAAAGGACCATAGCTATGGCTGTATCTGTGGCTATCGCTGCCACAGATAGTGATTTCTCTGATGGATTTGGGCAAAGCAAATAGCCTTCTACAAATAATTCACCATTCTAGACACCATTAAGAACTTGTGATTCATGAGAGGAGGTGAAAATATCAACATTAATAGGAGTTTGGAAGAAGTTGGTTCCAGCCTTACTGGATGACTTTGAGGAGTTCAAAACTTCCGTGGAGGAAGTAACTGCAGATGTGGTGGAAATAGCAAGAGAACTAGAATTAGAAGGAGAGCCTGGCTGGACACAATGGTTCATACCTGTAATCCCAGTGCTTTGGGAGACTGAGGTGGGAGGATTCTTGAGGCAAGGAGTTTGAAACCAGCCTAGGCAACACAGGAAAACCCTGTGTCTACAAAAAATAAATAAATAAAAATTAGCCAAGCAGGTTGCTGTGCACCTGTAGTCCCAGCTACTTGGGAGGCTGAGGCAGAAAGATCATTTGAGATCTGAGCCCAGGAGTTTGTGATTACAGTGAGCCATATCCCACCACAGCCACACTACTCCAGCCTGGGTGATGAAGGGAGATCCCGTTTCTTTTAAAAAAAAAAAAAAAAAAAAAAAGTGTGGGGTGTGGGGTTTGAAGATGTGACTGAATTGCTGCAATCTCATGATTAAACCTGAACAGAGAAGGAGTTGTTTCCTTTGGCTGAGCAAAGAAAGTGCTTTCTTGACATGGATTCTGCTCCTGGTAAAGATGAGAGGAATGTTGTTGAAATGACAGAAAACAATTTAGACTATTACGTACACTTAGTTGATAAGGCTGTGTCAGAATTTGAGAGGATTAACTCAATTTTGAAGGAAGTTCTACCATGGGTAAAATACTATCAAACAGCATTGCATGCTGGAGAGAACTCTTTTGTGAAAGGGTCCATCAATGAGGCAGTCTTCATTGTTGTCTTATTTTAAGAAGTTACCAGAGCTACCTCAGTCTTCAGCCACCACCATACTGATCAATCAGCAGCCATCAACATCAAGGTAAGACCCTCCACCAGCAAAAAGATTATGGCTCACTGAAGGCTCAGATGATCATTAGTATTTTTTAGTAATGAAGTATTTTTAAGTTAAGGTATATTCATTGTTTTGTAGACACATGCTATTACACAACTAGTAGACTATAATATAGCGTAAAATAACTTTTATATGCACTGGGAAATAAATAATTCATATGACTCAGTTTATCATGATATTCCTTTTATTGTAGTGGTCAGGAACCAAGCTGGAAATATCTCTGAGGTATGCCTGTGTAACCATTAAATGTGAGTTGTAACTCAAACGTTATTTGAATTCAAAGGATAAAGAGCTAAAACTGAAGGAAGAAGCTGTGTGTTTAGGAGTACTCAATATGCCAATTCTAAGCTGCGCTGTATTGATTTCCTATTTTGGCATACTTTTCCTGTTGATTATGAATATTTGCTATTGTATGGCTCCTTGGTATCAATTTCCTCTATTTTATCCCATTTGGACAGCATTGGGCGTTTCTTCTCTTAGTCACTAAATTTTTGTGATCCTGCTGTGTATATATGAAGCAGGCTTTCCTCAGCCAAAGTGATTGGTTCAGGGATAAACATATGACCCAATCTCAGTGAATGAGATTTTTGCCAGGATTTCTGAGAGAGGAAGGAAAATTTCTCCTCCAGATTTGAACCTGAGATAATCTGAGGTTGAAATCAACACAATGGGGAGCAGAACAAAGCCTGCCACCATCATTTAAGCCTCTATGATAAGTCATTTTTGAAGCATACACTTTTGTTATATAAGCCCACAGATTCCCTTTGTTGCTTAACCAAATTGACATTGGATTTCTGTTACTTGCAATCAAAAAAGAATACAGCAAATGTATACCAAGAACTTCAAGTATTTAAAAAATGATTTTGTACAGTTAAGTGGTTTTTGGTATATTCAGGGTCGTACACTAATTCTAGCCAATTTTCATCATCACTAAATGAGTCCCTATACTCATCAACATTCACGTCCCACTCTGCTCTGCATCCAGATCCTGATGATCACTCTCTGTCTCCATGGACTTGCCCATCCTAGACACTTCATATAAATAGAATCAATCACTGTGTGGTCTTTTGTGTCTGGCATCTTCACTTGGCGTAATACATTCAAGTTTCCTCTATGTATCACGTATCAGTACTTTATTCTTGTTATTACTGAAAAATATTTTATTGTGTGGATACAGTACATTTTGTTTATCCATTCCTCAGCTGATGGCCATTGAAGTTATTTCTACTTTTTGGCTATTATGAATAATGCTGTTATGAATATTTGTATACACGTTTTTGTGTGGACACGTTTTCATTTCTGTTAGGTATATATCTAGAAGGGAAATTTCTAAGTCGTATGGTAATTCTATGTTAAACCTTTGAAAGAACTGCCAAACACATCTTAAAACTGGCTGTACCATTTTACAATCATGCCAGAAATATATGAGGCCTCTAGTTTTTCAACATCCTTACCAAACATCTCTTTTGGATTAAAGTCGTCCTAGAGTGTGTGAACTGATGTCTCATTGTGGTTGTATTTGCACTTCCTTAATGACTAAGGATGTAGAATATCTTTACATGTTCATTTTGGCCACTTATATGTCTTTTGGAGAAATGACTATTTACATCTTTTGCCCATTAAAAAACATTTATAGGGGGGCGGGGCTCAAAAAAAAAAGAAAAAAAAAGAAAAAACATGTATCATTTTGTTTTTGATTTGCAAGAGTTCTTCATACATTCTGGATACGAGTCTGTTAGCAAACATATAATAGGCAAATATTTTTTCTCAATCTGTGGGTTGCCCTTTCACTTTTTTTGGTGGTGTCCCTTGAAGCACAAAAGTTTTTAATTTTGATGAAGATCAATATATCTATATTTTTTTCCTTTTGTTGCTTGTGCTTTTGGCGTCATATCTAAGAAACCATTCAAAGCCCAATCCCAGGTCATAAAAATGTATTCATTTGTTTTCTTCCAAGAATTTTAATGTCTTCACTCTTACATTTATAATTACAGTCTACTTGGAGTATGGTGCAAGGAAGGAGTTCAGTTCATTATTTTGCTTGTTTATATCTAGTTACTCCGGCACCATATTTTGAAAAGACTATGATTTCCCCATTGAATTGTCTTGGCACTTTCATTGAAGAGTAATTGATTATAGATATGCAGGTTTATTTCTGGGCTTTCAATTCTATTCCATTGATGTCAATATTACACTGTCTTGATCATTGTTGCTTTTTGGTAAGTATTAAAACTAGGCCATGCAAATCCACCAACTTTGCTCTTTTGAAAATTGTTTCAGCCATTCAAGTTTCCTTGAATTTTTATAGGAATTTTAGAATCAGCTTGTTAACTTCTGCAAAAAAAAATACATAAAATAGAAGGCAGATGGTACTTTGATTTAGGTTGTATTGAATCTATAGATCAAGTTGGGGAATATTGTCATTTTAACAACATTAAATTTTCTGATCCATGAACATGGGTCATATCTTTCCATTTATTTAGGTTGTTGAAATTTCTTTCAACAATGTTTTGTATTTTTCAGTGAACAAGTCTTGCTTATGTTTTGTTAAACGCATTTCTAATTATTTTATTCTTTTTGATGCTATTATAAAGAGAATCGTTTCCTTAATTTTATTTTTGATTGTTCATTTCTAATGTGTAGAAATCCAATTGATTTTTGTATATTGATTTTGCATTCTGAAACCTTGATGAACCCAGTGGTTATATTTTCTTGTGGATTCCTTAGACTTTTTCAATATTCAAGATCATGTGATCTGAAAATAGAGATAATTTTACTTTTTCCAATATGAATGTATTTTATTTATTTTTCTTGCCTAACTTCTCTGACCAGAGCCTCTGGTACAATGTTGAATGTAATTGGTAATAATAGGCATCTATTTTTGGTATCTGATCTCAGGGAAAATATTTCATGTTTTACCACTAAATATAATGGTAGCTCTGGAATTTTGTATATGACTTTTATTTGATTGAGGAAGTTCCCTTTTAGTCTTAACTTGTTGTGTGTTTTATCATGAAAGGATGTTGAATTTTGCAACAAGTAATCATGTGCTTTTTGTCCTTTAACCTATTAATAGGATTTATTATACTGATTGATTTTCATGTATTAAATCTACCTTGCATTCTTGGGATAAGTCCTATTTAGTTATGATGCATAATCTTTTTTATACATTATGTGTTTATTTTCCTAGCATTTTAGTGAAGATTCTTTTAATTTATATTTATAAAGAAAATTGATCTTTTACTTTCTTGTGTGATATCTTTGTCTGGATTTGGTATCAGGACAATATTAGCTGTGTAACATGAGTTAGGAAGAATTTCCTCATTCTCTCAACTTTTCTTCTGAGTGTGTGAAGGGTTGATATTAATTTATCTTTACATGTTTGATAGAATTTACCAGTAAAGCCACTTAGGTCTGGATTTTTTAATGGGAAGTTTTCAAATTATTAATTCTATCTGTTTTCTTGTTATAGGTCTATTCAGATTTTCTATTTTCTTTTGAGTCAGGTTTGGTAGTTTATATTTTTCTAGAAATGTGTCCATTTTATCATGGTTATCTTATTTTTTTGGCATACTACTGATAGTAGTATATTATTACTTATTTCTGTTAGTTTGGAAGTGATGATCACTCTTTGTCTTCCATTACTGATTTTTGTATTTGAGTGATCTCTTTACCTTGCCCCCTCTCTCCTTCCTTCCTTCCTTCTTTTGTTCTTTCTTTCTTTCTTTTCTCTTTCTCCCTGCCTTTCTCCCTCCTTCCCTCCCTCCCTCTTTTCTTTCTTTTCTTTCTTTCTTTCTTTCTTTCTTTCTTTCTTTCTTTCTTTCTTTCTTTCTTTCTTTCTTTCTTTCTTTTTCTTTCAGGCTAAAGGCGTGTCAAGTTTTAAAATCTTTTCAAATAAATGACTTTAAGTTTCATTTACCTTCTCTGTTATTTCCATTTTCTATTTCATGCATTTGTTCTCAAATTTCTATTATTCCTTCCTTCTGCTCATTTTATATTTATTCACTGTTCTTTTTCTAGGTTTTCGAGGTAAAAGTTTAGCATGTTGATTTCAGATATTTGCTCTTTATTGCTTTTGCTACATTCTGTAAATTTTGTCACCTTTTAAAGCTGTTTTCAGTCAACTTATTTCCTTTGCACATTTTCTTTGACCTATATTAGTTTGCTGGGGCTACCACAACAAAATACCACATACTGGGTGGCTTGAACAGCAGAATTTTAATTTTTCACAGTTCTGGAGGCTAGAAGCCCAAGGCCAAGGTGCTTTCAATGATTTCTGGTGAGAGAATGTCTTCCTGACTTGCAGACATGACCTCCTCTTTGTGTTCATGTGGAGAGAGAGAGAGAGTTCTGTTGTCTCTTCCTCTTTTATAAATACTCCAGTCATATCAGATTAAGGTCCCATCTTTATGACTGCAATTAACTTTAATTATCTCCTGGAAAATTATTTTTTCCAAATAGAGTTACTTTGGGTGTTGGAGCTACAACACATAAAATTTTGGGAACAGAATTGAGTCCATAAAAAGACTTACTGGTTATTTAAAATGTGTTATTTAATTTCCATTTATTTGTGACTTTCTGAAATTTCCTTATTTTTCTGAACACTTTTAAATTTACTGAAGCTTATTTTATGGACTAATAAATGTTTTATCCCGGAGAATGTTCTATATGCACTTGGGAAGATTGTGCATTATGCTGTTGTTAGGTGAGGTGTTTTATAGATGAATTGGTTTACGCTATTGTTGAAGTGTTATATTTTCTTAATTGTCTTCTGCATAGCTGTTCAATCTATTATTGAAAGTGGAGTATTGACCTCTACCCATTATCTTGGCATTGTCAATTTCTCCCTTCATTTCTGACAGGTTTTGCTTCATTTTGGGCTCCGTTGCTCGGTGTATGTATGTTTATAATTGTTATTTCTTCCTGCTTAATTAATCTTCAATATTGTTATAAAATATCTTTCATTGTCTGTAGTAGCAACTTTTATCTTAAATTCTATTTTTGTCATGTGAACATGGTCAGTCCAGTTTTCTTTTGATTACTGATTGCCTGATATATCATTTCTACCTTTTTACTCTCAAACTATTTGTGTCCTTGAATTTGAAGAGTTTACCTGTAGGCACCATATAGTTATATAATTTCTTTAAAACATGCATTTTGTCGCTTTCTTGTTATTATTTAGTTTATTTACGTTAAATCTACTATTAAGATAACATTTGTACCTGTCATTTTGCTATTTGTATTCTGAATGTCCTGTGCACTTTTGTTCATTTATTCCTCCATCACTCCCTTTTTTGTGTTAAGTAGATATTTTCTAATGTGCAATTTTAATTTCTTTCTTTCTTTAGAATTTATTTTTGAGTTATTTTCTTGGATGCTCTGTGGGTTATAATTAACATCTTCAGATATAAAAATGAAGAACATCTTCTCAATTTTAATAGTACACAAAAATGAATCTCCTTTATAGTTACGACCTGACCCTTATGCTGTTGTTGTCATAATGACATCTTTGTGTACATCAACAGATTTGTAAGTATCATTTTATGCAGTGTTTTTATCAGATAGTAGAAAAAGGAGTTACAAATAAAAAATACACTTATACACTGTTTTATATTTACCTTATGAAGCTACCTTTACAAGTGCTCTTTATTTCTTTTTTGTTTCAGTCTGAAGGACTCTACTATTTCTGCTAGTAATGAATTCACTGTTTTTGTATATCTGGGATTGTCTTAATTGTTCCTCTAATTTCTGAAGGATTGTTTTTCCGAATATTGAAATCTTGGTTCACAGTCCCTTACTTTCAATATTTTGAATATATCATCTCACTGCCTTCTGACCCTTGTGGCTTCTGACAAAAAGTCAGTTGTTTATCTTACTGAAGGTCCATTGTACATGGTAAGTCGCCTTTTTCTTGCTTTTTCAAGATTCTTTGTTTTGTCTTCTTTCAACAGTTTGACTATGATAGGTCTAGTTTTGGAGCTCTTTGATTTTATATCACTTGAAGTTTGTTGAGAATTCCAATTTCAGGTATATAGATTAATTTTTCATTGAATTTGAGAAAATTTTGACCATTACACTCCTTTCTTTCTCTCATCTCCTTTCACTGCTCTTATTATGTGTATGGTGTCCCTCAGGTCTCTGAGGCTCTGTTAGCTTCAAGTTCACCAATTCATTCTGCCAAATCAAACTTGCTGTTTAGCTTCTTTATTAATTTTTAAATTTCACTGGCCTTTCAACCTCAAAATCTCTATTTAGTTGTCTCTGTATGCATGTGTATGTGTGTGTGTGTATTTAAACATGTTTTCTGTCTCTTTATTGGTAGTCTTTATTTGGTAAGACACGGCTCTCATACTTTAGTTCTTTAACATGGTTTCCTTTAGTTCTTTCAAACATACTTACAGTAGCTGATTCAGTCTTTGTCTAGTAGTCACCAATCATGGCTCCCTCAGAAACTATTTCTGTTGAACGCCTTTTCCCTGTATGTGGGTGATACTTTCCTATTTCTTTCCATGTCTCATCATTTTTGTTAAAAACTAAAAATTTTAAATAATAGAATGTGGTAACTTTGGAAATCAATTTCCCATCCTCTCTGAATCATGTTATTCTTTATGTTTTTTGCTATTTTCTTTGCTTAGTGTTTCTCTTGCACTATTTCTGTAAATTCTATATTTTTGTTGTATGTGGCTATTGAAGTCTTTATTGGTTAGGTTAGTGGTCAGCTAGTAATTAGACAAAGTAATCCCTAGATGCCTTTAATCAAGAATCTTTCAGCTTTCATTGTGTGTTGGGGGGTGGATTCTGTGCTTTGGTAGTTCACTACTCTGCCTTAGCCTTCACCAGTTGCTTGTACAGAGCCACAGTGTCAGCCAGAAATGAGAAATTAGGGCCTTCTCAAGTTGGCATCTGCATAACTCTGTACATGAGTGTGGCATTTAATTCTAGAACTCATCAGAACATTTTAATCCCGATCTAATTCCACAGAATTTCCTTTGAAGCTTTTTTGTAAACCTCTTTGCCTCATCTAAGAGCTCTAATGTTAAAAACTTGTCATTGATTCTTTTTTTCAAAAAACACTCTAGGGATAGGGCTGTTAGTCTTGAGCCAGGTAAAGTAAAAATAAGACCTGTGAATGGGGCTTTTCAAGAAAACCACCCAACAGGTCACATAGGGACAATTGTCTAAGTATGGGCTTTGGAGGCAGCTCCAAGCCCATTATACTCCTTTTTTTCAGCAGCGGCTGCTAGGCCGCTGGTCTTCACAGCCACCACGACTGGGAAGCTGTTTGTTTGTTTTCAAGACTACCACAATGCTAGTGAGAGGGGATGAAAACAGGGCAGATATAAACAGCATCAGTTTCACTGTTCATACCAAGATTCAGCCATTTTCCTGAATAAACACTCCTTGGGTTGTTGCAAGCCTTTGGTTAATTTCCAGAGTTTAAAAAAATTGACTTTCATCATTTTGGAAGTGTTCTCATTTCTTTTATGGAGGAGCATATTTTCAGAGGTCCTTATCCCACCACTTCAGAAGTGTTTTCTGAACTCATCTAGCCTTCATTGCAGAGGATCACATTGGGTGTTGTTATTTTCCAGTTTACTCATGTACAGAAGCTGGTAATGGAGCCTACCATCACATGTAGCCCTTTTAAATCAACTCCTTCCCCTTTTCCATCTGATTCTGATATAGTGGCAAATCTTCTTTGTTTTCTTCTCCTTCCCATGTGGGGACACTCTATTTTTCACTTAAATGTTCCTGAAAAGTGAAGGTCCATCTCGACTTAACCGAATTATGCCTTCTTAAACCAATAGTCCATGGAACGGAGACACACAATTCCTGGCTAGCATTCTGCACAGTCATTGCTATCATTATAAGACCCAGGTAATATGACAAGGGTGTCATCTTTGTTTTAAAACTTTGTGCATTAATATGGGTAATAAGAATAAAAACAAAAACAAAATTTCTATAGCAACTTAATTCTAGGTAGTGGCATCCTGCTGCTTACCAGTCTCTAGCCTCTTGATTAAGCTATACTGTTAGCTTTAGATTGTTTATAGCATATCATAATAATTGTGATAATAAACTCTCACTTGTAGTGAGGAGCAAATAACAAGGAATGTATGAAACATTTATAATTAAGGACTGCAAAACCTTTTATAATTCAGTGTGAAACTGATTAACCCCTTTTTTTATGTGCTTGGAAGTGTTAGAGCTAAGGATTATTCAGTGCTTTGTCCAGCACCTAGTAGGAATGGATGACAAACCAGGAGTATTAGAAAGCAACTTTTGTGTTCTACAGTGAAAGTGTGTTCCTCCTTAAAATTCGCCTTACTCCAGTCTTAGCCCTGTTATTCATTTTATCCTCCCCCATCTCTTCCTCAAATACTGACATTTTTGTTGGTCGGTTTTTTACAAGTGTGGGTAGTGAAGGCCAGATGCAGACAATTTAGGCAGTTTGGTGGCTCTAGATTGCAATAGGCCCCAACAGACTCAGGGCAGAGACTACCAGCCATCTTATCAGTACCTCCTACATTATCTCTCTGGTCCTGGCTGCTGTGGTCAAACGAGGACGTCAAGCACTTGGGAGAGAAGTTCTGCTGGGGAGGGATTCACTTGCTAGAGCAGGGTCCCTGTGTCAAAGGAGTGCCTGCAGGGAATTCAGCACCATGGAACCACAGGTATGCACAAACAAGGAAAAAAAGAAATCAGTGAGTGTCTGATCTGTGCCTGGGCTTGTGGAAAAGGATTGTGTTTCTTTTCTTTTTGTCTATTCATAGATTCTCAGACCACTAATTCCTTTAATCAATAGCAAAGATTTGTACCAGGTGTCTCAGAAATGCCAGCATTTGCTTGTCAGGTTAATGCCATTAATCCTCTCTTTAGCAAGACTGCTCAGGGGCTCTAAGCAGAACTTACTTGGGGGCTGGCTGCTCTAGGGCAGTCAGAATTGTGTGACCAGGTTTTGAGGAAGGCCAGTGGCAACTTCTATTTTACTAGTTCTTGCTTATTTATACAGCACTTCCCAGTTTACAAAGCACCATCACATTTTTATTCTAGCAGCCAGGCAGGCAGGCAGGGCAGAGCTTACCACATTTCAGACTCTAAGAGAAATGCTGCAAATTAAGATATGCACAACATTGATTGTAAGACGCATCCTGACCTCAGTGACATGAAAATGTGATGATATAAATATTTGTGTGTGTGTGTGTGTGTGTATCTTGGAACCAATGGAATTTAGTTTCATGCCTACTTAATGGGCAAGAAACCACTCAAGGTCCAGATAAGTGCCAAAGCCAAGTTCTTACTTCACTGGTTCCTAGTCTTCCGGTTTCTAGCTCCGTGCAATTCTTAATATAAAGTTTGTAGCACCGTGCTTAAGAAAACTTGGGCAAATCGTACACCTATTCCGATCTTCTTTTATTTGTAAAATTAGGATATGTATATTTGGCTTTACTGTCCAAGAGGATTGTTATGATGTCCAAATGAGAAGATGCATGAATCTCTTTTTTTAATTAATTAAGAAATTGATGGAGCGTGTCTTATGTGACAAGCACTGTGCCAAGTTCAAAGAGTTGAATGGAGTAGCATATGACCCCTTCCTTTATGAAGATTCAAATATAGCTCTTGGTGATACTATTATGAAGCACCGTTGTTGCTATTGCTATTGTGAGAGATGCTGACAGCAAAACCCTTGAAAGAAAGAGCTTAATGGGGCTGACAATGAGGGAGCAGGGAGCGGTGTCCCACCTTTGCCCAAGATGAACCTCTAAGTATGGTGGCTGGAATTTTCCCAGGCTTAATAGAAACACCTAAGCTTTTAAAATTGGAATTTGATCCCCAATCTACCTTCCTAGTCCTCTCACGCTGTGTGACTTTCTACTCCTCTTCCAGCCCCTTGAACTTGCCATGAGCATTCTCAGCTGTGTGTCTTATTCCCATCTTTTCATCTTCTTGATTCTGGCAAAATCCTGCAGATCCTTAAGCCCCAGGTTTTCTGAATACTCCTCTAATCATCTCCGACCACAGTGATTTTCTTCCCCTCCGTTCCACAGCGTGTTCTTGCAGCCCTCGTCATTTAGCATTTATTTTTTTCACTTTTACCGAACACAATGATGTCCATGCCTTGTCTTCTAACTAGGGAAAGGGCCCTATTCTACTCCTCTCTCCTTCAGGGTCTAATATTCGTATATTGATTAATTTATTGTTACTGAGCCTTTCCTCATCTTAAGCTGCCTCACCATCTTCACCCATGAATTTTATCTATTGCATAAGTGAAAGCAGCATTTTACAGCATGAAAAGCAAAATTCTATGCAGTAAAACCAAAGGTAGAAGCTGGTGTGGCACCTCATCTAAAAATGCCCTCCACGCTGAGAGCCGAGGCCAAGTGACGGACTTCCTGAGTATGCGTGATGGCCCCCACACCACCCTCTTTTGTTGTAGTTTTCCAGCACATGCCCTGCCCTCTGTATCTCCCAGCCTGCTTACTTGTCTTGATAGCACTCACCACCACCTAGGGCCACCATAGTCTAGGTGAGGGCACCGCCTGGGCATGTGCAGTGTGTAGCCTGTGAAGCCACGTGTGGTAATCCATCTTTAGTTGGCATATCAAGTATCTGTGCTTGATGTGTTCATTGTCTGTCTCTCACCACTAGAATCTAGGCTTTGTTATAAAGATCCTAGTGGTGGTGTTATTGTTGCTTTTCACTGTATTCCTAGTGCTTAGAACAAAGCTTGGTATGTAGTAGATATTCAATAATATTTCTTACATGGATGGATGAATAGATAGACAGGACCTAAGACTATTTTTCCTCCTCATGCCTATAACATGGCTCCTCCTCCTCATGCCTATAACATGGC